>NC_056519.1:3315939-3324175 GCF_014905685.2 Nematolebias whitei | reverse complement strand
GAGGACACCAGGACATGTTAGACTGGTACAGGACATGTATGAGGACAGTAGGACATGTTAGACTGGTACAGGACATGTATGAGGACAGCAGGACATGTATGAGGACAGTAGGACTTGTGAGGACAGTAGGACATGTATGAGGACAGCAGGACATGTATGAGGACAGCAGGACATGTATGAGGACAGTAGGACATGTATGAGGACAGCAGGACATGTATGAGGACAGCAGGACATGTATGAGGACACCAGGACATGTAAGAGGACAGCAGGACATGTATGAGGACAGCAGGACATGTATGAAGACAGCAGGACATGTATGAGGACAGCAGGACATGTATGAGGACAGCAGGATATGTATGAGGACAGCAGGACAGTGGTGAGATGTGCTCTAGGAGTGACGGATAGCTTCAAGGTGGAGGTGGGAGTACATCAAGGATCTGCTCTGAGCCCCTTCTTGTTTGCTCTGTTGATGAACTGACTAACAGATGAGGTCAGGCAGGAATCTCTATGGACTATGATGTTTGCAGATGACATTGTGATCTGTGGTGAGAACAGGAAACAGGTGGAAGAGAACTTGGAGAGATGGAGGTATGCACTTAGAAGAGGAATGAAAGTCAGCTAGAAAATATCATTACTACTGGTAATTATTTGCGTGTATTTCACACATCACCATAGGTACATGTTATGTACCAGGTATGGAACCAAGTACGTATGTTGTAAGCATGACCTTTACACACTAGGAGCATGAGGTAGGTACTCCGTAAATACTAGGTTCAGTTCATTTCAATTCAGTTTATTTATATAACTCCACATCACAACAAATTTTGTCTCGGGTCATTTTACAGGAACATTCACATACATAAAAAAGCCATTTAGTAATGTTCTCTATCTAAAGAAGGTGTTACCCTTACTTGTGCATACTCTGTGAGTACAAGGTATGTCCTTTCCTGGAATATCTTATAAAAAGATCTGAAGCTCTCGACCTTTGACCTCTCTAAGTGGCTTTAAGAATCTGTTTGACTCCTGGCAGGGACCAATGCAGACATGTTCCTGTTTTTAGTTTTCTACATTCACCTTAGAATCTAGCTGTTTTTGTTACTTTTTTGGCCATCTTATTTGTAAAAAAAAATCTGTATGCTTTTTTTTATAACCGTTTATTGTTGTTGCTGTTGTCCATTGTTGTCATCATTCTTTGTTGAAATCAGGTCTCTCTTGTAAATGAGTCCTCGAGGCTCAATGGGATTTACCTGTATAAATAAAGGTTGATTGATTGTACTCTTTAATTGCCAGTTGCATGCCCTGTAAGTACCAGATACACATCCTGTAATCGCCAGGTGTGTATCTTGAAAGGGCCTGACGTACCCTGTAGATTACAAGTGCGTACCCATTACTTACCTGGTGCATACGCTGTACCTATCCTCTAAGTACCTAGTACTTCAACAGTACATAACCTGTAAATACCTGGTATGTATTCTGTAAATACCAGGTATGTATTTTGTAAGTGCCAATTGTGTACCCAGTACACAATAAGTTGTATGATGGCCTCATACCCTTTAATTATTTGATTGTTTTTTTAATCCTGATGGTCCAGAAACTGAAATTCAGATTCCTTCCACAGTGATGGTTGTGACAGCTCTGTAAGAACCTGGAGAACCTCCATTTATTGCTCCTTTCTTCTTTGTTTGCTTTGTTAGATTTAGTAAAAAAAAAATTTTTTTAGTCTTTTTAACCCTGCCGGGACCCTCACAGTTTTATCTTCATGTTAATTTCAGTGTTGAAATATGTGGATAAGTAAAGTTAGTTCATCAGCACTTCGAGTCCAGAAGCCTCCCAGTGTGACCAGTCGATTTGAATGGCCGTCAGATCTGAACGGCTGGTTTCTATGATCTGCTTCTGTCCGCTCGCAGGCTGCCAGCTCGGATTAAAGCGTGTCGCTGCACTTTTCCTTCTCTACCCATCATGACTTCTTCTCTTTTCATTCAGCAGCCATGGAAGTTTTTCTGGTCGCTTAAGAAAACAAAAGTTTGGGTCTGTGTGGGAAAGTTGAGATTTGAGATTCAAATTATTCATCTTTTCAGGAATTTAAAATGCCCCACAGTTAGTCGGACAAAACCCAAGTCACATGATGAGCTCTATCTAACGCAGCCTTCTTCCACACAAATATTTCTGTGTATTTCTTGGGGGAAAAAAACAGTTTTATATGTATATTTATAGGGCTGGACGATATATCCAAAACTTTTATCACAATACATTTCTTAATTTCGGTCTATAATAACATAATTCCAACATCGATATAAACTATTTAAAAGCCTCAGAAAAACTGTACAAATTAATTTTCACCTTTTATTTGTATTTATCCTTCAAAGACATTTGACATCACTGCCAAATAAACTTAAAACTCTCAACTTTGTCAATATTAATAGTTTTAACTTTAAGCAACAACACGTCTGCTGCATGTTTGGATACAGCTGGGGGGGATGTTTCAGGGACACGTTGGCTCAAACTTTATTGTGCTTCGTCTTGTGACTCAGCATGTTTTATTGAGTGGAACAAGTGAGATGTGTTCGCACCGCTAGCTGGAACGGCTCTCCGTCACGTTTTGCAGCTGAAACCTGCAGTTTATCGGATCTTAGAAAGCCGAACCACTTCCACACCGCCGAATTAGTCTCTTATCAATGATGTCATCTGCTTTCTCTTTGCTTGTGAAAGCTTGTTCAGTCACATTCTGACGGTCATGCGCACTCACTTTGAAGAGAAAACTTAGTGAGTTGGAGATTAGCCTAGCCTGCTACCGCTGACTCCTTCGAGCTGTACGTCACCACGCACTTAGTTGTGTCGCGGTTTTTTCTGTTCGGGTTGAAACTGAATCGGCCGCTTCAACCCGAACAGAAAAGAAATGCATCAATGAAACGCTGTAATCATAGCGTAATGTATATCGTTGGCAGTACAATGGATCAGTGGTTAGCACTGTTGCCTCACAGCAAGAAGGACTTGGGTTCAATCCCCGGTTGGACCTCCATTATCGCTGTTGTGGTAAATTGACAGTAAAAGTTTTACAAACTGAAATCTATCTTTCTGTGTGGAGTTTGCATGTTCTTCTCGTGCTTGTGTGGGTTTTCTCGGAGTACTCCGGTTTCCTCCCGCAGTCCAAAACATGCATGTTAGGCCCTTCAGACCCAGGCCTCTCTTGCAAAAGAGATCTGGTAATGTAAAGGTTAATAAAAAATATCGAAAATGTGCTTAAAACTCAAATCACCATTATCGAATAAAAGTATCATGATATAGATCGATATCGAATTATTGTCCAGCCGTGTTTATGTATGAATATTTTTCTTTTGTAAATAATGGCAGCCAACTCATTCCTGCTTTCAGACATTATATCTGGAGATTATTAAGAATTTTACAGGATTTCTTTTTCGTCAAATTTAAATTTAGCCACCATTATGCGTCAACTTGTTTGGGAGAGGAACAATATTTTAGAGTTTCTCAATACTTTGCTGTAGGGATGCACAATATTATCGGCATGGTATCGGTATCGGCCGATATTAGCGTTAAAGTTCAATATCGGACATCGGCCATTCCATCAAAATAAAAGACACTGTTTTGTTTGACAACCGGTGACAAGGATGCCTGCAGCGGCAGCACAACGTGATGACGTCACACGCGCCTACCTGATGTCACAAAATTCAAAATGTCGGACGTGCGGAAGGTTGTTTTTTTTTGTTGAGGATGTCGGATTCTGAAGATTTTTGGATGACGTAGAGCCTCGCTACATCGTCCCCAGTCAGAGATATTTTTCCGACGTAGCCTTACCCGAGTTACAAGCCGTCATTTCCTATGTCATTGAGAAGCTAACAGCTGATAGCACTTGGGTGAGTTTTACCACAGACGTTTGGACGTCGTGTTAGCCCCGTTAGCATGATTAGTCTTACGGATCAATGGATAGACACAAACTTTGAACTTAAAAAGTCTGTCCTTCATGCACACGAGTGCAAAGGATCCCACACTGCAGCTATAGGAACCTGGAACAAGCCTCCACAAGTGAGACAGCATCGCAGGTGACTAATGCTAATAAATAACATTTAACACTTTTCATTTAATACAAGTTAAAGTGCTATGCATATGGCTGTTACTGAATATATGTCACCAGCTCTTACAGCTGTTGCGCAATTTTTGTAGCAAATGAGCCTAAATAAGATGTTCTGACAAAGGAAAATATAGTTAAAATATCGGTATCGGTTATCAGCCAAAAATCTAATATCGCTGTTGTGGTAAATTGACAGTAAAGGTTTATTCACTAACTGAAAACTGTGACCTTACAAGAGTTTTGAATGCATTTTCTATCCAGTAGCTCATGGGATATTTTGCTGACAGAGACAAACTTGTACAGACAAAAGTCTAAACACATTAAAAAGCCTGATACCCTTGAACCTGACTTTTACGACTTCATCAAGACATGAAAAATTGCACAAATATAAACTAAATGATCAGTAATGGATCCCGAACACATGGAACTAATTAGTTTCATAACAAAGCAGGAACGAGTAAAAGAAATAAAAACTTTATCCGATTGTTAAAACCAAAAAGTGTTTGCTCTGCTGTGTCCAGCTCTGAGCACCGAACGCGCCGAAACCATGTCGGGGTGTGAACGTCTCAGGAGTCAGAAAACGGAACCAGATGTTGGCCTGTCTTCAACTTTACACAGGAGAAAAACAGAGAGGACGAGAATCTGGGGGGCGTGAAGTTAAAGCAATCCATTAGAGACAAAGTCCCCCCCCCCCCCCCCCCCCAAAAAAAATAAAAAATAAAATAAAAAATAAAAAATACTACAAGATGTAAAACAAATGTTCGGAGCTCAAAGCAGCACTGAAAATAAGTTTTCCACGACTGAACTCTGCTGGCAAACCATGAAGAGAAAACACTGGACACCCCCCCCCCCCCCCCCCCCACACACACACACACACACACACACACACCCAGAGCAGCGGCTGGCAGCTGATAGAACTCAGCTCCAAGTCACCAACTTCGCCTTCCAACTCCGTCACGCCTTCTCCCTCCCAGACTTCTGCTCAGCTCTTTCTGGGTTCAAACCTTTTGTTAAATGTTGTTTTCTGCAGATTCAAACCTTCTCAACTTTATTCAGTTCCTCTTCACAAACACTTCCTGCTGTTGAGCCTCGTGCACGACCCCCTCCTCTTTCTTAGGTCGTCAAGTTTTTGAGTTAATGAGCTGATCAGGGAGACGTAATGGAATAAAAACGGACGCACGCGGAGTTTTAGTGATGTTTGACGTGCGTGCGTGCGTGTGCATGTAACAACAAAAGCCCAGTTGAACTCTGGGATTCAGCCCAAACTCAGCAGTCAGCTCTCCACATTAATGCAAACGGAAATAAAGACGATTCAAAGCTCACGCTGTTGTTTTCCTGTTTAGAGATTCGTTTTTTAAAATGTGGCTACTTCAGCACGGCTTGTTTAGCTGTTTGTATATCAAAATGTTCAGCTCGTTTAAGACATTACATCTTTGGCTTTTGGTTTGACCCTTTTAAACTTTCTGAACTATTGAACTTTATGTATTTTTCTTGTTTTATATAAGTGAAGAGCTTTAAATAGTTGCAAACCTTTTAGCTCTTTGAAGCAGACTTGTTTAGCAGGATTTAGCTTTTAGCTACTGTTTCGCTAATTCAGTTTTTTCCTACAGTTTTGTCATTTTAAGTTTTTAGCTACCGTGTAGCTTTTTCTGTCTTTTAGCTGGTGATTTGTGGGTTTTATCTTGGCGCTTATGTTTTACTGGTTGTACGTTTTAGCTACTATTTTGCAATTATTGGTTTATGGCTGATATTTTATATTTTATTTTTAGCTATCCATTTGCCAAATTTGGCCTTAGGGTACTGTGCTGCTGGTTTTGACTTTTGGCTCCTATTTTGTTGTTTTCAGTTTTTAGCTTGTATTTTGCCAGTATCGGCTGTTAACTACTGTTTAATAGCTAGTACGAATTTTAGCTTGTAGCAATGGGTTAGCTAAAACAAACTTTTCGCCAAAGTTGAGCTGGTTTTAACTTCAGACTGGTATTTTGCTAATTTTAGCTATTAGTTACTGTTTTTCAATCGGCTTTTAGCTACTGAGGTTTCAAGGTTTAGCTCACAGCAACCAATGTGCTTAGCGACTGTTTAGTCAATTTGACTTATAGCTACTGTTTTGATGACCTTAGCTTATAGCTTATATTTTGCTACTTTAAAATTTCTAGAGAGTTAAATTTCTTTGGATTATTTTGACCAGTTTGTTGGTTTGGACTGTTTCTTTTTGTTGCTACTTTTAGCTTTTGTTCTGATTGTTGTACCGTTACTGGTTTAGCTGATTTTTCCTGGACAAGCTGAAGTTTTCAGCACTCGGCCATCAATCTGCTGTCCTCTGTTTCGAGCGGTGAACTTGACTGATGAGACTATTCAGTTTTTACCCTCAAAATAAATAAAAATGTCTCGCCCTCGCTCTGATTTGTAACAACAGTGTCGGCTGTTTGGAGCCGCTGAGAACAGAAACTGCGGCTGATCTTCGGCGTTCAGACCAACAGGCTCCTGTGGGCTGATGATAATCCCAACAATGAATTCAAAGATGCAGAGCAGCTTGAAAAGTCGTACCGTAGCCCCTTCTGGACGTTCAAATCAAATGTCCGCTGGCTGTAAATCAGCACGTCCTGAGTCGTCGGGCAGTTTGAGAAAAAGATGAAATTATAATTTGAAGTTTCACGCAGTGACCTGAATCACCACTCTGATTTTCAGCTCATCAATCAGTTTTCTAACTAAATTTCGGCTGTGCTAATAGGATCCATTAGGCTGCAGTAAAACCTGTTTCAGCAGCTGTTTTCTTTCTGAGCGCCGGCTCGTGGCTCCCCAAGGCGTCTCTCTCGTTATTTATTTATTTTGTGGACATCACTGAATGCATGCATTGTGGACTTGAGCGTGCGGTCCCAGGCAGCACTTTGTGTCCCAGCCAGAGTCCGGCCTTTGATTGCTTTTTCACCCCAGAAAGCAGCTGAATGGGGGTACCTGCAGCCCGTTTCTGTTCCGCTGCAGACGGCCAGGCCTTTGAGTGAAACAAGGAGGAGGAGGGAAGAGGAAGGAGACTTTCTGAGCTGCCGGGAGCGTTTGAGCTTTTCTGGACAACAGCAGAGACCCTCCCTGCCTCTGATGGATTTAACAGCTGACTGCACCGCTCTCACTGCCTCCGTTTCCACCATTCTGTCTCGCTTCTTACACGATGGAGCTTCAGCTCCTAAAACGCACCTTCCTCGTCCATTTTTTAAAATCAGTTTGTTCTGACGGGATCAAACCGCATCCTGAAAAGAATCCAGACTTCATTAGAAGCTCGGACACAAACCGAAGCGTCGGAAGCGTTAAACCGTTATTTCTGCCTCAGCTGTTCGACCCAACACAACGACCTCAGCTCCAGATGGACGGAACACACAACTCCTGCGGAAAACAAGATTTGTGACAAACTCCATATTAAAATGACAAAAACTCTCTGAAGACAAATTTAATCAACATCAGTACAGACTCGGGTCTGTTTCAGAGGTTTCTGTCGGCCGATGGGGACATTTATTAACGTTAACAAATGTTTTCTGCAAAACAAACACTTTCACGGTCCTTTAATTTAATCCCTGCACTATAAGAACAATAAAGTTAAACATCTACTCATTTTAGCTCATTCTACTCGTTGTAGCTCATGTTCTGTTTGTTTTAGCTCATTCGACTAGCTTTAGCTTATGTTTTGCTTATCTTTGTCAGTTTTGTTTATTTTAGTCTTTTTTTTTCCTGCTCATTTTAGCTCATATTTTTCTCCTTTTTTCTCGTGCTTTTTTGTTTTAGCTCATTCTACTCATTTCAGCTCTTGTTCCCCTTGTTTTAGTTTTCTACCCATTTGATCTCATAATTTATTTTTAGCTCATGTTCTGCTCATTTTAGTTCACGTTCTGTTTGTTTTATTCCCAGTTCTGTTTCTTTTAGTTTCTTTGCTGACAATTTGAGCTTATATTTTACTGCTTTTAGCTCGTGTTCTGTGTTTTTTTAGCTCATATTCTACTAATTTTAGCTCATTTTCTCCTTGTCTTACTCTTTTCTACTTATTTTTGCTTGTTGTTTTTTTTCTCATTCTACTCCTTTTCCCTTATGCTCTGTTTAGGCTCATGTTACACTAGCATTAGCCTTTATCTTGAATTAGCATATTTTCAACTTGTTTTTTTA
>NC_056519.1:3311989-3315929 GCF_014905685.2 Nematolebias whitei | reverse complement strand
ACTCATTTGATCTCATATTCTACTCTTTTTACCTTATGCTCTGTTTAAGCTCATGTTACACTTGCATTAGCCTTTATCTTTGTTTAGCATCTTTTCAACTTGTTTTAGCTCATAATTTACTCCTTTTAGCTAATGTTCTACTCAATATATCATTTTCTACTCATTTTAGCTAATAATTTACTCCTTTTAGCTAATGTTCTACTCAATATATCTCATAATCTACTCCCTTTAGCTCGTAATTTAATCCCTTTAGCTGATGTTCTACTCATTTGATCTCATATTCTACTCCTTTTACCTTATGCTCTGTTTGTTTAGGCTCATGCTACACTTGTGTTAGCCTCTGTTTAGCTTGTTTCAGCCTCGGTTCATTGAAGGACAGTTCGGTAGCAGGGTGCTTGGTTCTGTTGACTGGGCGGGGCGCCCTCCTTGGATAATGGGAGGGGAACACTAGTTTCAGCTTTCAGCTGTCTTCTAGTACAAATAACTACCTAGATTGATAATTTTTGTAATTAAATATTTACTAGCGATCGTTTCCATCAAACACTCGTATGATCCGTGTGAAGGTGTGTAAACTTCCTGTAGAGGCGTTTGAAGTTACCACAGCTTTATCATGATGGCTAAACTGGGACATCTGGGCCAGATGATGGTAGAACCTTTCGACCCGGTAACGATCTGAGATCAGAAGTGACGGGACAATCATCTGGATAATTACACACACACATCTGTCTGTGTGTGTGTGTGTGTGTGTGTGTGTGTGTGGCAGCATCCCGTGACAGATTAGTTTTCCATCAGAGTGTGGTGTCTTTTTTTCTCCTCGCTCTGTTAGTTTTTGGAAGCATCTGGAGGATTTATAGAGAATAAAATTATTCTCCACAGATTATCTTCACTTAAAGCCGTATTTTTCTCTCTTTGTGTGTGTGTGTTGTTCAAACACGCTCCAAAAGCTCGAGGAGGGATTGAAAACGATAAGAAAACTTTCCAACATTTGTCGCAGCCTCTGCGTTTGCCTCCGTCACCCCCGTGTTCGCTGCAGGCTCCGTTTTTAATCTCGCCGATCGTTCTGATCTCGGCTTTTATTCGCCCTCATCATTTCGTGTCGAAGCGTTTTGCTGCGGCTGCAAACCTCCTTCAGCTCCTCCTTTTCTTCTCCTCCTGCTTTATGCAAAACAAGAAACAATCGTTTTTCCAATAAAAACTTTTCCACCGTTTTTTTTTTTTTCTTTTTAAAGATTCATGAAAGTCTTAAAATGTGTTTAACGACAAGTGGCTGAACACGACGACGTCGTTAAAACAGTGTTTCTGGAATAAAATCGTCTTAAATGTCTCGACGTGCCTTTTATGACCAAATTTCAGTGATTTTCACCTGATGTGTACGTTTGCATGTCTGTTAGCAAAATAACTCATGAACTAGTGGACATATTTTAATGAGTCTTATGAATAAATTATTAGATTGATGTCTTTAATCCAAATCGAGATGGTCGCTGCAGCCAATCGGCCTCGTCTAAAATAAAATGGTTACATGGTCAGTATTAGTTATTGAGGTAGAGTTTGGGGTGGTAGTAGCTGAGAGTCTTCCCCTACACATACCGAATCCAAACAGATCAGTTTAAGGTTTTTGTTTAAACGTTGGCGATAACTTTTTCAGTTGACCTAGTTTTTCTATTAGTAAAATATCTCCCGAACCAGTGGGCGGAGCCTAATGACGTTTTCAACGAATAATTATAGGATTTACAAACGTTCAGCTTTTGGATTTGAGACGTTACCTGTAAATTTGTCAGGGTTGTCTCCATTTCTGCGTTCGCTAAGGTTGATGAGATTTGGCGGCCATTTTGTGGTCACCCACGAATAATCAGCTGTAGACGAACATCCAGACACGCAGGCGACCGTAGCTGTGGGCGAAAACTTCACGACTAAACACGGTGGTTGCACGAGCGGTGTGGCGATGTCCTCGTCGCTGACGGATTTGAACAGTGAATGTTTGTAGTTTTCAAGATGATTGTTTTTTTCTGGACTGGAACTGAACAGAAAGTAAACCTAAATGTTTTTTTCTCAATATATTCCGATGGGTAGGAGTTAAACTGGAGAAGAACAGAAGTAGTTTTGTTTGTTTGTTTGAGGCGACGCAGAGTGACGGCTCCTGGTGAGTGGAGGAAGACATTTTTTCCACCACTAGGAGCAATGGAGGAGCCAGGGGGTGGCCGAAGGTGGCCTTGGCCCCCATAGATTAATCTTTATCCACCCCAATCATTTGAGGAAACTATACTTTTAAACAATATGAAAACTATAAAGCATAGTTTCCTCAAATGGTAGGGGTGGTCAGTTTACATGTATGTATTGCGGTGGCCATCTTGGATTTTGATTTGGCAACCCAGTTTTCGATGGTGACCTTTCTTAAGATCCAGCCACACACCAAAACAAAAGTTGGTACTTCATTTATTTTTCATGTTATTAAACTCGATTAATAGATGACAATTATTTCCAATTCCCTTCTTAGCTCCATGACGGACACCTTACATAACATTATTATACAGATGTTTGTGTGAAAAGCTTCAATAATTAAACTCAATTCAGCTCCACAGCCAAAAAAATCCACTCTGATGTACAAGAGCTGCTCTTTAGAGCTGAGACAAACTTAGTGTTTGATCGCTAATGACTGATTTATAGGAAATTTCACGTGATGCACCTTGCTGTTCTTGTGACACTTGGACCTCTTTAAAAACAAACATTAAACCAGAACAAGCAGCACGAGTCTGTAATTGTGCTCCTGCAGAAGAGAATCTGATCTCTGGGTGAAAGGCTGTTCTGTGGCGCTGTGCGTTCAGCCTCCTGAGCTGGATGTCGGGCGACGAACTCCAAAAACACACAAGGAGAAAATGCAACGAATATTTCAAGTTGCCAGAGACGCTGTGTTTCCTTCAAAGGAGGATTGGATTCTGAATCCCAACACTCTTATTATCAGCAGTAGATAAGTGTGTGACCTCCTGATAGCTCTGCCCTGATCACGTTCTCCTCTGAAGTCGATTGCAGAGTAAAGTATCTGGACTTCATTTGCCGCCTCGTGGACGGTGCACCCTGATGTGCAGCGAATGTTGCAGAGACGAAGACGAGCTTTTGTTCTCGCCCGTGAGTTGCTGCTCATTAGTGGTTTCATCTCGCAGAGCGGGACCTCGATTAAAGGCGAGCGGCACTCGGCGCCGCTTTCCTCAAAAGTCCTGGCTACAGGTGGTCCTGAACTCTGAATTGTGTTGTTAATTATCTGCAGTTCTAGACTAAACCAACACTGAAACCATGCAGCCTAACCGAGGATCAATGAAAAACACTTGGATTCAGTACAATAAAACCTTTAAGGTTTGAAGGGAAGTCCTAGTCAAGAAACACTTTTTCATTCCAAAATGTAATTTATTATTGGAGGCACACTTCTGTATATCTCATTTTGTGCTACATCAGTTATGTTGTGTTGTAAAAGTTGGACAAAATGTGGCCACACACATAAACGTATTACTTCCACTAGAGCGATGTTGCTCGTCCAGGGGGATGAATTAGGCATTTGTTCTATAATCTATTTAGACTTTTGAAATATAAACTGTAATATTGAAACAACAATTTTACTTGCCTTCAGTACAGCTATTTCAACAGTATAGAGAAGTGGAAAAATAAAGCTCAGCATTAGTATTAGCAATAGCTTGTGGGCCAGTGGGCCATTGCTAATTTACGTCACACGGCTCATTGCTGTTTATTGTCTCACTGCTATCTGGTGGGCCACTGCTTGGTGCAGCTTGTTGGCTTGCTACATGCCAGTGCCTAATGGACTGGTGCAATTTAGCGGCCTGCTTCTTAGTTCTGTTTGGCAGCTCATTGCCATCTGTCAGCTTGTCAGTCTCTGGCAGCCAGTTGCTGTCTGGCAGACCATGGCTCGCTGCTATAAAGTGGACTGTCGCTA
>NC_056519.1:3309909-3311979 GCF_014905685.2 Nematolebias whitei | reverse complement strand
GGCGGCCTGTCGCTGTCTGGCGGCCTGTCTCTGGCGGGCGGCCTGTCGCTGTCTGGCGGCCTGTCTCTGTCAGGCGGCCTGCCTCTGTCTGGCGGCCTGTCTCTGTCAGGCGGCCTGCCTCTGTCTGGCGGCCTGCCTCTGTCTGGCGGCCTGTCTCTGGCGGGCGGCCTGTCGCTGTCTGGCGGCCTGTCGCTGTCTGGCGGCCTGTCGCTGGCGGGCGGCCTGTCGCTGTCTGGCGGCCTGTCGCTGTCTGGCGGCCTGTCGCTGTCTGGCGGCCTGTCTCTGGCCAGCCACTGTTGGCACATCATGTCCCAACGGCTGCTGTATTACAACTGTATAGCATGATCCTTTCGCATACATCAATTTAAGTCATTCCTGTTTTTTTAATACAAAAATGTATTTATACTTCTGTTATGTCATTCCTGCTACTAAATTATTATTTTTTCAGTAGGACATCTACTGTTTAAGAAGAGAACTTTACTGTGTGTTGCAGCTCAAAAGCAAAAATATAAACAACATCTATGATCCCAACATCACATCGCAGCCACGTCATGAATATAATCAGGTCTTTGAACTTTTGGATCTGGTCTAATCAGACCTGATTGTTGCTAATTTCAGGATATACCCAGGAGAAAATCATTTAAACTGAATAAAGCAGAATCAGGTCTAGAAGTTTGCTGTTTATAAAAGTAAATCAAAAACTGTCAATCATTTTTTCTGCCTGTTTTTCTGTTTCCATAATATCTCATGAACCAGTGGGAGGAATTTTATTGAAATTGTTGTAGCTGAGAGTCGAGATAGCTTGAAATCTGGTGATATTGCTCCGAGATCCCAGGTAATAAAACTGTTGCGTCATGTCTCAACATATGATGATGGTCTTCTTGACCTGAAAGATGGCGGGTGATATACATTCCTTCAAGGAATCTGAACACGTGTCTTAATAAAGCTACACGTCAATTTATCGTTCATAGTTGCACAATACACTTGTGCAGCGCTGTCACGTCACTCACTCATTTCTTTCATCGGCTGGTTTTTCTGAGAGCTTCGCTCGTGTCTCGGCCCTCCCCCTCCGGCCAGGCCGGGATCCTGAGGATTACAAGGGTTTTGTATTTCAGCGGGGAGAAAGATGAGGAGGAAGAAGAGAGATAAAGGAGAATGTTGAAAAGAGAGGGGCGGAGGAGAGATGAAGCGTGTTGGCACAGGGTGAGAACAGAGGAATAAAAAGGACCGAAAGGGGAGGAGGGCGACTAACTCCGGGGATTCTTGCTCGTCTGAGTTTTTCTTTTATCTTTTCGCTCCACTCCTTCTTTCTTTCTTTGACTGTGTGGCGTAAAGCTCCTGGTTCAGCTTGTTTACAGACCGCTCAGTTCTGACAGGACCTCATTATGTCAGCAAAGTGTTGTCGGACTCTCCATTCAGTGGGAACACAACACCAGACACACCCCTCACTGTCGGAGTCCCACCACACCCTCCAGGTCCTCCCAGGTGAACGAACCTCCATCGTCTCCAGAACAGTTTTATTTGCTCTGACAAAACTTCCTGTCAACGATTAGTGTGAGCAAACAATGATGGAGGGCTTGTTGGACTCAACTGTCTGACGGAAAACAAAATGATCCGAGCAATAAATACATGTATATGAGCTTTAGCTGATGCAAAACTCGTAACGTTCAATATAAGAGCTTTAGCTAAAATGCCATTTCAGTGCTGAATGACTGAGTTAGCTAAAACTGAAGTAAAATAAGCAAACAAGCTAAAACAAGCAGAACAGTAGCTCAAATGAATAGGGAATTTCATAAAAATAACAGAACAGGAATGAAGTAAATCAGATAAGTAGCTAAAAAGAGCAGAAAGTTTGCTAAAATGCTCAAGTGAGTAGATATGTTGCTAAAAGCAGCAGAAGAGTTGCTACAAGGAGCCAAAGGGTTACTAAAAGGAGCCAAAGGGTTACTAAAAGGAGCCAAAGGGTTGCTAAAAGCAGCCAAAGGGTTACTAAAAGGAGCCAAAGGGTTGCTACAAGGAGCCGAAGGGTTGCTACAAGGAGCCGAAGGGTTGCTACAAGGAGCCGAAGGG
>NC_056519.1:3304597-3309899 GCF_014905685.2 Nematolebias whitei | reverse complement strand
AGGGTTGCTAAAAGGAGCCGAAGGGTTGCTAAAAGGAGCCGAAGGGTCGCTTAAAGGAGCCGAAGGGTCGCTACAAGGAGCCGAAGGGTTGCTAAAAGGAGCCGAAGAAGAGTTAGTAAAAGGAGCCGAAGAAGAGTTAGTAAAAGGAGCCAAAGGGTTGCTAAAAGAAACTGAAACATTACGGAAAGGAGCTGAAGATTAGTTAAAAGCTAAAAAGAGTAAGCCAGTAGCTAAAAAGAGTAAAGCTGTAGCTAAAAGGAGTAAAGCTGTAGCTAAAAACAGTGAACTGTTAGCTGAAAGATTAAGGGGGCAAAACAAAATCAACAAAAAAGAAGCAAAATGATATCTAAATGTAGCTAAAAGCTTAACGACACAATGCTAGGTACAAATGGTAAAATGCTAGCATAAAGTAAATAAAGCACAAAGGTACAGCTAAATGTAGACATTTTCAGATGTACTGCTTTATAGTCGTAGTTGTTATAAATAAATATTTGAGTTTAGTTTTCCTGCAGGGTGTCCAACAACACGACACGTTACTTATGTGAAAATACTGTTGACTCGTTTTGTGTTTTGTCGAGTCATCTTCAGTTATGCTAAAAGAAGATGTTAGCGGTTGATGAAACTTGTTTTATTGAGCTGTTGTTGTTTTTAAACGTCGGTCTGTGTTAAAGTTTCCTTTAATAAATGTTCTAATGATGGATTCTGATTAAAATGAGGAGAGATCTGGTTGAGATCACAGTGAAATCAACTGGTGCTGCAGTTTGTGGAGGATTCTCCATCGCTGAACCTCACAGTGGTCCCTGCGTACCGATCCTCTGCCCGTTGACTCCATCCTGATGTTTGTTCAGACGTGTCCGGCAGAATAAATCAAACCGGATTAGATGGACAGGCCGCATTAATCCTCCCGGCAGTGAAAGACTAAATCCATCACCGCATCGGTTCTGAAAATGATATTTACACAACTCAATCAGTGGCCGAGGAAAATAACAACCACTTCCACACAGACATTTAAAAAGAGGCCCGTTTCCACAGCTTTCACTGCCGGTGTCCATTTTTTGGAACAGAAAGTCATGATGTCTTGCGTCGGAGGACAGTTATTGGTCTTTTGGGGACTTTATAGCATAAACTTAAAATTAAACAACTTAGAAAAACAAACTCAAACCCATCGAGGCTGCACCTTTTACACCTCCGTTTCAAAGAAACCAAACTTATCATTTAATTGAACCCCCGCTGCTTATGTAATAACCAAAAATAATCCATTTAATAATCCACTTAAGCTGCTCTGTATCATTTAATGCATTTGAACCAATTTATGCCTGTTTCTTTTTTAGGAATACTAAAATTTCCCCCAAGGACATAATGAGCCACCCAGATGCTGACTGCTCATCTTGTGTCTGAAATGTCCTAAATAAACAAAAATATGTGAAATATTGTTATTGCAGGAGTGAAAGCAGGAAAGTAGGCCAAAGAGGAGAGTGTTTGGCCTCCGTTCAACTTTCCTGACACTGAACTTGTGCAGCTTGCCTCGGCTCTGCTCGTTAATTATGGAAATTGCTCATTAGGTGCCTCTTATTTGGGCCGGGATGAAACCGTCCAAACGCAGACGTGAAACTGGCTGCACGCTCAGAGGGCCAAACTGGTGGAAAATGAGGGCGGCGAGGACAAAAAAAAGTTTGTTTTGGAACGCTGAGCAGAGAAGTTATCAGAAATATGGCAGCGTGAGCAGGGAAGTGAAATAAACTGTTTATAAATAAATATTTTTGTGTAAAAACAGTTGAGGACACTCACTGCTGCCGTTTTCTCCACATTGTTTCTGCCGTTTGATGAAATCTGAGCCACAAACCATCAACAATAGATCAGCTCTTGACAAATGGAGTTTCAGCTTTGAGACTGCAAGGCATCGCAATTCAAACGTTCTTAAACGCAGCGTTCACATAAGAAGTCAATTTTGTTTTGTTTTAAAGTTGGTGTAAAAAAATAAAAGGTTTTACAGACTAGGTGCACTGGACCTCCCCTAAGAGTTTTCAGTCACACAGTTCTACCAAAACAGGCAAACTATGCCCAAAAATAGGTTGTAAAATAACCACAAATTACCAATGAAGGACCGAGAGGCGACTAGTTGACTGGAAAAATGGCTCATTGCTACAAACAAATACAAATGTTCTCAGAAAGTCTTGAAATGTGGCTAACAGAAAGCAAAACAGTGATGGATTATCAAAAAGACAAAACAACCAATAAAAAAGCTATACAACTACAAAATACTCTTAACAGATGTTTGAAGCCACTTGGAGGTCAAGGTCGAGAACTTCAGCTCTTTTTGTAAGATATTCCAGGAAACGGGCGTGGAGGAGAAGGCCCTTTTGTCTAGTTCAGTCCTCACTGAGGGGACACTGCAGGTAATAATGTCCTGAGAGCGCACGCTGTAGCTGCACTCACGCAGCGACATGTGGGAGGAGATATAAGAAAGCATGTATATAGTATATAGTCACTAAAAGATGAAACAATTCAACTTGAAAAGAAACATTAGACCATCATTAAGACTAAATAACCACAAGAAGCCATAATGAAGCTAAAATCAGATGCAAATCCACACCCCCCAAAAAGAAAACACGCAGAATTTAAGATATAAAAATTCACCAAATAATGTTAAAATGACGCAATTCACCCAAACTGAGACTAAATGAATCATAAACCAAAAACAAGATTCCCAGCAACTCTGGAAAACCTAAAAAATGACTGACATTTTCCAGACGAGAAAAAAGAGAAACAAACATTTAAAAAAAATCTGGGAATTTGATTAACGGAGGAAAATATGATTTTCTCAGATTTTCATGGGTTTATGTCATAATGCCAGTATTCTAGTATAACTGAGTGCGTCCACTTGCATTAAGCAGGGCTGTAACTGGTTTGGATTGGTCGAACTGCAACAAATGACTCCTCCCACTTTCAGATCAAACCAATAGAAGCAACAAGTTTGCATCAGTTGAACCAGACCCCAACTGGGCGGAGACAAAGACGTGAGACGTAGACTGACAGTCGCCTTAGCGGTTAGCAGTTAGCAGAGAGAGTTAGTAGTAGAGTGGTGAAGAAAACATCTTAATATTTACAAAATTTGACACATTACACATGATTCTACTTATTTTGTCACATAGCTGTCATATTTTCTTTTGAACTAATCACAGCCGAAGTAAAACAGGAAGTGTAATAAAAAAAAAAAACAGAACTTCCTGTTTTTTGTTTAAAAAATATTATTTGAACTGACTCTTTCTCTGTTAATGACTCAAAATAAAAAATAAACTTCAGATTTTTATGTCATTGTAGCAATGCTGTGTTTACAATCAGACGTTCCCTTTTGACATCACTTCCTGTTACTGTGCATGTGAATATCCAAACTGTTATTAAAAAATAAGACGAAACAGCTGAGAGAAAAAGACTGAAATAATAACTGACTTGACCACTGGAGCCTTCCTGAGTCAGACTAGTTGTATTGGACCCCCACACCACCAGGGGGCGCCCAAGAGTGAACGAATCAACCCTCAAAACCAGATAAAGTACAAATCTGCTTTAGTCGTCGTATAAACAAATTCCACATCGTTGGATAGTTGCGTGCTAATCATTTTTATGCATATTTTCTGTTCAGGACCCCAAACAACCTTTGGTCGGCTTTGACGACCAAAAATAACGTAAAATAATAAACAAAGTGACGACAGACTCGAGCAATACAGCTCAAATCCATCAGGATAAATAACACTATCAGTTTTTCAGAATTTCTATCTTTCCCTGGTGGAGTCAGTTGTGTTGTTGCACCAAACAATCTATAGAATAAAAAGTTGTTTTTTAAAGAGAAAGCTCTGACTGTGGAGGCAGCTTAAAGAGAATCCTCCCTGTTCTTATTTTTGAACACGTTAGCTCAGTGAGCAGACATTAGGGAGTAATTAGCCTCCTGCTGCCGGTTCTGGTGCTGGAACTCTGTTTGATTAATGGATCTGTCAGCGATCAGAGCAGGACTCATCCACCTCACTGTCTGCAGTCAGACTGACATAAAAAGGGCTTCTCTTCATCAAGATCCTTTCTCTGAGTTCGCCTTTTAGTTTGGACTGTTTTTATCTCACCAACATGAACTCTATTGTGTTTTTTTAGAAAACTTATGAACGGTTTTGTAAAGGTTTGGACACTAACGGTGTTTGTCACCAGTAAAATAAACTCAAAGGACAAAAGAATGGTTTAATCTCAAGAGCTGCTCATGGAGTTTCGGTTAAAACAGCATTTTTTAGACTATTGTTTATTCAATTAAAAACCTCAGATTTATATTAATTAAATATAATTTAAAAAAAGCAACGACTGGCGCCAACAACCAACTCCAGTCTTTAAAAAAAAAGTTGTAAGAATTGATGCAAATGCTCTTTTATAAACCTTTTTGTTGCCGTTCCCACTGATATTCCCGGCAGGAATAATCCTGTTTCTTTTGGTAGGCTGCACAGGAAATGCTACAGCAGACTGCTGCCGCTTTATTTATTTATTTATTTTTATTTTTTACAAATAATCATTGAGTTCTGTGTAAATGGTTATTGAAGGGATGCATGTCACCCTCCACCTTTCATACCCGAGTCCTAAACGTCACACATCCAACTATCATTCTTTTAGTCGGCTAAGGTGGATTAACTGCAGTGGCCATATTGAACTGGTTTGACCATAAATGGTAATAAGTTGTAGGTGTGCATTCAGTATTACTTTCCAAGTTACTTTTAGAGACGACCAGATTCAAGATGGCCACCACAGCTAATCAACCTTTACAAACACAAATAATTGCCACAATTTCACTCAAATCGAGATAAAACTTGGAGTGGTAGTAGCAGAGTATCATCTCCAACTCAGTGGTTCAGTATTTTGCTAACAGACTGTTTATTTTAACAGTTGACACCAAAGTTTGTTGTATGTTGGGTTGCACTCAGATGATCTGTTAAGGATGACTGCCAGCTACTACCACGCTAAATTTTAGCTCAGTAGCTGTGGCAGTCCTCTTGAATTGCTTTAATAGTTTAGTTAATCAGATGTTCATCCGAAGAGTTTTGTTAATGTTTACTGGTTTGAGATATTTTGCTAACTTACAGAAAATTACACACAGACAAAAATAGAAACATTGGTTCACTTTCAGTGGCGGCTGATAATAACCACAACGTGAAATTAACGGTGGTGGAAAGGTTTATTAAACAGCCTATAGATGATAATAACCACATACTGTGAAATCATTGGTGGTGTAAAGATTTATAAAGCAGCATATAGCCTATAATAACCACATCAT
>NC_056519.1:3284669-3304587 GCF_014905685.2 Nematolebias whitei | reverse complement strand
TTAACCATGGTGAAAAGGTTTATAAAGCAGCATATAGCCTATAATAATCACAACGTGAAATTAACGGTGGTGGAAAGGTTTATAAAACAGCCTATAGATGATAATAACCACATTGTGAAATCATTGGTGGTGGAAAGGTTTATAAAACAGCCTATAGATAATAACCACATACTGTGAAATCAATGGTAGTGTAAAGATTTATAAAGCAGCATATAGACTATAATAACCACATATTGTGAAATTAACCATGGTGGAAAGGTTTATAAAACAGCTTATAGATGATAATAACCACATACTGTAAAATCAATGGTAGTGTAAAGGTTTATAAAGCAGCATATAGATGATAATAACCACATACTGTGAAATTAACCATGGTGGAAAGGTTTATAAAACAGCTTATAGATGATAATAACCACATACTGTAAAATCAATGGTAGTGTAAAGGTTTATAAAGCAGCCTATAGATGATAATAACCACATACTGTGAAATTAACCATGGTGGAAAGGTTTATAAAGCAGCCTATAGATGATAATAACCACATACTGTGAAATTAACCATGGTGGAAAGGTTTATAAAGCAGAATATAGACTATAATAACCACATATTGTGAAATTAACCATGGTGGAAAGGTTTATAAAGCAGCCTATAGATGATGGAGGACGTATTCTGGTACATCCGTTTGTAAACTTTCTCTTGTCCTGCCCATAACTTCTGATCCACTCAAGATAACGTAATGAAACTTGATACACAGATGCATCGTCACTAGACGGAGTGTCGCATGTATGTTTCATCACCCCAGCTTCAAGGTCACTATCACAAATCAAGGTCAAACTTTATATTAGGCCTTTGCTGTAAATTGCTGTAAAGCAGTTTAGTAGTTTGTTGACGAGCGTGTAATGTGCTGTATGCGGTGCTCGTTTACTTTTCTTTGGTTTAAATTGGTTCCAAACTTTTGGTGTCCTGAACACTAAGTGTTGCTTTTAGTGCAAAAGTGATGCTCGTTTTTTTTTATTTACACATTCATCACCGAGCAGATGTCGGTGCCATAAAACTCTTAATTCAGCTTTTTTGAGTATCTCACCAACTTGTCGATGTTCTTCAGTTTTTTTTTCTGCCTCTGAAGAGTCCAAATGACAAAAACATCAAAGCTCTGAGAGAAAAAAAGAAGCTTCTTATCAGTTTATTCTCTAGATGTTTGTCTTCTTTCCATCCATCGCTCTCCCTCCCTCTTTCCCAGAGATTATTGCTCTCCGTCTCTCCGTCTGCCTGTCGACATCGGTGATAAGAAATGGCAGTCGCATCAGTCGAACAGACTGTTCGGTGTCGTGTCATTTCAGCGCTGGCGTGGTTGTCTCGTCATTTCATCATCGTTAACTTCTGGAGGATCGTCCGTAGAGCTCAGTCACGCTGATCCCTGCGCCTTCGCTCACAGAAATAAAGACACATTTGATCAGATAAGTCGAGCGGCTCCCGTCGCCGAGGCCCAGACGAGCTTTGTGAAACCACTCGTGACCTCTGACCTCTCGTGTAGTTTCTGATTGCCAACTGCGCAGGACGGGTCACGTTCCCTCCGTCCGAGTTCCTAACTTGAATCATTTTGAGGCATCCTGCAGGAAAATTAAAACAAAGCTCCTCTGCAGAGGATTTGAGTTCAAAGCTGCTCGTTTGGTCCTTCGAGGGGAGAAGAGTTGTGGGTGGAAAGCCGTGCGTTTGGATTCTGAAGGCTCACCTGCTTTATCAGATAAATCTCTGCAGAGCAGCTTCAGTGGAAAACAACAAAAACAGATTCTCACTTCTGCTGGGAATCTCCGCTCGTTTTGCAGCTTTAAAGAAGGTGACGGCTTGTTTAATCTATTCTACTTTTAAATCTGACACATCCAAACAACAAATACACCCCCGCATATTTATTGAAATAACGTGTGTGTGTGTTGGCAAACCATTTGGGACGTGCAATTTCAAATCAGAAATACAATTTATGGTGAGTCAGGCAAAAATGCTGGTCTGTTATGAGTTTCTTTAAGGAATGCTACTTTTTAATAGTTCCTACTGTTTTATTTTGTCACGTCACATCTTGTCATGATTGCAGGTTATCTTCACAAAATACAGTTTTGGAGCTCCTAGATGTGTTTCAGTGTCAACGTATGATTATAAATAACTTCTGTATATTATCAAAATAACATTTTTGTGTGATCAGCCGTTCAAGGTTTGTTGTTGTTCTGAAAAAAAAAAGTTGAAGTGTTTTTTTTTTTTTTTCAAAAATCAAAAAGTTTTTTTTAAAATCAATTTTAATGAGTTTGCACGTCTCGTCCATCTTCAGCTCTGTAACCAGAACAAAGAGCAGCAACAGAACGTGTTGCCCAAAAGAAATCAGCGTGAGGAGAGAAAACAAAAACAACTCGAGCTGTGAGTTATTTTATTTTATTTTTATTAAAGAAAATGGTAAAAAATCAAAACGCTGAATCATTTGATCGTCCAACATCTTACAACTCGATTAGGCACAAGTCTGCAGGACGTTCCTGAAGGATCAGTTGGACTCGATGGATTTCAACAGGGATTATTATTTCATTGATTAAACTTTTATTGTTCACTTTTAATTCTCTAAACGTCTCGCTCCACCTTATTTACCCGATCCAGTAGCTTTCTGTGAGCGGACCTTTAGGTTCATGAAGACATCGTGACTGTCTCAAAGTGCAAATACAAACGTTGGGGTGACCGGGCTTTTGAGTGTCTGCACCCAGACCGGATTCTGGAACCGACTACCTCAGGACTTGTTCTCCATCACTGATCTGGACCTTTTTAAAATCTAATCTTTAAAGCTAGAAATCGACCAATGTAGAAATTGGTTTTCACCAATGACTATATATCGGGGGGGGTTTGAGGATTAATGCCGATAACCGTTGTAATGGCTAATTTTTTTTTTGTTTTGTCCCCATTAATCAAAGTAAACAGCTACTTATAAACCTGTTTTAACACCTGAAGTCTTGAAACAGTTTTCCTAACGTGCGTAACATTTTCTGTCCTCCACTATTCTCCATAAAATTATCAAGTGTGTTGCATAAATATAAATTTTTACAAAGAAACGAGCTTCCTGTTCATTTACACAGTCGCATACGGTGAAGGTCTAATTAGTGTTGACCACAGCAGCGTTTATTTATTTTTCAAAGATTTCAGACAAACAATGCATTTCGATGAGGACGACAAATATAACGTTCCCAACACTGATATATTTTTACCTCTACGTTAGAGTTATTGTTCTGGATAAAGTTTTATAAGGCAATAGCCTATGCTAGGTTAGCTAAATGTTAGCTTGCTAACTTGAGAGACACGTAGCTAACGATAAGCGGGTTGGAATATTGAAGCTAATTTATTGATTTTTTAAATTTTACAGATCAGTTAAAATAAACTTACCACGCTCTGTTCAGCAAAATACACCACACAGTGTCGCTCGCTGCTTCGGCTGCGCTGAAACCGAAAGTTAAAGTGAACGGCAGAGTCTCTCATTTGTTTCCTCCTTTTAGTTGCCGTCCTCGTCGTTGATGAGCAGTAGTTTTGTTTTGACCAACTCTAGTTTATTTTCAGTGTTTTTATTCTAAGGACCGAAACAAGAAGCTCGTTTTCTTGAATCACCACTCCACGGTGAACTGTCTTCAGACTGGTCTTGCTGGTCAGCGTTAGATGGTTTCTGTCCGAGTCGATGTCAAATTATGATCATCAATCCTCCCAGCAAGAATTAAAAGCAAATCAGTTTTGAGCTAAATGTTTGACATGTTTTCACCCAGCTCTGATGATTCTCCCAGCTACAGTTCTGAATTTAGAAACCAGGACTTTATTTTCGGTCTTGGCCATTAAAAGATCTCGCAGAGCGTTTATAATCTGAATCCTGTGAGGGCTGCTGTAAACGTCTTGTCACCGTAACGTCGCCTCCGAGCGTCTCCGTGCTCCCGGTGTTTCTGGAGCGCCGGTTTTCTTGGCTCCAAACCAGCGCTGCTCTGGTGGAAACGAGTCGACGCTCTGGCTCCGAACCAAAACAGGAACGGTTTCAGAAGGAAAGAGGAGTGCGTCTGTTTGCTGGCTGGTATTTTATTATTTTTATTCCCATCAGGATCAGGGCAGTGAATCAAAACAGCTACGCTGGCAGCATCAGAGCTGAATCTGAGATGAGAGATCAGCTGAAACTGTGAAACGAGAGATAATCAGCTGAACTTTTTCCACTTATCAGCGCCTTTAAAGTCCCCCGTCTTCACGTGGGGTTTAAAAGTACTCTGGTTTATCTTGAGTATTAAAAGCAACAGATAAGAGGTTAGTTTGGATGGTTGCTTTGGGAGAAAAGTTGTGTAAAAGTATTTAAAACGTTGCTCCGCTCTGCTCAAAACTCTCATTTATCCAGCAAGCCTTACAAGGTCAGGCTGGTTCTTGGAGCCACGCTCCGAATCTAAAACATTCATGAAACTGACACTTCATTTTTCATTTTCTAAACCGAGTGCCACAAAGATCAGTTTCCCTGGTTAATGTGCGCAGAACGCTTCATTAAAACAGAACTGCCTGGTGAATGGGACAGCATCTGCAAAAAATACACTTCTTACACAACGTGGGAGCTCAGGCGGAACAAAGCAGCTAAACTGGTTTTATTAACGGGTTTTTCATAAAAATACACTTTTATCTTTCTCGCTTAGTGGTTTCCAGTAAAAATGTGAGTCATGAATGGGGATAATCACCTCTTTGTATCTCCCAAAAGTCTGTTAGTGTCTCAAAAGTGTCGGCGCCACCCGCACTCGCTATTGGATCAGTTTTAATGTTTTTGTCTGTAGTGTCAGCAAAATATCTCGTGAACCACTAGATGAGTTTTAATGAAATTATTTATTTGTTGTACATCCACAACTTATGACTTTGTCTTTCAACGTGGTCGTCGCAGCGTTGGCATTAACGGAAACGGTCATGATCCGATCAGTTTTACAGATATCGAGTTAAAATGTGGTGTGGTAGTAGCTGAGAGTAGTTGCAACATGTATTAGTTTCTTCTCGCTTCACGAGGTCTAAGGCTACGTTCAAACTGCACACATGCGACCCAAACCCGTTTTTTTTACCACCATATTGGATTTTTTTCACGACAGATTGAACATAACCAATCTGCTCTTTTTCATACGTGGGACTGAATTGGATCCACATCTGATGTTTTTCAGTCTGAATGCACTTTTTTACATTAGTGAGGTAGGGGTGAGCCGATCGATCGGAGTATCAATATTAATAACAATGTACAGTTTAAATCTTGGAACTCTGCAGGTCTTCATCTACAGAAGAAAAGTCCTGCAGCTTTGTCTTTGTTCTTTTAATTCCCCGTGTCCTGAGTGACTGAGAATCTACAGCAACACCAACGCTGGTGTCGGACCACATCAATACTAGCGTGATGGATCGATACCTGAGTTTGTCTATACCAGTGATGAGCACAGTTCTAATTCATTAACAGCGGAACAATTTGTTTTGTTTAGCAGATTAACATTTTTGCCAACTTTGGAAACTGTTAGCGCAATTAGCTTCCGCTAATTTAGTTTACGGGAACTTTTAAGTTGGCCAACAAAATTCACAAACTGGTTCCTGCTTGTTGTGGGCGTGTCTCGGAGAGTCCGTTATGCCATTGGCTTGCTACATGTAGATGTGACGAGGCGTGATTAGTCGACGCTGCAGAGGAAAACTGAAGGTACGCTATTGACTTATTACGTGGACACGTGACGTTTAGCATTAGCAAAACTATTTTTTTTTTTTTTTAGTTAGCGGAATATGGCTTAGTGAAGCTAACTTTGTGGTTAGCTGTGCCCAACAAAGAACAACGCTGCATCGGAGGAGCCGTCCATTTGCAAGATTCAATATAAACACTGGACCAAACAGTCGTGTCAGTTTATGGTTTAATCGGTTCTGATTGCACAACAACTTCAGCATCTCGCATGCGTAGCATCCATATTTACTTCCTAGAACTCGGCGTGCTGAGAGCGACATCACAAGTCGTTTCTGATATGTTTGTGTGGTCGTCCACATCATCAATAGCGCGTGACCATCAGAATCCAGTGTGAACCAGTTCACCCCTATGGAGCTTTAAGACCTGCTGTGTGAATGTACTCTTTGTTCAAAACTTCCTTAATACTTTTTCATGTCAATCCTGTCTGTTAGCAAAATATCATTAACCAGTAATCATCGATTTTTCTTATTTAACTGAATAACTTTTAAAGTTGACCAGATTCAAGATGGCCACCACAGTTAATAGATTCCAACAACAAAAAAAACCTATGCCTTATTTAATTTTACAGATATGGTCCTAAAATTTGGTGTGGCAGTAGCTGAGCATCCTCCCGATCACATATCATGAGCGCAAACCAGAGGGTTTATGACGACGTGAGGTTTAATTAAGATTCGATCAAACTGTCTTTTTTTTAACATAGAAAGATGATTTTGATTCAAAACTTAAGTGTGAAGGGCGGTGGGTAATATGCACCACGTCTTTTAACGCCGGGCCGTCATAAATGACAACAGTGACCACAAAAGACCAAAGCATTGTTTGCTTTTCTCAGTTTAACCTATTTATATGTAGGCCTGTCACAATAAAATTTTTTGCTGAAACATTAATTGTCTCAGAAATTATTGCGATAAACAATAATATTGTTTGAAATTTCACAATAATTAGTAATTATTGTCAAATTTAAGAAGTATGTTGGTTGATTTTATTTTGAATGTAGTACCTTTTTTTGACCACTGGATGGCAGTATAAGACTGAGCCGAAGGATGGATGGTGAGGGAGCGAGCAGCGTGTCTCTAAGTAAAATGGGAGGGAGGCCCCTTGACATGACATGGGCTCTCTCTTTCCTTTGTTTTTTGTTCTGAAAATGGCGGACGCTTGGTTTGGTTTGAGCTCTTTAGCATTTGTCACACAAAGCTTTTAATAAAAATCAGTAAACAAGTTCTCAGCTTCTTTTTGCAGAGAAAAACGACTTTAGACGACGGCACGAGTTTCAACCGTGAATTTTGGAGCTTCGACAAGATGGAGCTTTTTTCCTGAGGTCATCCTGTTAGCTTAGCTCGTAGCTTAACTTATCAGTTTAGCTGCTTTTAATGATCCAAAAACATGATTTTGGACGGTTAAAATGGATTTTTAAGTAAAAATAGAAAGGGAGGGGTCAGTGAAGAGAACCGGAGTTGAGCCTTTTGTCATCCAGTGTCTTCAGTAGAAAGAGAGAAACATGAAGAAATGATAGTCGATAAATGAAAATGAGGTTGATAATTTTAATTTATCATGCGATTAATTGATTTATTGTTTATCGCGACAGGCCTATTTATGTACTCGTTTACTTCACTGTGATCAAATGTAACCCCACATTTGTTAATCTTAAAACAAAGTATTAAAGTTAAGACGGAGTTCAAAGTTTAAAGTGTGATTTATGCTCTGAGGTCACGCTACAAACACTAACTCGAGCTGTTAATAACAGAAAGCGAGAGTCACTTTCCTTCTGTCCCGAGGTCGTGACCTCCTGGGAAAAAGTCCTTCGCCTCAGCAGGAAAGGAAGTGGTTGTGCAGGAAATGAACCTTCATCCTTGTCTGGGCAGAAAACGAGAGGAACGTGACGCTCGCTTGAACCTGATCCTACTCCAGATCTGAGCTATAAATAACAGTCGTGAACCCCGGCGCTCCTCTGCGTGAACACATTCTATCAAAAGAATACGTTTAAATTCACAGAGACAACCGGGGCAGATTCCCTCACCAAGAAACCACAGAAAACATCCAGCTCATCATCTTCTTATCCCTTGTTGCATCTTCATGCTCGGCTCGGTTCCCTGCAGGGATAACCTGGGAGGAGGAGGGAGGGGCTTCTGAGAACAACCAGGTGAGAGGTTAAAAAACAAAAAAGATGAGCTGGAATTCAACTCAGAAGTGAATAAGTGTGAGAACTGGAAAGATATGAGAAGAAAAGACGAGGTTAAGGCGGCGGCGGCGGCGAAGACAAAGGTGATGAAAAGTAAATGAAATGAGGACACCTCTGGGACGTGAGATGAAACCGACGTTCAGGGCTGCTGTTCTTTTATTAAAAAACATGAGACCCGCGTTTGATTCGATGAAATGTACCGTTTGATTGATTTACTGTAGTTGATCTTTTGTTCTGTAGATCCTTTGATTTCTCTCTGCTCCGTCCACCTCGTGAATTCTGTTTCAGAGGATTCTTTTTTCTCCTAAGGCAGTGAATTAAATTAAACTGAGCAGCTTCTGTTGCAAGACAACAGCAGTAACTGTACTTGTGGCGCTCTTTTAAAGCTCCTGAAATAGAAATTTTATTTTTTGGTGTGTTCCAGTCCTTGATGAGCAGCTGCTCAATAACATTGAGAACATTATGTTTCGTTCACTGCCTTGAGAACTTTTAAGTAAAGGTCAATCCGTTAGTTTCCAGAGTACGTGTTGGGGAGGACTCAGCTTCTACAATACAAAACATTTAGCTCAATATCTTTAAAAGACTGTTTCTGTCAGAGCTAGTAGAGCTCTAAAATTATGGAAAGGTTTGAGACGCTTGCAATACAATTAAGACGTGTTCAAGATGCCCGCAACAGAATTAAAAATTGTTTGAAATGCCTGTGACAAGATGTTTGAAACATGTTTATGACAAGAATTAAGATGATTTCACGACTCTAAAAACAAAACTGAAGGGGTTTGAGATGCGTTCGACAGTTTGAGACTTATTTGAAAAGACTCCAGTGAAACGCCCTCAACCAAACCACATTAAGAAAAGTTCGAGATGTGTACGTGTCGAGGTTTGAGGTGGCTTTGAGACGCACATGACAAAGTAGAAAAGGTTTTAGGATGATTTTGAGATGTCCAAAACCAAATTGAGAAGGGTTCAAACAAAGACACCTGCAACAAAACAGAAGTGTTTGTCACGATAAACAATAAATCAATTAATCGCATGATAAATGAAAATGATCAACCTCATTTTCATTTATCGGCTTTATCGTTTCTTCATCTCTCTCTTTCTGAAGACACTGGATGACAAAAATCTCTCAGTTTTGGATATCTTTTTGAGATATCCAAAACTGAGCGGAAAGGGTTCCGAGACGCCCGCAACAATATTGAGAAATGTTTGAGACGCATTCATGATGGGTTGAAGTTGTCTGAAGCAAAATTTGGAAAAGTTCTTAACATGTTTGTGACGGTGTTTAAAATAGGTGTGAGATTCTCACAACATTGAGAAGAGTGTGAGACGGGTTAGAGACACATTTGACAAAATTGAGAGGTTTCCTAACACCTGCAACAAAATCTGTTGCCCAAAGTTTTTAAGTGTTCAAAATTCAAGAGACAGAACTACAACTCTGACCCACAAAAAGAACAAGAGAACCCCCTTGAACGCTTAGGGCTCTTCTGAGTCTATGCTAACAAAGACTGGCTTAAAGATGCACAAAATACATTTTCTCTGTTTTAGACCCTGCTGAAACTATACAATATTTTGGTGGTTTTATTTCTTGTTTTTCATTTTCTACTCATCTGTACTGTTTTTGTCTACTGTAATTAGAAAATGGCAATGATGTCTGGTTTAAAAAGCCATAAGTACTTTCCCTCAAGTAAATGTAGTAAATGTCCAAGTTTATTATACTTTTTGAGATATTTCTGGCATCTAAACATGCTTAAAAGGAGTAAAATAAAACTGGACTGTAACCAATAAAATATAAAAACTGAAGAGTAACTTTTTCCTCCAGTTGAGCTCAATAATTGGATTTTGAGTTTCTGCTGTGTGAGAATAAAAAGGAAAACCTCCTGTTCCACCTTTCAAGACGATGGATCAGATAGAGGCTGAAGAAAATGGCCAATCCTTCTTTCTGCCTCCCCATGGGTTGGCCAACATGCACAGTTGAAAAGTTCAACCCATCTTTCTCTCTCACACACTCACTCGGTCAATACACCCCATAATATTTACAGCCTCAGTGTTTTACGAATACAAAGCAGCAGCATGATGATGGTGAAGGTTTGCTGGCTGCAAATTAAGAGAACACAACCCAAGTTTGTGCTGCCAAACTTTGATATCCATCCATCCATCCATCCGTTATCTTCTGCTTGTTCCGATGTCCAGCCTCGGGGGCAGCATATTGAGCAGGGAGGTCCAGACATCTCTCTCCACAGCCACTTCTTCCAGCTCTTCTGGGAGGACTCCAAGGTGTCCCCAGGTCAACCAAGAGACGTAGTCTCTCCAGCGTGTCCTGGGTCTTCCCTGTAGTCTCCTCCCAGTAGGACATGCCTGAAGCACCTCCGTAGGGAGGCGCCCAAGGAGCATCCTTACCAGATGCCTGAACTGGGTGCACCGATGGCAGTTTTCTGGCTGATCAGTGATCTCTCAAAAGTCTGACCTGCCGACACCGAGTTTGTTTTATAAGCGACACTGTCAGGTGATATAAGGTCACAATGCACCTTCAATTTTCCAATCTTTTTTTTTATTGAAAAACAGACCCTTGAACAATATTCTCAATATCCAAGAATCGATACAAACTTGTTTTAACTGGCCATGAGGTAGTGCTCTGAAATATAAATGAAGTTTGGACAATTGTTGTTAAAACTACAAAAATTGGTAATATTGGTTTCTCATGCAAGTATTGGCTGATCTCCTTCTTCTTCTTTCGGCTTTTCCCTCTTCAGGGGTCACCTCATCGAGTCATCCTCCTCCACCTCACTCTGTTCTCACTCCAACTGCCTTCATGTCCTCCAACTGCATCCTCGTGGTCTTCGACTAAACGTGACACAATTTCCGTCGGCACCCTGTTTGTCAACAGCACCGGTGGTGGTCATTGTTAACCCGGGCCTGGACCGATCCGCTATGGTTTCGCTTTGATGAACTCTCATTAGAGTTTTGGCAAAAGTGTTTTACATCGGATGCCACTCCTGACACAACCCTCACCATTTACCCGGGCTTGGGACAAGAGATACTCTGGGTTGTGCTCCCTAGTGGCTGGTTTTAGCATCAACTGATCTCTGATCGCGATCTCCCTAAATTAAGGAAATCTGTGCACCCCTAGACTGCACCACCTCATCTGCCTCCTTTGGATGTGGAGGAACAGCGGTTCTACTCCGAGTCTCTCCTGATAACTGAACGTCTCGCCCTCTCTCTAAGGGAGAGTCCAGCTACCCTGCAGAGGAAACTCATTTCAACCTCCTGTATCCACGATCTCCTTCTTTCAGTCTCTACCAGAGTTCATGGCCACAGGTGAGGGCAGGAACGTAGACCGACCGGTCGGAGACTCTCGCATTGTCGAGTTAAAACCAGATTGTTTGGGTGCAACTTTTACATGAACTGTACGGCAACTACTGTTTCTTTAATATAATTTATATGACACACATTTTATGGAAACAATAGCACATATTAAGACCAATTTAATGATATACTTTTTAAAAGTTAAATTCCTCAAAGAATGCTCATCTCCCACCACCTTTCATACCCCTGTTTAAACCTAAAGTTCTAAACTGAGATCAAACCTAAACCGTAACGTTCATGTCATATGGTGATACCTTGTGCTTCTCTAACAGCTTTGTGTCAGGAACGACTCTCAGCTACTACCACACCAGGTTTTACTTATAGCCCTTTTGCTATTAGCTGTGGTGGATGAGCTGTAGCCACCGTTTTGTAACGGATTATCTTCAGATATTGAACGGTTTTACATTAGATTTGTTTAAATTTGTGTTCATGAGATATTGTGATAATCAATGCACATTTTTTATTTTCCCAGTTCTCGTGGCGACAGATGTTAAAACGTTAATGTGGTAAAATTTGAGAAGAAAAAGATTCAGAATCGTCATTCATTCAGGCCTCAAGGTTTCTGATTCTATCTAACATTGAATCATTTATTCATGTGTTTCCAGTCAACAAACATGCAGAGGGGTGTGTGGGGGGAGAAACATTCTCATTTAACTTAAGTTTGAGTCTCAATAGAAAGTGGAGTTTTAAAACAAGCTGCAGCTCCAGAAGCCCTCAGTGTCTGCTGGAGCTCGAGCGCAGCAGCAGCCTCCCACCAGACTCCATTGAAAATGTCACTAATTTAAAATGATCAGAGCCAAAAAACAGTCCAAGAAGAAAAATACAAGACAAAGAGCACTGAATAGGACTTTGTGCAACTAAAGTTCATCTTCTGGGGAACAACCAAAGGTAAAACATAAAATTTCAAATGGGTTTGTAATCTCGCCCAGTTGCACTTCTTTCTGCCATCTGCTGCTCCATCGTCCTTGTCTCCTCTCTGACTTTTCCTGATAACAAACAGGACTTTTTATTTTATTTTATTCTTTCTCGCTTCACTGGCTGCAGTCCTGGCTTATCTCACATGTTTCTGATTCTCTGTTCGCTGCTGGCTCCGCTCACGGTCCTTATCTCTTTGCCAGTTTTTCACACAACAGGTTCACAATTTCATAAACCGTCAACCATGCTTGTTAGAAAACTGATTTTGCTGTTGCACACAAGTCTGTTCATTTCTATAGCTCCAAGTCACAACCGAAGTCTCAGGGCACTGAACAGAAACATTCTTGTATGTTATAAGTCCAGTTGGTAAATTTATCTAAGGAAGCAACAGATTGCAACTTGGTCGCAGTCTCCCATCCTGAGCGAGCACAAAGGCAACAGTGGAAAGGAAAAACTCCCTTTTAACAGGAAGAAACCTGACACAAACCATTACAAATACAAACAGGCGTAGTAGAGGAAGTAAAGACGGCAGCAGAGAGAGGTAATGAGGTCAATTTGTCCTCCAGCATTTTAAGCCTATAGCAGCAGAACTAGGGGATGGCTCAGGAAACCCAAGCCGACCCTAACTATAGGATTTATCAAAAAGGAAAGTCTTAAAACTGGACAATGTGTCAGCCTCACGGACAGAAACTGGAAGTTGGTTCCACAAGAGAGGAGCCTGAGAAGTGAAAGATCTGCCTCCCATTCTGCTTTTGGAAACTCTAGGAACCACAAGTAAACCTGCAGTCTGAGAGTGAAGTGCTCTGTTATGGAACTGTGGAGCAATACGATCTGTAATATCAGATGGAGCTAGGTTGTTGAGGGCTTTGTAGGTTAGAAGTAAGATTTTGAATTCAATTCTGGATTTGACAGGGAGTCAATGGAGAGAAGCTAAAACTGGAGAGATGTGATCTCTCCCAGTAACTCCAGTTAAGACTCTGGCAGCAGCATTTTGGATCAACTGAAGACGTTTTAAAGAAGTATTTGGACACCCAGATAATAAACCGTTGCAATAGTCCAGTCTAGATGTGACAAATGCATGGACCAAAACTCCAGATTGTAATGGATGTACAAATGATTAATATCTGAAGTTAATCCGATTCAAGATGGCTGCCAAATGTAATCAGACTTGGAAAACAAATTGCTACAACTCGTTCAGTTTTACAGATATGGAGCTAAAATTAGATGTGGTAGTAGCTGAGAGTCATCCCCGACACAGACCCTGAGCACTAATAAACCACACAAAGTGGTTGTTTAAAACTTTGGGACGCACTGTGGCAGATTTAATTTAATTACAAGAAATATTTAATTTACAAACTGTATAATGAAACTGACATTTTAACACTTATTGGCTGCTTTGTAATAATCACCACCTTAAAAAATGTGTATATATATTTATATATATAAATATGTATATATATATAATTTTCTCTGTGCTGCAGAAACGTCTCCCTTGATCTGCAGTTCTTTATTCTCATTTGCAAATTTAGATTTGCACAAAACTGCTAAAATACTTGAAAATATATTTCCAACATGATTAAGTTGACCTAAAAACTGAAACGTAAGTGAAATGACTAGAAGTGATGAAACACGACAGGATTTGATGACAGTCGGACGGTGCTGATCTACAGCAGGCAGATAGAAGCAGAGCAGCTCAACACACAGCTTCTTCCCGAATGATTATTTGTGCCCATTGAAGGTGGATAAAGTTTTCTAATGACACAAAATATGAAACCCTCAGCAGGAAAACCAATATCCAGCTGGTATCTTCTGCAAAGGTTAGAGGAGAAACCAAGGAGAAACTTTATATTAAAAGACCCCATGGCACTTTGAGTCAATCTCATTTTATATTCCATCTGAAATGTTCTCAATAATGCAACGCTGACTTCTGCCTACTAAAGAGATCTCGCTCTGCTTCGCTCGGATTATTGGGGCAGCTTGGGAATAAATGTCAAAGTTTGCTAAAATAATCATAGTTTCACTCTCACAATTGTGATTTGTAGTCAAAGGAAAAGGTAAAAAATACGATTAGATGAACAAAATCGAAGCTAAATTTTAGAAACTGTGAAAAGAGAGTCCTTTAACTTTTTAATAAGAGCTCAGAACGTAAACCGCGAGGTGCTGCATCCAGGCAGAGAATAAAACTAGCATTAAAGGACCTAATCACTTTTTGTGCCGAAGTTTTGAACACTGCACAGTCTGTTGATTCATCTGACGCTCGAGTTGACAAAATGAGTCACAATGAGGACGTTTTACAATACGGAGTTATTTTAAAACTTCCCTGTCAAAAGATTTAAAATGGTTTGAAGTTTGTTGAAATTTGACAATTTTTATTTTAGCAACAAACTAGTTTTGTTTCCAAATGTGCCAGTTTGAAAACTCAATTTTTATTGGTTTGGCGTGATGTCATCGGGAATTCCCATCCAGTATTTTAAAAGAGGAATCCCCGAGCTTGTCAATGACATCAAAGATTATACAAAGGGATTTCCCAGTGCTGCCGCAGCCACCAGAGACAAATGGTCGTATTTCAAACCCACCTTTCATGGCGTCTGGTGATAACGACCCTCTGTCGGCGTGAGCTCCTCTATCAAAGCACAAGTTTCCTCAGTTTGCTGCTCCGTTAGTCCATGAACTTCCTGCTGAATCGCCTCGGGCTGCACAGGAAGCGCTACAGCTAGCTTCTGCTGCTGATTGTGATTGATGATAATCATAAAAACATTGTAAATAATTGTGCAACACAGAAATGAATGGATAGTAAATGGGGCTGGGCGATATGGACTAAAATTAACATCTTGATATTATTTAAGATGAATCGCAATATGCAGTATATATCTATTTTTAAAATATTGAGATATCGCCCAGCCCTGATCGTAAACATCATTTGCATAAATTGCTGAGCCATTTAGATTTTTCGAGTTGTTTTAGGATGGCAGTAATCTACTTTGGTTTTGGCCTTGCTTGGACTAGCCGTTAGCTCATCAAACCGGTCAGAGTTAACCAAACCGAGGCAGTTCATAGAGCTGTCTTTAGCGGTTAAGATATCGGTCCCCGTCACAAAACAATCCACAATATGACTGTAAATATGAGCACTAATAAGCTGCCTCTGACTGTTCATAAACCATAAAATAAATGGAGTTATCCTGCAATAAACACAGCTAGCATTGTAGAACCATAGGAAGCACCGGGTGTAAATGACATATCTCCCCTAAATCTGCTGACATCCCTACAATATATGGACTGTACTTGTATATTATCTTATCAAGATACTCACAGCTCTTCACAACATTCTATCATACAGCACTCTACTAGATCTATACAAAGAATAATCAGAGCTTGGTCACATTCATACACTCATGGGACACACATCAGAGGCAATGAGGGGTTCAGTGTTTTGCCCAGGGACACTTCAGCATGTGACTGCTGGTGGAATTGAACCCCAACTCTCCCACTGGAGGACGCCCGCTCTAACCACTCGGACACAGCCGCCCCAGTACATCCTCACTTTTAAATAAAACCGGTTACAGACTACCTCCCTTTGTGGCTCAGAGGCGTAACGGTGGATGGTTAACTTGAACGCCTCCAGTTTTTCAGCTAAAGAATCGGCGACGAGTGTTTTGTATTTAGTGATTCTGAGCTGCTGTTGAAAAAAACCTTTACATTTTTTTTTTTAGTTTTGACCTTAGCAGAATGAGTTTGTCCTCACGTAGCTGTAGACAACTCCTATCAGTCTTCTATTGGGGCTTGACGTTCAGTTGATTTATGAGTTCAGGACCACTCGGGTGCCTGCCATGGATAAAGATCTCAACTCCTTTTAGTTGCGATGCGTCTGTGGAAAGTCTGAGTCAACACTATTCATCAGTCACCTTCCAGTTTTCTTACTCAGGCTCCCGTGTTTCCTCCAGCTGGCTACTCTGGTGTTATCTCAGCTCATAAACACAAACACGGAGGGTATAATGGCTCCGGTCAAACACAACAGGACAGTTCAGAGCCAGGATGTAGTCAAAACATCCCTCCTGAACATAATGTGCTGTCGGATATCTGCGTGTGCATCGTAAAACCAGAGGAAATGTTTCAGGGGCTGGAATCCACTCGGCTCTTCTACTTCCTTTTGTAATAATCTAAGCTGATAAAACCTTGACATTTTGATGCTTTTTTATAACATACACCTCTTATTACGGTTTTATCCGCTGTAATTCATCTGAGCTTATTCAGACCTGTCGTTCAAAACGTTCAAATAGTGCTACATACGAGTGAACTGCCTCCGAGTGCACTGAAAGTTTTTAACTTCAGACTTTTATCTGCATTTATTTGGTTGTTTGAACATAATCTGCCCGTGTGCGATGCATGCAGCTGAACCTGACGTTATGGTGGACAGATAATAAAGATGCACCGATCCGATACCAACATCGATATCGGAAGTGGAAAAAGTGGATCGTGCATCCCTACCAGATACATATAAAAATAAATGTTTTGCTCCCTCATTTTCTGTGCAAGCGTTCACCAATCACAACACACACCCCGTCGTACAATACTCTCTCAGCTCATGTGACAGTTTGGGCCAAAACAGTCGTTTCTAAGCAACAGTACAATAGTTCATAATTTCTTATCTGGCAACCCTGCCTGACGGGGAAACTACAGCGTTTCCATGTAAACCGGCTCTTGTTTAGTTTATTTGTACCAATAAACATTGAAAAAAATCAAACATTTCCAGCGGTCGTTCGTGTTAACGGGGCCTAAATTGTCTGGATGTTGTATTTATGTAAATGAGTTGGTCAAGAACTGAACAAAAACTACAACTCTGATGGCTCTGAACCTTTAATTTGCATACAGAGTTGGTTAAAGATCTCTAATTCAAATTGTTTTAAAGTGCAACATTTACCACCGGATGTGAGCAGAGGTACCAGATCTGCAGCCAAATCACAGAAATATCAACTGAACAGCCTCTATCTGACAAATCGTTCTGTGGTGAATTCATCTCTTCACATTATAAATGACACCGTTGCTGTTCTGCTAAAACTCCGCTACCTGGACGGAACGGCAGACTATAATCAAGAAAAGTGGCACCTGCAGCTCCTGCCACCAGCCTCTCCATCGTCTCCTGACGTATTAACTTTTTCCAGCAGCTCTTTTATGACGATCATTATGGTGTTCAAACTGCTTAGCTTCACTGCAGGAGGTGAGATGATGCTCTGCATCTTTGTCCCAACATAAACCTCTCAGCAGGTAAACTCACCGACACTTTGTGGCTCTAAAAGCTGCTTTTTGCTCGTTTCTGCGGATGTTTACACGCACGTCAACACCTGAGACAGATGAAGATGAAAACTCAATAATGTGATTGAGAAATTTGTTTTTATTTACAGTATAGTTACAAAATTTATAAATCTAGTGTGCATAAAAGTAAAAACTGAATCATACTGAGTTGGATGAAGCACATGGTTAATATGGTCCCATAGAAAAGTAAAAAAATAAATAAAACCCCTCCAACTGTAATTTTTTAAACTCTTTAAACTTTATTGAAATGTTAATAATTATTTGTAAAATTTGGATATGTTTGAGTCTAAAAAGGTATAAAATTTTAAAAAGTAGGTTTCCAAAATGACTGGTCTGTGGTGACAACATGGAACAGGTGGAAGAGAACTTGGAGAGGTGCAGGTGTGCGCTTGAAAGAAGACGAATGAAAGTCAGCCGTAGTAAGACAGAGTCCATGTGTGTGAATGAGATGGAGCAGGTGGAACAGTGAGGCTACGAGGAGCAGAGGTCACAAAGGTGCAGGACTTCAAGGACTTGGGCTCCACCGTCTCGGCCCCATATAAAGACGACAGGAGACAAAACTGACCAGTTTCTTTCCAAATACTGAGCCAAATCTTATATTTCCTCTGGAGTTGTTACATTAAACATTTCAGACTAAGTTACTACCTTGTGAGCACAACAAGCATTTGTAAGCCTATTCCTTTAGGATATAATTTATATGCTTTGTTTACAAATACTTATCGTGCTTACAAGGTAATAACTGAAATGTTTAATATAACAACTCTAGATTAAATATAAGATTTGTCTCGATGTTTGGCAAGAAACTGGTCCGTTTTGTGTTTCTGTCACCCTTAATTAATGCATAATAAACAATTATTAATGATTTATAAAGTGTTTATAGAGGAATTAATAAACTATTTATTAGCCATCTATAAGGGGAGCCTTATTGTAAAGTGGTACCAGATTTTTTTTTTTTCTTCTCACGACACCAGCACACAGTTTGGTGATTCAGAGAATGTATCTGACAGTAAAATATTCTGGCTTTAAGTAATTTAACTTCCAATTAAGATAAAATATACTCTGATTGGAGCTTTAAGGGCAAATCTTGTGGTCGAGATGACTATTGTTTCTAATCATGGATCCAGTTTTTATGTTTGAAGCTTTAAAGATGCTGGTTCTGGTCCTGCTGTCAGTGGGGATTAGTTCCTGTTGCGTCCCACAATGCACCTCTCAGCACTTTTACTCAGACGAGGGGATCTTCCTCCACCGCTGTTTCCTCGTTTGCTGTTCTCTCCCAGCAGCTCATAAATACACGTTGATGTTGTCCTTCTCTTTAATGTGTGTCTGGATTTTATCGGACGGTTTCAGTAACGTGAACGTTTGAAACACTGGAGGCTCCGTGAACAGCTCCACCACCTTCAGTGTTGGTCTGAGCTCAACGGGAACTTTTTATTTTGTATTTTGGAGAGAAAAACTTTATCTGGAACGTGCAGTTTGTCCCGTTAGCAAAATATGTCATGAAACACTGGATGGATTTTAACTGAACTTTCAGGAAATAATCATTAGATGTTCTTCAACTGATAAAGGTTTGAAGTCAACCTGATTAAAGATGGCCACTGCAGCTTATCTTAAGCAGTGCAAAACTCAGCCAGTTTACAGATATTTATATAACATTTAGTGTGGTAGTTGCTGAGAGTAACCCTCAACTAGTGTTGGGATAATGTCAACTTATAATGGGATTTAAATGGAATTTATGGAAATAAACCTGAAAAAAAAAAAACAACAAAACTGACGTTTGGATCCTTAACAAAGATTTTAAATATGCGTTTGCCCCTTGCTGCTTTTACGGTTCGTTTATCGCCTATTCGCTCTACGGCAGTTTTTCAAAATAAGACTGGACATGACACAACTGGCTGATTGATGGATGAGCCGCACGCTCAACATGGAATTATTTACAATAAATCATTTTAAGTCATCACCTGCTGCACATTTGTGCAGCCCTTACTGCTGCAGGACAAGCTTCCTCCTGCAGCTGAACAGCTGATCTGTGTGCAGAGCGGATAAGTGGGCGTGGCCAAGAGAGCTTGCAGGTGGAAAAGGGCAGCGGAGGCAGGGAGCTGAAATCAAGACATTCTGTCTCTTTTAGAGCATTTAGAGTTTAGAAACATTGTTTAGAATATTGCAAGAGTGTGGGAAGGGTTTAAAATGCCTTCATTCACACACACACACACACACATATATATATATATATATATATAAAATAAACTACTACTTACTACTTGTACTGCTATTCCTACTTGGGGGTTTTTCACTTATCGCGCGTCATCAGGGTACGGATGCCCCGCGATAAACGAGGGACAACTATAGTTGAAAATGTATATTTTAGCATATTCCTGACAGTAGGGACAGGTGGGACATGTAGAGACGTGTAGGGACAGGTGGGACA
>NC_056519.1:3276419-3284659 GCF_014905685.2 Nematolebias whitei | reverse complement strand
CAGGTGGGACATGTAGAGACGTGTAGGGACAGGTGGGACATGTAGAGGAATGAGATCCGTTCTATTGCTTCTTGTTACTTTTTAAACTTTAGATTTATTTCTGGTTACAATAATGGTAAAAAATATGCAATAAATAACAACAATAAAAGTTTAATTTGGCTTCTTGCCACCTCCAGACCCCCTACTTTGTGTTTAATGACCCACAGAGGGGTCCAGACCCTCCACTTTGGAACCACAGCTTTGGTCTATTGATGTTTGGGTCTGAGCAGAAGTCCATCTGGCAGCCACGTTTGATATTGTTTGATGGTTTAATGTGGAAGGCCGGTGGAGGTGCTGTGATTCCCAGCTGGTGGTTTGTGTGAATGGACAGTCACGCTGTAAAAATTTTGTATTTGCTGCTCGTTTGTTCCGTCCTGAGCCCCCACGGAGCTCTGCTGAGGCAGGAATACTGTGATGCACGCGGATTTACATTTCCACGTTGTCTTTTCGTCCGTTTCTCTTTAAGTCAAAGCTGCAGTGGTGCAACATCGTCAACAACACACAGCCAAGTGTTTGAACGTAGCAGCTTTCTACATGTACCCCCCAAAACTCTGAGCTTCAAAAACTGAACTCAAGTTGGACCAAAACTCACTCACTTGTGGTGATGTAAATCTGAGTCGCTCCATGAAAGAGCTGGATGCAGATTAGGGCTCAGAATAGATGTGAACAGTCAGCCAGAAGACAAAATGTGATCAGCAGTTTGGAATAAAGCATGAAAGAAGCTCACACGCTGAACAACTTCAGCAAAGCTTCCCTCGAGGGGAGGGCTGCTTTTTTTACTGACAATAGACTACGAGCACTTCGGTGTCTGTGCTGTAGTTTATGCATAAAGGCTCAAATTGTCTGAACTATAAAAAGGTTTATTTTGTTAATAATTAGACTGGAGTCTCATGAAACCACTTCTAGTGCTGCTTGTTTGTTAAATCCTTCACTTTTTTCTGTCTGAATGGTCAGAATGTCTTAACTTTAACTAATTTATAGTTTGTATTTGGTTGCAAAGTTTAAATGAACTCATTCCCAACATTCCTTACAACTCGTGCCAGTAATCTAATTGTAATTCAAACAGAACAGGACTTGACCCTCGGGACTCGTCCAGCCCACAACCGGTCCGTGGAAAATCAAGTCCGTTTGATAAATTTTGAATTCCCAATGTTCTCTGAGGAATTTGAAATTTAAGTGTTTTGTAATTTTGGAGATGAGTGTTTTTCTAGACTGAAATTACTTTTCAGCAATATAAAAACTAGAAAACAGTGTTTCCTCAAATGATAATAATTAATAGTTAATATAAGTTATACATTAAGATATACGCCAAATGGTACGCTAAAAGATCTAAGATATACACGAAACACTAATAATGTAGAACAATACGGCGTAACAACAGCAGACCGAACATGAGTCTGTGGTGAGCAGATGGGTATGAATGAATACAGCAGCATGAGATAATCAGCAGCATGAGATCAGCAGCATGGATAATCAGCAGATCAGTCACCACCAATTAAAGTGGCATTACAGTGATTTTTTTTAATTCTTTTTTTATTTGCATCATTTAATTTACCAGGAGTTTACACCAAAGTTCATGCTCAATAATCCAGGTAAACATCCAGCAACGTTCAGTCAGTCTTCCCAGGAGTTTAGTTTTTCCCAGGCGCTTCTAGTGCATCACAATTTCCTCCCACAACCCCATTCATCTAGTGTAGAGCCGTCTTTTCTAACCCGGGCCATGATGATGTGCTGGATGGGCGGACTGGGTCGGTGTTGGGCTTTTGATTGCCTCTGCGGATCAGCCGCAATCCAATTATATGACAACATGGCTTGCCATACAATCACCAGCCGCATGTGGCTATTTCACCGCGAGCTGACCGGCCTTGAAAGAGGTAAAATAAAGTTAAGTGAAACTTCAGATGGGACCATACAGCCAGGAAGTGATCCATCAGCCCACGTGGACGTTCATTCAGCCGCTGCAATCAGCGGACGCGCGCGGCCGATGACCCAAACAGGTGAGATCCCAAAGCAGACATGTCAGAGCAGGGTCCGTGTCTGAATAATGCAGAATGCAGGGATTTAATGCTCTTTGATGGCCATGAATGGACAAACACCCCCTCAGCTCCGATCTTCTGCCCCTTTTATTCATCCGCACGTGTCTGCTGGCTGTTAACTATATAAGCAGTCAAAGCTTAATTAACAATATTGGGGGTATTTTGGGGTTCGGACCTGTAATTACTGTTAATTCGTCGGGTCGGGTTTGGAAGTGATGGCTACGGGCTGGGGCCGGGTCGGATCAGATTTTTTGAGCCCGAATGCAACTTTAATCTTGTTTCTGAATGGGAACAAGTGTCTCAATAGAACCTCAAACGTTCAGATACGTCTATTAACAGAAGCGCTGCATGTTTCCAAAGAGAAACGTCTCTGGATCTTTTGTTCATGAGTGGTTTGGATTTCTTAAGAAGACTTGGAACAAAATAATTAGCTTTTTTTTTACGTGGCCGGAGCTCAGCATGCCTGCGTGAAGAAGTTTACAGAAGTGTGCACACCGCCGTCAAAATTACTCTGAACTCTAAAATTGCCTGATAATGTTAAAGATGGAAGACGAGTTTTTTTGTTTTTTTTTCTGCAAAAACTCAGGTGGTGGCACCGAGTAGAGCATTTAACATTAATGCAGTGACTAAATTAAAATTTAAAGATATTTCAATATATTATTTATCGCAATAAAGCGTCAAAGTATTGCAATATCATTGGTTGTATCGCTCAGTCCGATATTGATACAGAATGTAGTTTTTAACAAGATTTGGACTTCTAAGTATTTATTTACTTAAGTTGGTGACCAAGCAGTGTTACTAACTCTGAAGCAGGACATTTTTCACTTGGGCCAAGTCAAAGAGGTCTTAAGAATAATTTTAGGTAAGTGAGTTGTCTTCACGGGATGTGTTGTTCTTTGGGTTTCTGGTTGTCCAACAAGTTAAAATCCTTCAGATTTCAGAGGAACCATTGTTTCATCTGGATTTTAATGAGTCGGAGTGTGTGTGGTGTCGGCTTCCAGCAGCTTTCAGGCAGGGAGGGAGCATTATCTCTGTTTTAATCAGCCCCGAACAGAAGGAAAAGGAGGGCAAGCTCTGCCTCCTTCTCTTTCTTTGGATCTGTAATAAGGCCTCTCGCTCTAAATCCTTTAATCTGAGGAGGAATGAGAGCTAGATCTCTGTCTTCTGGCTGCAAAGAACAATCTCCCTTCTTCTCGTGTTCTGCCAAACTGCCACAGAAACAGAGTCTGCCTTGTTAATTGAAAGCTGGAGATCTGCTTCTCCATTTGTGTATGTATATTTATGTGGGTAAAGGTTAGCAAAAGCTGCAGAACACCAAGTTTAGAAAACTTACTGAACTTTTTAAGTTAAAAGATGAAAGGATTTTGGCAGATGTGGGAAAAATTTTCATTTTTCTCATTTAAAAAAATAATATTTAAAAGTAAAATAATGTGTGGGCTTTTGAAAAGCATTCCTCCAAACAATACACACTTTTTAAACCAAATTTAATCACTTTTTGTGTTTTCCCAGGCTGCACTCAAACGTTAAGCTGCCCTTCAGACTGAAGCTGATTACAAGGTGATTTATTATCCAGTTCTTTAATTACCTCCTGGTTTCTTTTGGGGAGAAAAGATTATCTGAAGAGGTTTAAATTCACAAATTAAGGTGCTCGGCTCTTAATGAAATATTTCCATCACATGGTAATTATTGGAATTATCGTTTGTGAAACTCACAGTGGTCATTGTTGGCTTTAATACTTACATTAACCACCAGTCTAATAATTCAAACCATAGCTCCGGTACTTATTTTTCCTGACAGCACCCTCTTGAGACCGTTTCTGCTGAGTCATAATTTAATTTTGAGGTGCTGGATTATTATTATTATTATTAAGCACAGATGTAAGTTGAGATTAAACTGTACTAAATTAGTACAACTAACAAAATGGCTACAACGTTGACCGATAAAACAAGGTAACTTTTCTGTAGTCCATTCAATCATCTGCTGAAGTCTTTGGCTGTGAGGAAACTCAACATAAAAACAAAAAAACTGAATTATTTTTTTTTATTTGGCTCCAGTTCACAACATGCAACACACTGGTGACAGTGGAAAGGAAAAACTCATTTTTAACAAAAAGAAATCTCCAGCAGAACCAGAACCAGGCTCTAGATGAGCAGCCATCTGCCCAGGAAAGAGACAAACACAAAATGGCTTGTCTAGGTGTAGTTCCTATGGTTCAGGTGTAGTTCCTATGGTCCATGTTTAGCTTCTATTGTCCAGGTGAGGTTTCAATGGTCCATGTATTGTTTCTATGATCCAAGTGTAGTTTATATTGTCTGGGCAAGGTTTCTATGGTCCGGGCGAGGTTTCTATGGGTCCAGGCGATTTTTCTGTACAGGTGTAGTTTCTATTGTCCAAGTGATGTTTCTTTGGCCCAGGTTCAGTTTCTATTGTCCAGGCAAGGTTTCTATGGTCTGAACCAGGTTTTTATGGTCCTGGCGATGTTTCCATGGTCCAGGTGGAGTTTCTATTGTCCTAGCGTAGTTTCTATGGTCCAGGCGAGTTTTCTGTCCAGGTGTAGTTTCTATGGTTCAGGTGTGATTGTTATGATCCAGGTTAAGTTTCTTTGGCCCAGGTATAGTTTATATGGTCCAGACATGGTTTCTATAGTCCAGGTGTGGTTTGTATTGTCCAGGTATGGTTTCTATGGCCCAAATGTAGTTTATATGGTTCAGGGGTGGTTTCTATGGTAGGAGTATGGCTTTATTTGGCGCAGATGTGGTTTCTTTAGTTCAGGTGTAGTTCCTATGTGAAGAAAGACTCATGTTAATAAAATATATAATTATAAATATAGACATGAAGACTGCAGCAGAGTGAGGAGATGCAGTTTTTCTTGCAGCTGAACCAAGGGATATCTAAGGAAACCCAAGTCAACCATAACAATAGGAATTATCAAAAATCAAGTCTTTAGCCACGTCTTAAAGTAGACACGGTGTCGGCCTCGAACAGAAACTGAAAGAAACGGTTGCAGAAAACAGTTGCATCATGAGTAGACTGAGTATTATTTTCATCACCCCAGCTCCAAGGTCAAGGTCACAAATCAAGGTCATCGATACAACAAGGTTTATGCTTGTCCACACCTCAACTTCTGTTCTGATCAAAATAATTTAACAAAACTTAATACTTGTTTGTACAACCACTAGACGTCATGTTGCTTAATCTTTGTATTACTCCAGCTCTGGGGTCAAGGTCACAAATCAAGGTCAAATTTTAGACGAGGCATTTGATTGTCCAGGCCTTTGTTATAGATCGCTGTATAACAGTTTGTAGATGGGCGTATCATGTGCTGTCTGCAGTACTCTGGCTCTTTTTGTTTTTTCATCCAAAGGAGATGAACTGAAGTGGAATCTGGGGGGGAGGCGAGGGGGAGGCGAGGGGGGGGGGGGGGGCTCCTTTCATTCATTTTCATCTCTGATCAACCAGAACATCTTTGGATCTTTTAAATGCAGCGACAGAACACCTGTCAAGATTGTTTTTTTAGTTTTTTTAATCCGTGCTTCACTTTTCACGTGAACGTCTTTAAACATCACCTGGATCTTTATCCTGTGGGGTCTGCGGAGAACTTCAGTCACAACATCTTAAGGACTTAAATATGGGATTCAGAAAGAAGTCGGGGCGCTCCGACAGCTATTCCTCCGTGAGCTGAATGAAACGTCGCTCTGAACGAGTCAGCGGCGACGCAGATCTGCTCCAGAGACAGTTGTGAGGCTCTTTGTTCCCACGCCTCGTCTTCCTGTAAACTCTGCTCAGGTGTGAGATGATTAAAGCTGCACATGAGGAAGAAGCTCTCAGGATGGTTTCTTCAGCGCGTGTCGCTGTCGGGTTCATGGGAGGTGTTCGCTGATTTAAAGTGCTTGTTAATCGCTCACTCACTTTGAGGACGCGGATGTTAAATTACATTAGCATAGCGCAGAATAATACGTGTCAATTTACCGACAAAACCGGATCGTGGGTTTTTTAAATTCTTCTAAGATCCGTCGTGTTTGTTTAAGCAGATTGATTCTTCCAGACAGTTCGTGGATTTCTGCTGAGAAAATAAATTTGCTCTCTCGGCTCGCGTTAGGTTTGAGATCCATCACGGATTATTTCTTGGCATTCTGTCGACGGTGGAGACTTTCTCGACTCGTCACTCGTCACTGCTGAGTAAAAGCTAATCGGCTGTAGATGTTTTTTAAAGTGAGCACTTTCTGAGAGTTTCATTAAAACCCGTCCTCTGGTTCATGACGTTGAAGTCTGCAGCTACAGTTTCTGCTCCCTGAGTTTTCTGACTGGATGTGATGCAGAGTCTAAAGATTTATTGCTCATCAGCTGCGGTGCATCTGTTCAATCTGGGCCAACGTGTTCTAAGTGTTTTTGCTTCTGGAGCTGTCCACGTAAGAAAAATACAAACGCTGAAATTCTACATCCAGGAAAGTGACAGGAGGATTAATGAAGAGGCCGAACCGTCCAATCGGGCGGGGGGGGGGGGGACAGGAAGTACTCGTTCGGTGAACCCGAGAAGCTTTTAGCAGAACGCAACTCCGCTCTGAATTTATCTGAAGGAGGGAATAATTAATTTTTGTCACCGCACCGTCCTGTAATAAATCAACCTTTCAGGAGAGGAGGATCAGGCGTGAGCAGTTCCAAAGGCTCCTGTTTGTTGGTGACATCCCAGCAGGGCAGTGACACGACGAGCAGAACCAAACGGTGTCGGGTCAGCGCCGCGGCACCAAGGAGACGATAACCACAGGAGGCTGCTCAGACCTCATCAGTGTCCCCATTAAACCAGTCTGAATCAGAACGTTTCACTCAAGTACTGAAGATGCTTTGACAATCGGAGCTAATGGCTCCTGTCCGTCAATAACCATGATGAACACTGCCACACCAATTTAAAGACCAATATCTGCAAAACCTTGATCTTTAAATGAAGACTTATCAGTTCACCGTCAGAGTTTATGTTTGGGAGTACTGTGAGCTACTACCACACCCAACTGTAGTTCAGTGTCTCTGACATGTATCAAGTTACATTGTTAAAGTAGCCTTGGCGCCATTGTGTTTAAAAAAAAAAGGACTTGCAGCCTGTTGGCAGTTTGATGCCATACTGTAGCTCAGTACCTCTAAAATCGACCGACTTATGACCATTCCCCATGGTCTCCAAGCGGCCATCTTGAATTTAGTAAATATAAAGTTAGAAGTCTGTTAACAATCGAAGGATGTGTTGGTAATAAATGTTGGCTTTTGTTTCCCCAAATTATGACTCGGTATCTATAAAACAGAATTAGTCTTTTTGTGACTGCTAAGGTAGCTGTGGTGGCCATCTTGAATCAGTTTGGTGTTGATAGGTAATCATAATCAATGATTTATTTATTTTTTATAGAAGACACCAATAATGGAAGCAGAACTTAGTTGCTGTGACATAAAAATGTTCCTTCGTTAAATAAGCACTGTATTTTTCTTGCCATAAGTCAGTTTTTTGCATAATTTACATGCCCTGCGACTTATACGCTGAAGCAACTTATTATTATTTTTTTTTCCCATATTTATAAACCAGTTTTTGGCTGAGATATGACCCTTCATTCATTCCGACTGAAAATATTGAAAAGTACCATTTTTAGCCGCACTCGAGTAGTATGGCATGCCGTTATGTCACGTAATAGGTAAAAGTGGTTATTAATTACACAATTGGCTTTCCATAGACTGCCACCCGCGTCCAGCTCTGGGATCATGCCTGGAGCAACCGTCAAATCGGTTTCATTTCGCTGCACCGCCATGGCGAAATAAAACTGTTTTGACCGTTAAAGTGCATTTATTAAGTAAAAGTTCAACTGAGACACACATTTACTATAATTTTGAGCAAACAAACAATAGTTTTTAAGTGTTAATATTATTAAATTCTTGTTAAAATACTCCCGCGGCCGCCATTTGGCAGCCAATGGATTTTTGGCACACCGGCACACATTTCCTGTTTGTCAGCGGTGACACATAATAGATGCAACGTATTTGTTTTTTCCACTTTATTAGACGTATTCGGACTGATGTGACTTATAGGGCGGTGCGATGTGTACGGCGGAAAATACGGTATATAAAACTTACAACTAGAATACCATTTTATTTTTTTTAACAAATACTTATATTTCTTGTTCCAATTTT
>NC_056519.1:3247901-3276019 GCF_014905685.2 Nematolebias whitei | reverse complement strand
AGTGAGCTCATGAAATATATATCTATCTACTGGTATATGGATTTTTTTATATATATGACTTTCCTCTTCCCCCTTTGTCTCCTGCCTGGTGGTCTAACTCTAATTTGGTGACTCACTTTAAAAACAAAGTTATTTTTTATGGCAGTCACTGAATTCTGTTTGGGACCATTTGTCCACAGCTTGTACAGCCATTTATCAATAAGTCACAGAAACTGTAGGACTGCAGCCTCAGATGTGTTCTGTCAGACGAGATCTTCACGTAGCTGTCAGAATAATTCACTTGCAAAGAGTTTGAGACGTCAGCAACAACTCTGCAACTATTTTGAAAGACATAACCAGGAAATTGAGCACCACTGCAAAAGTTTTGAGACATTTTGGAGATCAAGGCTGGCCAGCATCATTCAGCCCAGTGAGATTCTGACTTTACCAACAGAACCATTGGCATGATGGATAAAAATGAGAAACATCAAAGAATCCTGACCAAACTCGTGTTTTAAAGCTGTTTTCCATAAATACTCCTCATCAGAGCTTTAGACTGACCGTTGGGTCTTTATGCCAAGTATTTCTGCTTGGCTTTTGTTTTTGTAAAAAAAAAGCCACAAACATGAGACGACTGAACACTCCGACCTCCCAGATGTTGAAGTAAACCTGGAGCCTCTTCAGAAACATCTCTGATGTACTTTCTGTCTCCAGACTCTGTGTGTCTCTGTGGTATGAACTGTGCAATCTTGTGGTTGTTGATAGATGAGGTGTACCTACTCTTTGGTCTTACTTTGTCTCAGCCATGCACTCCTTCAGGCTTCTTCATCACCACCTATAAGAAGTCAGTTTCCCCACTGGGCTGCACCAATCATTGCACTCGTCCCTCCAGACCTGACCAATCAGCTCCAGTCTTCCTCTGGCTCCATGCCTTGAATGGATAATGACTCCGGCGGTGGACAGGAATCTAAATGAGACCATGTCGGGGATTTTCTGACTTAAATCGCCACTGTGTCCATGTTCAAACTTTTAGAGGGAAAAGGAGGATTTGTTTGGCTCTCGTCTGTTTCAATTCTTAAAATTTCAAGATTACTGAAGTTGGTTTAGTTTATCTGAGGAAACACTGGCAGAGATTATCTCCGAAGCTTCTGACTCCAGGTCGGATCAACAGGAAACCCACATCTGTAGCAAGGGATCAGGACATGTTGGGGTTGCTGCTCATGGAAAGTCTGAAGGTTGTACTTTACTATAGTTTACTTTATAAATGATTTATTAACGCTTTGTAAATGTTATTCATGGGGTTTTAAACATTATCAAAAGCATTTATAAAAGATGAATAAAACCCTGTTTATACGTTGAGTTGAGTGCGCTCCTTGAATTAATTCACGTAGATGTAAGTTTTGGTAGTTGCTTAAATTTTATTTTTCACTAAATACTTTTACATGACAAACCTGATCTTCAGTATCTTGTAGTTTTTACATGCAGGTAGTAATCTTTGGATGAACGGTATGAAGAATACAGTAGTCCCTCACTTATTGCGGGGGTTACATTCCAGACACCTTTTTTTTAGCATATTGTTTCACGTTTGTTTAGCGTATATCTTAGTGTATATCTTCGATCCTTATTTACTGTTTCTTTTTACACTTCATATTTTGCTATTTTTGGATGTAACTGGGACCTTGTGTACATAATTTTGTTCCACCACATGTACCACATGTGATGGAAACGGCAAAGTTGACTTGAACTTGAACTTGTAAAGAGCTCAGCTAAAGAGAGCTGACAGACTGATGCTACGGTTACTGAGCCAATCAGCACCCGGGGCGGACTGGCCATCGGGAGCACTGGGACATTTCCTGGTGGCCTGGCCTGCTCCGTGATCGACGAGGGGTCTAAAGGCTTGGTTCGGGTCACGCTGGAATATTTTAAATATTCGTCCATGCCGCTCATTCTGGTATTCGCCTCACTGCAGCTCCCACAGCAGCAATAGGGAAAGACAGACCCTACCCTTGCCCCCTCCTTTATCTTTCTGAGGCTGGCTGTCACAGTGGAGCAGAGACAAACAGGTTGCGTGCCCGCCTGGAGTGTGTCTCTGCTCTGCTGTGACAGACAGCCTCAGAAAGAGAAAGAAGGGGGGCCCCTCGTTGATCACTGAGCGGGCCAGGCCACCATGGAATGTCCCGGTGCTACTGATGGCCATTCCGCCCCTCAGCACAATGCTCTGGTTGGTCACCTTCCATCAATCAGTCAATCGTGTGTCATGTACAATCTTATGTTAAAACTTGCTAAAGAGTAAGTCTGCGAGAAACCCCAAGGCATCCCCAAACCATGGAGAACACACCATCTCTCTGGATAGGTTTGGGTCTGCCCCAGAGTCTTGTTCCAGTGGGGTACACCCATAAAAACTTCCAAAGGGAGGTGTTCAGGAGGAATCCTAACCAGAAGAACCCCCTCCACTGCCTCCTGTCAATGGGGAAGTGCAAGTCTTACCAGTCAATCGGCCTCTGGTGGGGTCTCCCATGTCTAATGGGCCTTAGGAGCGGTCAGACCAAGAGGGATTGAAAAACTGTGTACCCCCCTGGAACTTGGTCTTGAAAGGAAACTCACCAGTGATCACCTGGTGGTTGAACCTTGGCCCCTGGGGCTCAGAGAGAGAGACGAGATGTCACCTCCAGGTGGACCCGCCACCTGCGAGGTGGTCTGTCAACGTCGGGCGACGTGAACTAACTTCTGGTGAGACCACAGACTCTAAGGTCTTTCCAGCGTGGTCCAGCCTCGTGATGTGAAACAGATGATGTAAACACAACTTTGTGTATTGGAACCCCAAGAAACATCTCAGGTATCTGAAAGTTCTCCGCTTCCTTCCAGAGCTGTAGCTCACGAGCAGGTTGAAACATTTTCAGTTCATTTTCTGTCATTTTCTGCAAAATATGCCAAAATATCTCGTCTCATTCTTTTCAAAAAGTCCTGAACACATTTACCAAATCCTAATGTTTAAATTTCTGCAAACGCTGGAGGCGAATTATAAATCTGAGGCATCTTACCTGGCAGGAAAACACACCTTGTGTTGAGTTGCATCAGACTGAAATAAATGTTAGAGAACTGCGTCTTCTGTTAGTAAGTAAAAAATAAAAAGTGGCACTGTCAGCTGAACTGGTTTTAGTGTTTGCTGAGGTGATTAGAGCCACATTAATGAGACTTTCTGAAGGTTTAAAACATTACTTTTTATTTAGTTGGAATCCGCAGTGCTTTAAAAATGCATATATGGGAGAATTTATGTCAACTCTACAAGTTTTATCACCCCTCCAGGAGGTGGAAAAGTGGCACGCATCCAGAGCTTCTGGAACATCCTGCTTAAAGTTTGGTTTCACTTTTTGTTTCAGCAAATGTTCAGAAGAATGAAGTTTCTGTACAACATTAAACCGTTCTGACAACATGCTGGAGAAACCTGCAGTACTGGGGAAAAGAAAGTCCATCTTTCAGTTTTATGTCTTTACCTGATACTAAAATATAAAAAAAAAAACATATCTTGAGTGAACTAAACATAAATAACATGTTGAAATGTTAACTTTGCTATTAAATAAAATCAAAGGGGTGTGTGAAAATTTAGGATTTCAGAGGTTCTGGATCATCCGTGGGACCACCTCGGCTCTGGAGCATACAGGTTTGATTTTGAAAAGATTTGAATCTCTCAACTTTGACCTCTCTAAGTGGCTTTAAGAATCTGTTGGACTCCTGGCAGGGACCAATGCAGACATGTTCCTGGTTTTAGTTTTCTACATTCGCCGTAGAATCTAGCTGTTTTTTGTTACCTTTTTTTTAGCCCTCTTATTTGTAAAAAAAAAAAAAAAAAAAAATCTGTCTTTTTATAACTGTCCATTGTTGTCATCATTCTTTGTTGAAATCAGGTCTCTCTTGTAAATGAGTCCTCGAGGCTTAATGGGATTTACCTGTCTGGTTGAATGAATGAAAAAGGTGCATGTGGGTGCAAGGATGTGTCAGGAATGTTCTGACCTACATTACTTATGTAGATTGTAAAGAGATTAAGTCCTAAGACTGAGCCTTGTGGTACACCATTGTTGACAGTTAAATAACTAGAAGTACCATTGTGTTGAACACATTGAACACAATGTCAAAGTGGGACGACATCAGCAATGACCTTAAAGAAGCAGCTGTTGCTGCCCATCACTCTGGGGTCAAAGGTCATGTCCAAACCATTTGGAGCCCATCGTTTCAGAGAGGACTGTTTGCACGTGGACAACGTTTGGACCGCTACAGGACCGTGATCCCAAACACGGCAGCTACGACGGAACACGTCAAGACGAGAGTCAAGGTGCTGCAGTGGTCCGGTGGGAATCCAGAACCTCAGTCTGACTGAAGCTCTGTGATGGGGCAGAAACCAGTGATGGAAAGAAGCGTGGGCCAAAAATCCTCCACAACCACAAGACACTGATCCAGAAACCACTGAGAATTTCTGCAGCTAAAACTGGTTCTGTAAAGTTCTCAGTTTTCTTTTGGTTTCATAAATAACCCTCCTGCTGTCCCCAGGTCAAAACGACCCACGAGGGCCCAGTTTTAGGACTCAGGCCCCAGGAGCCATTTTGACCCAAGGGTGGGGTGGGGGTGGGGGTTGGGGGGACTGATGACCCAGTGGGATCTTATGTGTTTTTGATCACTCAAGGTTAGAACAACTGTAGAACCTGCTAAAGACCCGATCATTTGTCCTGAAAGCCCGGAGTGGGAAGCTGCTTTCAGACCTTCGAAGCCTCTCTTGGAGCGTGTCCTAATCTAATCTAATCTGCATTTCTCAACTGAGCTCGAACCCAAAGTCTAAAAAAGCAGATTGTTTAAATGTTTCTGTGGTTGTAAGCTCTGTGCCGGAGCCCAGCGGGCAGAACCCTGGATGGTTTCAGCTCTGCTGCGCCCCCCGGGGGTGTTGTGTGTCGGAGAGCTGTGCTTGTTTGAACTCATTCCCACGGGTCGGGGTGTAGAGCGGAACGAGCGGGGGATGAAGAGGAGCTGGAGAGAACACGGCCGGGCTCGAGTCCTCGGGCTGGAGCTTGGACAGACGGTCCTGGGTTCAGTTTCACTCCAAACTTTTTCTTCCGTTCACAAAGTACGAGCCGAAGGTTTTACAGCAGCTCTGACGTTTCAACGTACGTGCACCTTTTTCCTGTTGGACTGCCGTCTAACCAACACACGGTGCCTTTATTTACACAAAACATGACTAAATATATTAGTTCCAAAGTTCTAGTAACCCAGATATGTCAGACCTTTAATCTTATTTTGGCAGATAAATACTGGAGAATTAGATCTGGAAGACATTCAGCATGTTTTGTTCTTAATCATCATCTAATCTGCTGCTTGTCTGTGCAACATGTCAGGGCTTTGATGGTCAAAATCTGGTTTTATGTGCTCAGAATTACAATAAAATTGAGTTAAAACCAAATATTTTACTCTAATGTGCTTTGCTGTGGTTCTTTATCAACTCAACTGCTTATTGTTGAACAAACATCATTTTGTCTCAAGTGTTTTTGGTTTTAAACCTTTAAAATCTGATCGCACACAACTAATATTCTTCACAGATTAATGTAGGAACCTTACCTGGACCATACACCTGCTGGGATTAAACTCTGATTTGTTTTAACATCTGTTGCGAAGATAAATGGTAACTCCCACATTTCAGCTGAAAAAGCCTGGAAGAAATCAAACCCGTCTTCTCTTCAATCCTCTGCATCTTCAGGCTGTGCTGGAACAAAGTATCTGATGAAGTATTTAGGCTTTTTTTATTAGTTGAGACTAAAGTTCAGCTGCTACGCTGCAGCAGCTAATCTGTAAAACCTACCTGTCACCAGGCTGCGGCTGTTGGAGAACGGCTGGTGACTCAGAATTGTGGGAAAAAAGGCAAATTGTCTGTTGCAGTTTTTGAGACTAAACTTTGAAGTTTGAGAAATCACTTCCTGTTTTCCTGTGAAGTGTTTGTAAAATTGTATTCTAGATCATCCACGTTATTTTGCTGCTGATCTTTGCCAAAGAGCTGGTTGATGATGCCACCACGAATCGGCACAGTTGGCGTCACTCACTCACCTGCTGCCCAGCTCACATGGCTCGCACCCCAGATCCTGGACTCACTGAAGGGATTGTGTATCCTCTCTGGCCTGGGGGTGCCTCGGGTTCCTCCAGGAGGACCTGGAGAGTGTCGCTGGGAAAAGGGATGTCTGGGTTTGTTGCCTCCAGAGACCAACTACAGATAAACTGTCAGATCTTTGTACACACCTTTGTGGCTCTTGTCTCAAAACCTGTTGTGAGGGAGTTCTCTAAATGTCTCAAAACATTTGGGAGAGTTCTTGATTCCCTCCGGTGAGTCGTTGAGGTGCGCTCTCCTGTCACAGGAGCTCTGACCACGATGGAAACATTTGAAGAACAAAGTATGTCCGGGTCATCGCGAGCATCTTGAACAATTAACATCTTAGTTTCCTTGATTTGAAAATATGAGACAACTTTAGGGGGTTTGGAGAACATCCATCCATCCATCCATCCATCCACACATCCATCTGTCCATCCAGACAGAGGGGGTGATAATGGACCCGTCCTTAAAACTCAACAGTCACGTAAACATGATGGTCAAATCCTGTTTTTTTCAGCTGAGACGGCTGTCTAAGCTGAAGCCTATACACTCCAAAAAGAACCTCGAGACAGTGATCCACGCCTTCATAACATCTAGGCTTGATTACTGCAATTCACTTCTGTTTGGAATCAGTCAGTCCTCCATTGCTCGTCTACAACTGGTCCAAAATGCTGCAGCCCGATTTTTAACTGGTACAGGCTATAGAGAGCACATCACGCCAGTTTTGGCCTCCCTGCACTGGCTACCCATTCACCTTCGGATCCATTTCAAAATTCTCATGTATGTTTTTAAATCACTGAACAGTTCCGCCCCATCCTATCTCACTGATCTTCTGCAGCCATATGTCCCACCGCGCTCTCTGAGGTCAGCAGACCAGATGCTTCTCTCAGTCCCTGAAACCCGTCGTAAGCTCAGAGGTGACAGGGCTTTCTCTGTTGCAGGTCCACGACTGTGGAATGAGTTGCCACTGAGTGTCCGGCAGGCTCCCACACTCTCAGTCTTTAAGTCTCGCTTGAAGACCCACTTCTATTCGCTTGCCTTTAACACAGTGTGATTTGTTTTGGTCCGGTCTGTTCTCTACTCTGTTGGCCATTTTAGTTAGCTTCTGCTGCTATTTGTACCTGTATTTCTATTTTATGTTTTCCTGTCTGCTGTGCATGTTTGTGTTCTTTTGTACAGCACTTTGGTTGGCCTTGTTGCTGTTTTAAGTGCTATATAAATAAATTGGTATGGTATGGTATCCATCCATCCATCTTTCATCCACCCACCCATAAATTCATTCATACATACATTCATCCATTCATCCATATATCCATACAGAAATTCATACATACATACCTAGGTAGGTAAGTAGGAAGGAGGTGGTGACTATCACCAGCAGTCACTGCGAGAGGCGGAGGACACATTGGACAGGTCTCCAGTCCATCACAGGGACACATAGTCAAGAGGGCCTGAGATGGTGTGGGGGCAGGGCAGCCGACTTGGGACCCTAAGGTCCTGGGTTCGATCCCCGGTCATTGCACATCTTGTGGTGTCTCTGAGCAGGACACCTAATCTCAAATTGCTCCCCGGGCACTCACACAGCTGCCCACTGCTCCACCTGGTCGTATCCCAGGTGCGATGGGTTAAATGCAGAGAACCAATTTCGTCTTTGTATGGGAACATACAATGATGACAAAACATAGCACTTCATTATTTTATTAAACAGACTCACCCACACCGAGGGACAATTAAGACTTAGCGATACACTTTACTTGCATGGTTAGATGCCGGCTCAAACCACTGTGCCACCGTGCAACGTGTTTGGAGACATGAATGAATGAATTTAAGTTGTAACAAAAGTAACTAAACTGCAACATCGCCTCCTTCCCTGAGATGTTGGGGTTTATTCACAATTGATGCGAACTAGTTGGGTAAGGTTTCAAGTGGAGGTTTGTGTATTTTATCTGTTTGGTCTCCAGCACTCAACCTGGGAAGTTAAAGGTTTAACCCACGTAGCTTGGTTTAATCTTCAGATCTTGTTTCTCTTCTCATCCATATTTCCACATTTTGAAATCCCTCTTCTTCTTGAAGATTACCTTGTTTTGTGACTGAGCCACGGGAACAAAAAGCTCCACTCAGGCTGTTGATTTTTCCCAACGTCTGTTTTGTTTACAACAATTACCCCGATGCTTCGGAACGAGCGTTTGTGTTTAATGGCGTTCATATTAGACTTTAACCGAGAGGCAGAGTTCACTTTTCTTAACGAGCTTCCTAACGTCATTGGGTAAAAACCCATCTGTTGTTCTCCACGAGAACCGATTTATAAACACCAGCACGCCTCTGACGAGCAGTCTTTTCCTGCCCTGACTCCTGTCGGGCTTAAAGATCCCGAGCAGGAGGATGAAACGGAGCTGGCAGAGCACCGAGACGACTCCTGCGAGGAACCAAAGACCAGTTTTATCCCTTTGATGTTGCTGATTCATAACGGGTCCTCTGAGGAACACAGACGATGACTACACCTGCGCTCTCCAGGCCTGGGGTTTTTTTTTCAGCAAAAAGGCGATGAAATTTAATGAGAAGGGAGACGGTGTTACCTGGACACGTCGGCTGGGTTAACGTTAAAGTGCGGAGGTGTGAATGTTGACCTACTCCCACAAAATGTAGAACAGCTCTCACTAACGAGCTCCGAGAAGATTTACCTTCTGGAGCCGTTAACGAGCTGCCGAGACGTCAGGAAGTAAAACAAGTTTTACAGATTCTGAATATTCCTCTTCGTCCGCTGATTGTTCTTTATGACGTAACCTTTTTGTTTCACCTAAAAAGTATTTTAATGGTGGATGAATTCAAAAAATGAAAATTTGAACAAATAATCTGCAGGTTTTTTTTATGTATGTTTGATATTTCTTTTTAATAAAACACAAAACTTTTCTTTCTTGTACGTTTTAATATTTTTCCCACAAATATGTATTTAGTTAGTAAACTGAACTCTTCTGATCAAGTTCAGTAGAGCTGAAGAGTGAAACTCAGTTTAAAGATGTAACGTCTGTGAAATGATGCCATTAAAAGTGTGCCGTGTGTTTCTGAGCGTAAAGACTGCGCAGCGGCCATTAAGCCACCTGACTGCTGATATCTGCGGATGGGTAATTTAGCAGAGCAGGTGGGCAGAGAGATAAGTCTTGTCACACTAATAAATCCCTCGGCGCTGAGGTGAATTCAATTTGCAGAGAGCAGAAAGACAGTGGAGGTGTCTGTCGATTGACCAGCTGTCAGAATTATCTGATAGCTGCTGGACAAAAACAGCGATTTAGCCGTAAAAACGTCTGGACCACGACGGCTGTAATAAACCAGCACGGTGCGGCTTCAGACTGATTTATTAGACCGCAGGCAGAGATAACGAGGATCCTTTCATCACACTTCAGCATTTAAAGAGAGAAAAATCTGAAGCAGTGCCACTGCTAAGAGCTGAATGACAGCTGAAGTTTACTGAAACTGAGCAGTTGCAGCTAAAGGACGCACAACACTAGCTAAAAGCTAAATGTAGGGAAAGACTGGCTATAAACAGCTAAAGGCTGGCCATAAGCAGCTGAAGGCTGGCTATAAGAAGCTAAAGGCTGGCTATAAGAAATGAAATGCTGGTTAGAAGCAGCTGAAGGCTGGCTATAAGAAGCTGAAGGCTGGCTATAAGAAGCTGAAGGCTGGCTATAAGCATCTGAAGTCTGGCTACATGGAATGGAAGTTTTAAATTAGAAAAAATGTTAAACCAATGGTGATCACGCTGACTCAGCATTTTCTCAAGATAACTGTTTTAAATAGGATAACAGAATCAGGATAACGGCAGAGTTTTTGGTCTTTGTAGCTGAAGAGTGTTTGTGTGGATCGATGTTTTTTCAGCCGACACCATGTTAGCGAACAGCAGCGCCGTGTTTTACAGCCACTGCTTTAATTAAACCCTCCCATCAGGACTAATGGAAGGAGAAACTCTGGATGTCAGACGACTAATTGCTGCACTCAGTCTCTCATTCACACACACGCACACGCACACACACACATGCACACGCACACACACACTCTTTGTCTTTTCTAATCAGCTGACTCTCCCTCCGAGTCTACCTCTACTTTTTAACGGATGTTCCTGCTTTAATGAGAAGCTCCTCGTTTTTTGTCTTTCAGCCTCCGGTCTTTTTCTCCTCCACTTCCTGCTGCTGTTCGACCTTTAAGACCTTTAATTGGGGTTAAGAGTTATAATTTGTGTTTGACTCTTAATATAAAACATGAAATGTTCCACCTAACAGCACATCTGATGAATCACTGAAACCAAATTACCGTACTTCTTGTTGTATAAGTCACATAAATTTACATTCCACTGACTTGTACAGCGACGCGACGCATTTGTTTTCCCATATTTATAACCTAATTTTTGTCTGAGATCTGACGATTTCATTAATTCTGAATAAAAATATTGAACACTACAGCCACTAGAGGGCCCTCAACTATATGGCAAGCCAAGTGTCTCATTAATAGGTAAAAGTGGCTATTAATGAGACACTTGGCTTGCCATACCAATCCACCTTCGTCTTGCTCCAGAACTCCTGGAGCAAACGTCAAATCATTTGCATTTTGCTGCACCGCCCAGGGGGAAATGTATCTGTTTAACGAAAAGTTCAACTGAGACACACCTTTACTAAAATGTTGAGCAAACGAAGAATTGTTTTTAGGTGTTAAATTGTTAAATTTTGAAGAAATGCACAATAAGTCGTCCCTGTGCATGCTCCCGCAGCCACAAATTGGCTTTTGAAATGCAGCTGATTTGATCGTTCAAGCGCATTTATTAAGGAAAAGTTAAACTGAGACACATCTTTGCTGTAATTTTGAGTAAACAAACAATTGTTTTTAAGTGTTAATCTTGTTAAATTCTTGTTAAAGTCCTCCCGTGCACGCTCCTGTGGCCACCATTTGGCAGCCAATCCATTTTTGGCACAACACATTTCCAGGTTGTCAGCGGTGACGCATAATAAATGTGATTTATACGACGAAAAAACTTATTTATGTTTATTCCACTTTATTAAACATAAAGTATTTGGACTGATAAGACTTGTACGGCGGAAAGTACGGTAATCTAAATGTCTGTCTTTAGTTGAATCGGACAGTTTTCTGCCTTTCGTTACATAGAATCATAAATATTTGAGACGAGTGTCGTCTCCTTGCATTAATAGTCTTTAACCGTACAAACACTTAAACATGAGGCCTCACCATCAATGAAGGAATGCATATCACCCGCCTTTTAGACTTTTCATCTTCTGTTGAGAAACGATTGAGTTGTATCTGTTCTGGTACAATATCTGTAAAAAATGTTGAGTCACCATTTCTGTCGGATAATGTGGATTCATGTGACTTCTAAAATGTAAATAATTTGCAGATGTTCATCCAGTTGTTTTGTAGCAGGACTCCTGGGTCACGGTTCAGTACAGACCACGAGGTTACACTTTGGTACCAGCTCGGTACAACAAGCGGAAAGGTACAAATACCAAAAGCTAGTGTTGTTTGTTTGTTTATAACAAACAATGACTCGGCTGAGACACAGAAAAACAAACAAGCACCCCTCTTAGTGAATAAATGCACGAATGTGAAATATCACGTTGTTTTGTCTGGACCAGCACTTTGAACTGTGAACCATGTCTGTGTCACAAACACGGTTTGATAACTCCAAAAAATTATATTTGTCTTTGGTGTAGAAAATAATATTTTAAAACAACAAATAACAAAAACCGAAGGATGTTTATTTCAGTTAATTTGACCAAGACCGGATGAAAAACGGGACGATACGGAGCAGACTAACTTTAATGTGAAAATATAAAATAAACGCCTCACCTCACTGCACTGAGGGAAAGTTACACTTGCACTGATTATGTAACAAAACTTTTTGCCATACATGGTAAAATAAGTCACTGGTACCATGAAAGCTACTGGGATGGTTCCTGAACACTGGGACATTTTTAAACCTTTTATTTGGACCTTAAATTAACATTTTTAACATCCTAACAAACATTTAAGGTGTACTTAATGTACTTTTATAGTTTTTGTATCTTTTATTCAGATTTTTTCCTAAGTTATTGCTGAAATTCTTGTAATTTACCGAATCTCAGTAAAAACATTAAGAAACGTCGTTTTTGTTTTTCAGACACGATGGAGCGCTGGTGGGTGTGGCCGCTGACGGTGGTCTCCATGGCAACGGTTTACCTGAGCCCGTGCGGGATCGCAGCGTTTTCCTCCGACACGCTGATCAACAACGTGGTGATGGACGACCGCACGGGCCGGCTGTACGTCGGCGCCGTCAACGGCCTCTACCAGCTGAACTCTGACCTGGGGCTGGAGGTGCGCGTTGAGACGGGCCCCAAGAAGGACAACCCACAGTGCACGCCGCCGGTCACCGACGCCTGCGAGAACTCCAAGGAAACCAACAACCACAACAAGCTGCTGCTGGTCTTCCAAGACCGGAACGAGCTGGTGGTCTGCGGCAGTCTCTTCAGGGGCATCTGCTCGCTGAGGAACCTGAGCAACGTGGACAACGTGGAGTACTACAGCGACAACAACGGGGAGAAGTCGTACGTGGCGAGCTCCGAGCAGGGCGTGTCTGTGGTGGGAGTGATGTCGTTCTTCCAGAAAGGAGGACAAAAACTCCCCGTGTTCCTGGTGAGGATTCAAACACACAGACACACAACGATGAGGTTTACTCGCGTAAATAAAAATAAATAAATGTCACAAACACCATCGTCTTCCACTTGTCCTGGAGTTGGGTCTTTGGTGCAGCAGCTGGAGCGGGAGGTCCAGACATCTGTCCAGACACTTCTTCCAGCTCATCTAGGAGGACTCCAAGCCGAGACACAGTCTCTCCAGCATGTCCTGGGTTTTCCATGGGGTCTCCTCCCAGTTGGACAAGCCTGGAAAAACTCCCTCGGGACGTCCGTCCCAGAAACCCAAACGTCCTCAACTGGCTCTTCTCAATGTGGACCAGCAGCGGCTCTGCTCCGTCTGACCCAGACGACTGAACTTCCCACCTGAGGGACAGTCCAGCCACCCTGTGGAGAAAACTATGGACCACTTGTATCTGAGATCTTGTTCTTTCAGTCTCTACCCAGAATTCGTGACCATAGGTGAGAGATCAACGTAGACCGACCGGTAAACGGAGATCTTCTTGCAGTTCAGCTTCCTCTTCACCACAATGGACCAGATCAGTGTACACAATACTGTAGAAGCTCCACTGATCCACCTGTCAGTCTCACGCTCCCTTCCCTCACTAGTGAACAAAACCCTGATGGGCCTAAAGTCCTCCACCTAAAGAAGCACCTCCGACCCAGAGTGGACAGTCCAGCCTTTAACGTCTGAGGACCATGACCTCAGATCTGGAGGTGCTGATCCTCAGACGCTTCACGATGGGCTGTGAACCGCTCCAGTGAGGGTTGGAGATCCTGGCATGATGTGGCCAACAGGACCACTTCATCTGTGAACAGGATGGATCCTGAGGTCACGGACTCAAACCCCCTCCGCCCTCTGGCTGCACCGAGACTTTTACTCATGAAGTCCTGGTTGTCAGACGAGTTTTTTCATGTTCAGGTGGATCCAGAAGGTCTTTGCTGGAAGGGAGTCTGTTTTCATGAAGTGTCTGTAAACGTTTTGTTTTCCTCCGTTTCGTTTTGTTTTAGGTTGCTAAAGGCTACGGCAGCTACGACAGCACCAAGCTGATCTCCACCCGCATCCTCCAGGAGTACAACAAAGAGTGGGTGTATTTCGACAGCATCATCGAGGCCTCCGCGGTCCAGGCAAACCCCTTCGTCCTGCGCTACCGTCACGACTTTCGCTTCGCCTTCAAAGACAACAACTTTGTCTACTTCCTGTTCTCCCGCACGCTCGGGCTGCCGGACAACAAGAACTTCACCTTCATTGCCAGGATGTGTGAGGACGATCAGAGTTATTACTCGTACACGGAGCTGCAGCTCAACTGTAGCGCCACCAACAAGTACAACAAGGTTCAGGTACTGTAATACACGTTTTACTCTTGAAGTACTTAAATATTTTAAATACTTTTTTTACACATTTAGTTTTAGTTACTTGAGGCCTGTTGAACCAGCCTGTTGGGAGGTTCTGTAGGAAGGACTTTGGTGTCCAGTGTCCAGCCTCAAGTTCTTCAGAGCAGACTCCGGTTCCAAAACTACAGCATGGCTTTTCATCTTAAACAACGGGAGAAGGTGGAGACGCCTCAACCCTCTGCTTTAAAGTCTAAGGTTAAAAGTAGCACAACACTAGCTAAAGGCTAAAATTAACAAAGGCTAGTTTAAGCTAAAAATAGCTATACACTTGCTGAAAGTAGTTTAAAAAATAGATGAAGCTAAATATAGAAAAAGGCAAGCTTAAAGCTAAAAGTAGCAATACAATTTCTAAAAGTGGCAAAAGGCTAGCTAAAAGCTAAAGTAACAAAATGTTAGCTGAAAGCAACAAAAGATTAAAACAAAAAATTGCAAAAGGTTAGTTAACAGCTAAAGTAGAAAAAAAAATCCAATAGCTAAATGTAGCCAAATGCTATCTAAAAACGGCAAAAGAAATACCTTAAGTACAAAAGGCTAATTAAAAGCCAACATAGCAATAGGCTGGCTAAAACCCAAAAGGAGCAAAAGGCTGGCTAGGAGCTAAAAGTAGCAAAACACTAGCTAAAGGCTAAAACTAATTAAAGGCTAGTTTAAAGGTAAAAATAGCAATACACTAGCTAAAAGTAGTTTAAAAATAGATTAAGCTAAATATAGAAAAGCTAAACGTGTAAAAACACTTTCTAAAAGTAGCTAAAGGCTAGCTAAAAGCTAAAAGTAACAAAATGTTCGCTGAAAGCAACAAAAGATTAAAACAAAAAATTGCAAAAGGTTAGTTAACAGCTTAAGTAGAAAAAATAGCTAATAGCTAAGTGTAGCAAAACACTATCTAAAAGCAGCAAAAGAAATACCTTAAACGTACAAAAGGTCATTTAAAAGCTAACGTAGCAAAAGCCAAAAGTAGCAAAAGGCTGGCTAAGAGCTAAAAGTAGCAAGACACTAGCTCAAGGCTAAAACTAATAAAAGGCATGTTTAAAGCTAAAAGTAGCAATACACTTTCTAACAGTAGCAAAAGTCAAGCTAAATGCTAAAAGTAACATAATGTTAGCTGAAAGCTACAAAAAATTAAAACAAAACCTTGTAAAAGGTTATTTAACAGCTGAAGTAGAAAAAATAGCTAATAGTTAAATGTAGCAAGGTGCTATCTACAAGCAGCAAAAGAAATTCCGTAAAAGTACAAAAGGCTAATTAAAATCTAACATAGCAAAAGACTGGCTAAAAGCTAAAAGCAGCAAAAGGATGGCTAGGTGCTAAAAGTGGCAAAATGTTAGCTACAAAGTGAAAGTAAAAAAACTGCAAAAAGATGAAACTATCAAAAGACTGGTTGATATCTAGGTTTGGCAAGAGGTTGACTAAAAGCTGAATCTATCCAAAGGCTAGCTAAGTGCTAAAAGTAGCAGAAATGTAGCTAGTAGCTAAATGCTAGAAGACAACAACGACTTGACCTTTACTGAGGACGATCAGAGGTTTTACTCGCACACGGAGCTGCAGCTCGGCTGTAGCTCCACCAACGTAAAGAGTCCACTTCTTGACCTCAGACATTTCGGAACGTTTGTCACAAAATCTTTAAATTATTTAAGTTGTTCTTACAGACAACATCTGCCTCTTCTGTGTCTCTTAGGCTGCTTTTGTTGGAGCCCCTGGTGCCGTTTTGGCCCTAAACCTGACCGCCTCGGGTCAGTACGGAACAGTTTCTGCGTCCGACAAGGTTCTGTTTGTGGCCTTCGCCTCAGAGGAGGAGACGTCGTCGGCTCTGTGTACGTACTTCCTGTTTCTTGAAGTTGGCAGAACATCAGATTGGGTCGAACCGTGTCGGTGAGATGCTTCTTCTGCTTGTTTGGAGCTGCCGCTTCATCTTAAAGCCAGCAGCTGAAGCGACGTCTCAGAACGGCTCATTTGGTGTCTTGCTCTGGAGAACTGATTATATCACAGTTTTATCAAAGAGCATTCTTGGCTTTGAGTTTTGACTTTAATGTTTGGAAATAAAATAAGAAAGTTATCCTCCCCAGAAAGTCTGTGTGAAGTTGATCATGTGTAACGGCCAGAAGTCGCTTCTCTCAGCTGTGCAGAAACTTTTCCACACTTTTAGATTATTTAGATTTATTTGATTAAATAAATCTTTATTTCCATGACTCCTGTTGTGGATTCATCCCAGTTCTCTGTCCAGTTATTCCAGTCATTTAACCTCATTTGTTTTAACTCTTGTAGCGCTTTGGTCCGACCTTCAAAACAACTTTAGGTACAATCTCATGCGTTGTCACACGATGTCGTGCTCAGACTGTGTGCTGAGGATGACCCCCGTCTACTACCACGTCAAACTCACAGAGTTATTTTTGTGTCTTTTAAGTCCAGTTTATCCAGTCAAACCTGTCCAGTGTTTCAGAAGATATTTAGCTAAAACAAACAGCTACAGATAACCATTTTGTACCCTAGTGGTACGAACTGTTGGGCAGGTACGAAGCGGAGGTACAATTTGACCGGCACCTGTTTAGTTGTAAACAGTCGAACTGCGTAAAGATAATTTGTTCATGAGAAGAGAAGTTTGGGTCCAGATGGTTTTGTTTGTTCCTGTCTGCAGGTTCGTACCCTCTGAAGTCCATCAACGATCGGCTGGTGGAGGTCATCGGAGCCTGTTACAGCCAAGCGGGCTCCATCAACGGAAAGCCCGCGGTCTACTCGCCGTACTCGTCCAAGTCCGAGGACGTGTGCAACGGCAACAGCAACACCAACAGCGGTCAGGTGAGGGGAAGCTCGTGTGAAGCTGGCGTGAAGCTGGACCAGTGGAGCCAAAGACTGAAACGTGTCCTCCTCTCCTTTAGAGCCCCATGGTTGATTTATACAAATGTGGAGCAGAGTTCCTGCCGTCGCCTTTAGCCAGCAAGGCTGCGTTCGCCTTAACAGCCGAGCCTTCGTGGTTCCGTAACGTTCACATGACTGCGGTGGCTGTGGCCGTGGAGATGGAGCACGCCGTGGCGTTTGTGGGCACCGCCAACGGAGAGGTAGCCGACGCTTGGACCGCAGCGTCGAGCTAAAGTCTTCTTTTACTGTTCTTCTGTTTGTCACGTCATCGCTGGCCCTCAGAGACAAACTGTAACAGAAGAAACACTTCCTGTGACACTGAATGACTGAAACTGGGTTCAAAAAGCTAAAAGAAGCCGAACATAAGCTAAAATAAGCCAAATGCTAAAATTGCAATAGACTTTTGAAAGATTAAAACAACCAAAATTCTAGCAAAAGGTATAAAAAAATCTATCCTATATTGACAAAACATTGTGTACAAGCTAAAAGTAGCGAAGGGCTACTTAAAAGGCTAAATTTAGTGAAGGCTAGCTCAAAGCTAAAAATGGCAAATAAATAGCTAGCATTAGCAACATGGTAATTTTAATACACATTAGCAAAAGGCTAGCTAAAACCTGATATCTAGAGAGGAAAAGTAACTAAATGTCAGCTAAATGCTAAAAGTAGTAAAAGCCTGGCTAAAGGCTAAGAATGTTCATTCAACCTTTATTTATACAATTAATCCCATTGAGCCTCAGGGACTCGTTTACAAGAGAGATCTGAGCAAAATAGCAAAAGTCTGGCAAAGATCCAAAAGTTGCTAAAGCTAGGCTAAAAGCTAAAATCAGGAAAAGGCCTTCCAAAAGCTTAAAGTGGCAAGACTTGCTAAAAGCTAGAAATGGCAATAGGTTGGCTAATAACTTAAAGTGGCAAAATGCTACAAGCTAAATGTAGCAAAAAGCTAGCTTCAAGCTAAACTAAACAAAAAAATCAAGCTAAATGTCTAAATCAAAACGGTGTCAACATATGGTGAAAGACTATGTAAGCTCTAAAAGCAGCAAAAGACTATTTTAAAGCTAAATGTTGCAAAATGCTAGTTTAAAGCTATGTATAGCAAAAGGCTACCTAAAAGCTAAAAGTAGCAAAGATAATGTCACAAAATAATAGTCTAAAGCATCCAAAAATGGGTAAATAGTGACTAAAGGCTGATTAAACGCAAAAAAATTTTTTAAAAAGCTGGCTGAAGTTTGAAATTTTCTTAAGCCTAAATGTTAAAATCTGCCAAGTTCTGGCTAAAAGTAGCAAAATGCTGGTAAAAAGCTAAAAGTTATTAAAAGCCTGAAATCGTAAAAGACTAGCTAAAATTTAAATGTTGCAAAATGCGAGCTGAAAGATACAATTTGAAAAAAAAAGTAGCTAAAGACACAATGTCAGGAGATGCTAAAAGCTTAGACACAAAACAATAGCTAAAAGCTTAAAGTAGCAAAAGGCTAGTTTGAAGCTAAAAGTAGCCTCACGAGACAAAAACAGGGCCGGTAGCTGAACGTCTGAAGGAATCAGAGATCCTAACAAACTTCTATGGAGAAAATATATTTTTATTTAATATGTTGAGAAGTATTGAATGTTTATTAATATTTTTTTTGTTTGTGTTTACTTGAGTATTTGCCAGATAATAAATTCTGTGTTTTGAAGTGTTCAGGTGAGTGAGGGTCCAGGTTCAGCCGCTTTGTGTTCCTGCAGGTGCTGAAGGTGCATCTGTCGGCTCAGCCCGAGACGTACGGGCGCGCGTCGAGCGACGTCACCGGGGACAAGGTCAACAAGAACCTGCTGTTCGATTCCAGCCTCCAACATCTGTACATCACCACGGAGAAAAAGGTCACGTGCACACCGAGCGCATCGATCGCTCCTCTTCTCTCAATCCATTCCTCGCTGCTTCCGAACGCCTCGCTGTCGGCGACTTACTTCTGCTCCTCTGCCTCATCCATCAGGCCGCCGCCTTAATGAGCGCGTCGTGTTGTTTGATCATTTATTCATTCGGTCGACGAGCGCCGACACATCCGTCTGCGTTACCACACAAGTCGGCCATTGATTCGCTGCCCCTCTTGTTCTCCACTCACATCTTTTCCCGCCGTTCGTCTCTCCCTCCCTTTGTCTTTTCATCTCTCGCTCGCCATCGCTCTCGCCGCGCCGAGGTGAAATGGGTGTTATTGATTGAGAAATGAATTAATTACAGACGCACTTGAAGAGAGCGATTTGCTTTGATCAAGTGGCGCGTCGACGCCGGAGCTCGCTCCAGCTGCTCGTTTCCATTTATCAGACGGAGACGGAAAGATTGTAGGAAATGTCACAGCAGCTCAAGATAAATGTTTAATTTCCATATTTTCCAAAGTAAAGAAGTCGCTGCGCTCCAAGATCGTTCAAACATTCGTACGTTCACGCAGTAAAGCTGAAACTTGATGGGAGGCGTTCAGCTTTTATTTTGTAAAACTAGTCGTAGCTGTGGGCCGTTTCCTGCCGGACAGCTCCGTTTCCACAGCCTCGATTTTGAAACAGTCGGGACTTTTTGTAAAAATTAAATCAAAACTGAGTTCCACGACTGGAACGAATAAAGCTCTATCAGGCAAAGAGGAGAAACGGCTGTCGTCTTCCGTGGATCACAGCTCGTTTTTAAATGGACCGAGACAAAGTGGACAACTGTCCTGTGATTAGACGAGTCCAAGTTTTAGAAACCGCGGTTAAATATTTCAAACTGACCGTGATGTGAAGGTAAATTGGTTTGTTTAAACCGTCAGAAGATGAAAGGAGTTGTCTGTTTATTTGTTTAAAAAGCCAAAGAGTTGTGTCCTTTCACAATAAAAGCCTCTTCTGTGTATTCAGATCACCAAGGTTCCGGTCCAAACGTGTCACCTGAAGAAGGACTGCCACTCCTGCGTCTCCATGAAGGACCCGTTCTGTGGCTGGTGTGTCCTGGAGGGAAAGTGAGTCCAACCGAGTGCCGAATGTCAGCTGAAGGAGCTGAAACTAAGCTGAAGCAGAACATGAGCTAAAAACTAAAAGTTCAAAACCTTAGCTAAAAAAAAAACATGCCATTAGCTACAACAGCAAAGTGCTAATTCAAAGTTAAAAATACTAAAAGTTAAAAGTAGCAGAACTAAAGCTAAAAATAGCAAAAGGCTAGCTAAATGTTTAAGGCTTGCTATAGCCACAAAATATTATCTAATAGCTATGTGACCAAATTGTGTGCCAAAACGCTAGCTAAAGGAAAGTAGTAAAAGGATAGCTAAAATTAGCATAGCACTAGCTACAATTTAACTTTTGTAAAGGTACTTAAAAGCAACATCAACAAATAGCTAAAAGTAGCATATTGCTTGTTAAAATCAAAATAGTTAAAAGGTGGTTAATAGCTGAAGTAGTGAGAAGGAAGCTAAAAATTAAAAGTACCTAAAGGCTAGCTGTAAGAAAACGTAGCAAAACTGTAGCTAAAAGTAGCTGAAGAACAGCTAAAAACCAAAAGTTGCAAAAGGTTAGCTGAAAGTAGCATTTGCTAGCAAAAAAAATCCAAAGTAACAAAATGCAGTTAAAAACGAAAAATGGCAAAAAGCTAGCTAAAAGCTAAAGTGTAGTGTAATGGTAGCCAAAAACAGCAAAAAGCTAGCTGAGCTGAAATAAGCTAATGTAAGCTGAAAGGTAAAAATAGCAAGAAGTTAGCTAAAAGTGTCAAAAATCTCTCTAAACGTTAAAAGTAGCAAAGATCCAGTTAAAAGCCAAAAAGCAGAATTGTAACTAAAAATAGCTAAAGGCTAGCTGGAAATGAAGATTCAGAGAGCCAGTAGCTGAATCTGGTTTGACAGAGAAACTTCTGTTTGAAGGAGCCGAATAAATCTTTGTTTCTTTAGAGAAATTCAAAAAGCGTTCAATACAAAAACAACTGGACTTTGTAACAGAAGACGTTTTGCTCCTCGTCACGTCTTCTGTTACAAATAAAGTCCAGTTGTTTTTGTATTGAACGCTTTTTGAATTCATCATGTCCTGGATGACTGAGACTCTTCACCAGCTTTAGACAAATTAAAATAAAGTGAAATATTTTTAAAATGTATGAAAGGTTCAGAAAACAAACTGAAACTAAAAGCTGACTCAGCATTCACACCTCATCCTTTGTGTCCCGTCGTCCTCTGGGACACTTCTTTGATGTGTTGTCCACATGTCTGTCTCTCAGGTGTATTGTTCACCTGTCTGTCTCTCAGATGTATGCGTTGTCCACATTTCTGTCTCTCAGGTGTATTGTTCACCTGTCTGTCTCTCAGGTGTATGCGTTGTCCACCTGTCTGTCTCTCAGGTGCAGCAGGAAGCAGGACTGCAGCAGGTCTGAGGAGGCCAACACGTGGCTGTGGTCGCCCCACCAGCAGTGTCTTCGGATCCAAACCTTCCAGCCGCCGAACCTCAGCTGTGAGAAGAGGCACCAGGTGGGCGGGACTCCCAGGAATTATTCTGTCCTGCTGAGGTCAGCTGATCATCAGCTGATCTGCTGAGGTCAGCTGATCATCAGCTGATCTGCAGCTGAGCATCTGGATTCAGGACTTCCTGAGAATTCCTGTTTCATCAGCTCAGATTTCCAAACTGATAAAACTCCATCTGGTGCAGAGTCCAGGACCCCACTGGGGGTCTTCAAGCACCAACTTGGAGGTCTTGCAGAGACCAAAACCACGTCAGACTATAGATCATCAATCAGACACAAATATGGCTCCTAGAAGTTTTTATTTTATTTCAAAGCGTTTGTTTTTTGTTGAAGATGTTCGGCCTCGTCCGTTTAGACGGCGGAGCTTTAACTTCCCTGTTCGTGCACGTTAATGGACTCGACCTCCTGACGCTCGTTAGCAGCCGGCTCAACACGACGGGACTTTTGTTTCCCAACGACTGAGAACACGCACAAACGCGTCGGCTCAGAATAAATGTTGGTGAAACCCGTTTTTGTCACATTCTGTGGGGTTCAATGAAGAAACGGCTTTTCTTTAAAGTCCTGGTGAATTTTTATCGTAATGGAGACGAAGTCGTGTCGGCGCTCAGACTAACGATGAAAAATGGCCGCTGCGCAGCGTTAATGAAGGACCTGATAAACTCGTTTATTATAAAAGCTGTTGGCTTGTAAGAAACATTAGTTTTAATCAAGTGGATGTGACATGTTTATTAATAAAACCATCAAAAGGATTTGGCTGCAACGACTTCACAAGTTTACAGAAATTATATTTGAGACTTTGAACGTTTCAGGAGAATCGTCCAACTTAAACAGATCTTTGAAAAACATAAAAGTTTATTTAAAATGTTTAATTTTCTGGGACTCGTTTCAGCCGTGAAGCCGAGTCCCATCGATGTCCACGGGAAAGTTTTCACATTTTTTAATTTGTGAGTTTAAAAACAGTCCGAGTGAACTGGTCCTGACGTCACGTGGTTCTAAATGTTTGTTGTTTGGGTTCTTCCAAAGCTGCAGAAGATCTGAACCAGAAACTGAAACGAAACGTGAACATTAACGAGACGATCTGAATCTTCTGTAAAACTACACATTAAGTCCTCTGCGCTGAAACGTCCTGAACTAAAATATAGCTGAACAGTAGCTTAAAACCTGTAAACCAGTAGCAAAAAAGCTAAAATTAACAAAACAGAAGCTGAAATTAGATTGAGCCAAATTAAAAACCATAGGGAAAAGCTAATATTAGCAAACCAGTAGCTAAAGGCTAAGCCAAGTAAAACGGTAGCTTAAGATTAAAGATAATGGAATGGAAGCTAAACTGTAAACAAAAGCTAAAGTCCATAAATACACAGCTAAAATTGACCTAAACCTAACCTAAAGATAAAAGCAAAAATTAGCAAACCAGTAGCTAAAAACTAATTAGCTAAACAAACCTTAAAATGAGGAAAACTGTAAAAAGTCAACCAAAATGTTGCTAAGTGCTACAATCACTAGCTGTAGGCTACAATAAGCAAAACAGAAGCTGAAATTAGCTTCAGCTAATTAAAAAAAACGTATTGAAAAGCAAAAAACTAGCAAAACGATAGGTAAAAGCTAATATTAGCAGTCCATGAGCTAATGGTTAATTCAAGCAAATCGATAGCTTAAGACTAAAAATAAGGGAACAGAAGCCAAACTGTAAACAAAAGCTAAAGTCTGTAAAAACAGCTAAAGTTAATCAAACCTAACCTATTGATTAAAAACAAAAACCGACGCCGTAGCAGAAAGCAAAAATTATTAAGCCAGTAGCTAAAAGGTATAATTAGCAAAGCCAATGTTTAACTTGTTAAACCATAGATATAATTAGCGTAACTGTAGCCACAAGCTTGCATAGCCAAAATGTTGCTAAATGCTAAAAACCTGCAGCTATAGGCCACAATAAGCAAAACAGAAGACGAACTGAGAAAAACTATAAATAAAAGCTAAAATCAATTAAACCATACCTAAATTTTGTATATTCATAGTCAAATCTCTAATTTAAACACAGTTTTATACTTTTTAAAAGCTAAACAAATGTTTAAAAGCAAAACTGTAAAAAGATGTTTTGAAGAATTTAATCTGATGTCAGTGTTTTTATAAATAAAGTTTAGTATTTTTAAAAGAAATAATTATAAATGCTAGACGTCACGTCGTCCTCTTCCTGGTCGAGCCGTGTTTGATTTCTGAACGGATAAAATGAAACAAAGTTTGTGAAACAAGATGAAGATTCAAGTCTCGACGTGAAAACAGTTCCTTCCAACACGGAGCCGACGCCGCGCTGCTTTCATTTTATCTTTTGGTAACTTCAGGAAAATCAAATCAGCACTTTGATCTTCTCTGAACAGAAACTTTCTCCGGGCTCGTGAATTTGTTGCATCTTAATGAGGAACTTTGAAACGATCGCCTCGGTTACGACCTCCGATAAAATCGATTTGGTCTTTTAACGGGGAAAAAATAAAAAGGTTGATTCGTGTAAATTGCTGAATTTAAAGAGAAGAGAAACTCTCAGGTGGTTTTTGTTCAGGAGTTCCCAAAGATCAAAAAGTTCCAAATTAAACTTCGGCTGCAAAATTAAAACCGCCGAGGTCAGCAAGAAGTCAGGGGGAGCTCATGTTTGAGCAGCGCAGCCGAATAGTAATTATTACTGACACACACGCACACACACACACACACACACACACACGCACACACACACACATGCACACACACACACACACACACACACACGCACACACACACACACGCACACACACACGCACACACACACACACGCACACACACACACGCACGCACACGCGGTTCTTTCATGTTCACTCGATCAGCCGAAAGCTCGATCCATCAAGGTCCACTCGGTGTTTGAGACTCGTTTCTTCTGTTTTAAAATATTTTTGTTCAGAGTCTATGAGCCTGAAATAAAAATACACAATTTAAGTGACTTATTTGATTTAAATGTCTTTAAGTTTAAATTCAGGTTTGGTTAAATCAACCAAATCTTTTATTATGTTCGAGAGGAAACAAGTTGTTTCACCTCCTTATGAAGCACAACGCACAAGACCAGCTTGTTTTTTTCTTTTAATGAACTGTTGAGCACCAAGCGCTGAGCGACCGGACCAGTCCAGACCGGTCCAGACCGGTCCAGACCAGTCCAGACCAGTCCAGACCAGTCCAGACCAGTCCGGACCGGTCCAGACCGGTCCGGACCATCCAGCATGTTTTCAGTCAAGCCGACAGGAGTCAGCCGTAATGGGCCCTGCTGCAGCCTGCATGCATGTGGCTCTGCTTGTACTGAATTGTTTACTCGTGCACAAAACAAGTGTTTGTGCTCCTTATTCAAACAGGTTGGTCTAAACGAGAGCCAGGACTCCACATCATCCCCCACTGAGAGGAATGTGTTATTTTTTTATAAGATCAAAAATAGCATTTACAGGTCCTTCTCAAAAAATTAGCATATAGTGATAAAGGTCATTATTTTCCATAATGTAATGATAAAAATGAAACTTTCATATATTTCAGATTCATTGCACACCAACTGAAATATTTCAGGTCTTTAATTGTTTTAATACTGATGATTATGGCATACAGCTCATGAAAACCCAAAATGCCTGTCCCAAAAAATTAGCATATTTCATCCCACCAATGAAAGACAAGTGTTTTTAATACAAAAAACACCAACCTTCAAATAATCATGTTCAGTTATGCACTCAATACTTGGTCGGGAATCCTTTTGCATGAATGACTGCTTCAAGGCGGCGTGGCATGGAGGCAATCAGCCTGTGGCACTGCTGAGGTGTTATGGAGGCCCAGGGTGCTTCGATAGCAGCCTTAAGCTCATCCAGAGTGTTGGGTCTTGTTCTCTCAACTTTCTCTTCACAATATCCCACAGGTTCTCTATGGGGTTCAGGTCAGGAGAGTTGGCAGGCCAATTGAGCACAGTAATACCATGGTCAGTAAACCATTTACCAGTGGTTTTGGCACTGTGAGCAGGTGCCAGGTCGTGCTGAAAAATGAAATCTTCATCTCCATAAAGCTTTTCAGCAGATGGAAGCATGAAGTGCTCCAAAATCTCCTGATAGCTAGCTGCATGGACCCTGCCCTTGATAAAACACAGTGGACCAACACCAGCAGCTGACATGACACCCCAGACCATCACTGACTGTGGGTGCTTCACACTGGACTTCTGGCATTTTGGCATTTCCTTCTCCCCAGTCTTCCTCCAGACTCTGGTACCTTGATTTCTGAATGACATGCAAAATTTGCTTTCATCTGAAAAAAGTACTTTGGACCACTGAGCAACAGTCCAGTGCTGCTTCTCTGTAGCCCAGGTCAGGCGCTTCTGCCGCTGTTCCTGGTTCAAAAGTGGCTTGACCTGGGGAATGCGACACCTGTAGCCCATTTCCTGCACACGCCTGTGCACGGTGGCTCTGGATGTTTCTACTCCAGACTCAGTCCACTGCTTCCGCAGGTCCCCCAAGGTCTGGAATCGGCCCTTCTCCACAATCCTCCTCAGGGTCCGGTCATCTCTTCTCGTTGTGCAGCGTTTTCTGCCACACTTTTCCCTTCCCACAGACTTCCCACTGAGGTGCCTTGATCCAGCACTCTGGGAACAGCCTATTGGTTCAGCAATTTCTTTCTGTGTCTTACCCTCTTGCTTGAGGGTGTCAATGATGGCCTTCTGGACAGCAGTCAGGTCGGCAGTCTTACCCATGATTGCAGTTTTGAGTAATGAACAAGGCTGGGAGTTTTTAAAAGCCTCAGGAATCTTTTGCAGGTGTTTAGAGTTACGTCGTTGATTCAGAGGGTTAGGTTAATAGCTTGTTTAGAGAACCTTTTCATGATATGCTAATTTTTTGAGAAGGACTTGTATAATGAGGTTTCAATACGGTTGATGTTGCTCCAGAGGGCCACTAGAGGGCAGTGATGTTACAGGAGCATTTTAAACAATTCTAACAAACTCTAAATGTTTTGAGTCTTTGTCAGGAACGAGTTTATTGACAGCACCAAAAAAACAAAGAAATACAAACAAATGTTTTTATTTTTCCTTCCACTGTGAACTTCCAAGGGTTAAAAAAAACGTCACAGGGTTAAATTTCTCTCTCAGGTATTTGTCGTAGTTTATTTGTGTTAAACTGTAATGTCTGCTCCTCCTCCTCAGGTTGAAATCAACATCCCGAGCCTCCCCAGGCTCATGAAGCACGACGAGCTGCTGTGTTCCTTCGACTGCGTCCGGCAAGGCCAGATTTTTAATTTCACCACCAGCGCCACGGCGGTCAAGGACAATCCGGTTCAGGTGGTGTGCTCGCTCCCCGACCCCGAGATCATCCCGCCCACGCCTGCTCAGCAAGGTACACGGACCCAAGGGTTCTGATCAATGGCAGCGCGCTCGTGTTTCTTAAATCTGCCGTCTGTGAACGGGAAACAAGTTTATTCTTTTAACGATAAACAGAAGTAAAGTACACGCACAGGTGTAAAGATCAGCTGCTGTTAGCCGTGGAAGCTAACTGTAGAAGAATATCAGCTGTTAGCTTTAGCAGCTAAACTTCATTTTTGTTCTGTAGAAGTTCACAGATCAGCTCCAAATAGTTTGTTCTCTTTAGAATCTGCTTCGGTAGCTCAGTGGTTAGGTGCCGCAGCCTTGAAGTCTTGGGGCTGACGGTTCGAGCCCAGGTTGCGTCAGGACGAGCATCGGGTGTAAAAAGAATAAATAAAATGTCAAATCTTTCATGCGAGTTCAAGCACTGTGGCAACCTCTACTGAAGGAAGCAGCCGAAAGAAACTTCTGCCTCTTTTAGCTTTTATTTACTATTCTACTCCTTTTAGCTACTCTTTGCTGAATTTAGCTTTAGCTCTTGTTTTGTTAGTTTTAGCCTTTAGTGTTTGTTTTGGTAATTTATTTTCATCAGTTTTGCTACTTTTAGTTACTGTTGCATTATTTCTAGTTACTGTTTTTATTTTAGCTTTTATAATATTTTTATTTTAGGCTACAGTGTTGCTGATTTCTAGCTACTGTTCCTGTTGTTTGCTTTAACTTAAACACTTTTTTGTTTAAGCTAAAATCTAGGTTATCTGTATCTGTTTTGCTAAATTTGGCTACTGCTGTGCTATCTTTAGCTACTGTTTTGTTAAATTGAAGCATTTGTTTTGGGTAATTTTTGCTACAGTTTTACAAATTTTAGCTTCTATCTTGCTCTTTTTAACTCGATCATCTTTTTGCTACTTTGTGCTACAGTTTAGCAGATTTTAGCTTTAGTATTTTTTTAATGTTAGCTGCAATGGTCATTTAATCATGATTTTTACTTTTAGCTTTGGAATTTGTTTTTGCTCATTTTAGCTACTGCTTTGCTACATTTAGCTACTGTCTAGCTACTTTTAGTTTTATTACACGTAGCCACAGTTCAGCTAATTTTATGTACAGTTTTATTTTTAGTTTCAACATTAGCATCTTTCGCTACTTTGAGCTAAAGTGTTGCTGATTTTGAGCTCCGGTTTTGTTTATTTTAGCTTCAGCATCTTCAGATTTTTAGCCACAGCTTTGCTCATGCTAGCATCCAAGCTGCTTCTTTTTTTCTGCTGTTTTGCTCCTTTTAGCTTTTTTCTGTTCTGCTCCTTTTAGCTTTTTCTGTTCTGCTCCTTTTAG
>NC_056519.1:3246105-3247891 GCF_014905685.2 Nematolebias whitei | reverse complement strand
TGTTCTGCTCCTTTTAGCTTTTTCTGTTCTGCTCCTTTTAGCTTTTTCTGTTCTGCTTTTTTCCTTTTCCTTGTTTTGCCCATTTTAGCTTCTGTTAGTTTTAAATTTTACTCTGTTTTAGCTACTTCAGCTAATTTTAGCAAAGCCTTTCATTTAAAGCTCCAACGGCGCTGAGTTTAAGCTGCGGAGCCTCTTGAACCAGTTTGTTTCTGCGTGTTCAGATTACGTGTCCGTCCCAGTTCGGGTTCTGGTGAACGGAACCATCGTGCTGACATCAGGGGAGTACCAGTTCTACAACTGTGCTGCTGCCGTCAGGAGGAACGAAAACACACCGTGAGCTGAACCCTGCACACACACACCACACACACACGCGTACACACACACACACACACACACACACGTACACACACACAGGTTCTGGCAGAAGCAGGAAGTGCGGACGTGTCATCGTTGTGTTTCCAGGTGCATTTCCTGTGTGAACAGTCGTTGGGGCTGTCAGTGGGACGCTCAGGATCACGTCTGCAGCGACGTGAACGATGCTGCGGCGGGAGAACATGTAATCAAACCTCAGCAGGTAGTTCTGAAGGGCTGATCCAAAACGAGGCGTTCTGTTCTGGTACCAGAGTCCTGATTAAAAGTTCTGATGCGTGTGAGCTCACCTGACCCGCTGTTGTTTCTTCTGCTGGTCAAGCCCGAGAACTGTCCTCAGTTTGGGTCTCCGGAGCCGCAGCTGATCCCAGTTGGCGTCAGGATCCCCATCAGGTTCCAGGGACAGAACCTGGAGATCTACAAGGTGACGAAGGCCCGGCTGACCCTCCTCATCCTCAGCTGCTTCTGCCGGTCTGTAACTTTGTCCCGTCTGTCTCCAGGGCCAGAGGTTCTCCATCGGGACGGATCTGATGAAGTCGACGGAGAAGGAGGTGACGCAGGTGGACGCTTCCGAGTTCGAGTTCCCCGGCTTTGAGGTGAGCAGCTCAACGAGTGTTCAGCTGTCATGGAGATCATTTTAGCTGTTTTTACTGAAACTGAACAAAATAATTTGTTTTCAGCTTAGAGCTGTTTGAAACAGCTACAGAAGAAGCTTAAACTGAGCGACAGTTACAGCTAAATGAAGCAAACATTAAATAAAAGGTTAAAAATACTAAAACCAAAAGTAGCGGAGCTGAAACCTAAAAACAAAAACTGAAAGCCACTAGCTAAAAGACAAATGTAGCAAAAGGCTATTCTAGATAATAAATATAGCTAGTTCTATCTGAAAAGTACAGAACAGTTCATTTATTTCTACAATACGAAGTCGCAACAGAAGTCGTCTCAGTTCACTGAACAGAAACATTCATATATAAAAATAATAACACACTATCTGAAAACCACTAGCTAAAAGCCAAATGTAGCAAAAATGTTTGCAGCTAAACAGCAGCAAGAAGCTAAAAAAGCTAAAAAAGTTAGTTTTATTAAAACTCATCCTGTGCTTCATGAGATATTTTGCTAACAGAGTTGACTAAATGTCTTAGGCAGTCTGTTAGCACTCAGGCTGTGTGTTTGGGATCAGTCTCAGCTACTTGTCCATCCGTATTAGTTTTAGATCGGTGTTTATTTTCAGAGAATTTCAACAAATCCACAGGTTCATGAGATATTTTGCTAACAGACACACTCAGACGATCCGACAGGAAAAAGTCTTGTGGAGGAAATGAACACAGAGCCTGGAGTCCATTCTTACCCGTCTGTCTGTCTGTCTGTCTGTCTGTCTGTCTGTCTGTCTGTCTGTCTGTCTGTCTGTCTGTCTGTC
>NC_056519.1:3244522-3246095 GCF_014905685.2 Nematolebias whitei | reverse complement strand
GTCTGTCTGTCTGTCTGTCTGTCTGTCTGTCTGTCTGTCTGTCTGTCACAGTTTCCTCATGACAAGCAGCAGGAGCTGAACGTGTCCTTCCACGTCAAAGACCGAGGCACCGAGAGGAAGATCGACAGCACCCTGACAGGTCGGTGTCTCACTCTCACCTCCATCGGAAGGAGAAGAAACGGCTTCTTCTCCCTCCGTCTCGTTCTCCGCTCCGGTGGCGAGTATGTAATCGTCTCGTCTCCTGCAGTCGTGCTGTACAGCTGCTCAGTGGGGAGGGAGGACTGCAGTCTGTGCAAACACGCCGACGCCAAGTACAGCTGCGTGTGGTGCGCCGCGTCGCAGACCTGCGTTTACCAGAACCTCTGCACGCCGCAGGACTCGGCCCCGTGCCCGGACCCCAGGATCACTGACGTGAGTTCCCAACACAGAGTCTCCAGCTGCTTCTACAGTCTGGTTCTTTTAGGTTTTCATGAGCAGTCAGTGTCTTACCTGCAGAGAACAACAGTAAGACTCATCTCTGTTTAGGGATTGGATTTATTATGGACACTTGTTGGACATGCTGGTGCAGATGGGAAGTATAACAAAAGAAAGTCCACCCTCCTTTAGATCTCAGGTTTCACATATCAGAAAATAATTTAATCCAGGGTTGTCCAATCCTGGTCCTGGAGGACCCCGTTCTGCAGGTTTTACCAGTTTCAATGGTTGAAAATCCTCTTCAAGTTCTGCAGAAGCCCGTTGATCCAAACCAGGTGTGTTTGAGCAGAAACCTCCAGAAAGATGCAGGATGGGGGTCCTCAGGGACCAGGATTGGACCCCCCTGATATTAAGGTTCTCTGTGCACACAACAGATTCATTATCAATATTAAAGAGTTATTTATTGATTTATTATTATTTATTAAACAAAGTCTAAAAGTTAAAGCAGCAGGTGGTTCCAGCCTCTCAGCAGCCAGGAGCAGCTGATCAAACCTTTGAGACACTTCAGTAAAAACACTTTCATCTATTTTAAATTCAAATTAAATTGTTGGTTTTGTATCAAAGTCAACAAAGTGTCAAATGTTCAGGGATTCCTGAGAGTTGAGTGTTTTAAACAGACCCAGCGTTGCCTTCTCTCTGCTCATCGTCACGTTTGTTGACATAAATCACAACATTTCATCTGAAATGAGCGTAATGTTGTCAGCACCTGCACAGGTAACGGCATCAGGGGGTTCATTTCATCAACGTAATAACCCAAGAGGCACAGAGGAAGCAATCACACGCATGACTGGAGATGAGAACGATTCCACACAGAGCTGAGTGTGAAGACAAGAATCAAAGACGAGGACGTCCAGCGCTGTTTGTTTTTACTTTGCAGCGAGGCCTCGTTTTGAGGACAGTTTTAGCTTTACATTGAAAACTTTTTCATCCTCGTATTCAGTTTGTCTCCACCACTTTAATGTCCCCCATTTCTCTGAAACACCAGTCGTTTTGTCACGTGCTGTGTTCTTGATTTACTCGAGGCTGCAGCTAAAAAGAGCAAAAGTTGTTAGCTAGCTAACAGGCTAGCTTACTAAACTGTCTGTTAACTGTTAGTTTG
>NC_056519.1:3233659-3244512 GCF_014905685.2 Nematolebias whitei | reverse complement strand
AAGGCTGTCAAGCTAACAAGCTAGCTAACTATTTTGGCTAGCTTAATTGTAAGGCTGCCAAGCTAGTAAAGCAGCAATTTGTTTACCGTTAGGTTGCCAGGCTAACAGGTTAGCTAACTGAACTAGCTAACAGTTAACCGCTAAGCTTCCAAGCTAACAGGTTAGCTACTTAAACAAGGTCCTGGTTCTTGGTTTTCAATTATAGCGTCTAATGTTGGACAGATGTTCTATTACCGTTATTTGTTTCACCTTTGACCAAAGGAGGTGTATTTTTTATATATTTTTACAATAAAATCTAAAAAAGCATTCAATTGACCTTTTTTCTCAAACTGCCTCTCGCAGATCATCCCTCACTTTGGTCCTCTGAACGGTCGGATCTCCGTGACCATCAAAGGCTCCAACATGGGAATAAAAAAGGAAGACGTGAAAAGGATCACGGTGGCAGGAGTGGACTGTGTCCACCTGCCGGACAGATACTCCGTCTCCACCAGGTGAGACGTTAACTCATCATTTAAAGACTACAGCCCGCTGAGTTTGTTAACCATTGATTTTTTAAATTATTATTGTGCATTTGTTTTAACCCAAGACTCCGTCATTTAAAGTCAAGGAGCAGATTCAAGCTCTTTTTATTTACCTAAACATGGCAACATGACACGAACGTCCAAACTTTCAGGGGTTTATCGCTGCAACTCTTTGTTCACTTCACCAGGGTCCATCCAATCACACGCGAGCATCATAAATGACTACACATGTTAACACCAGAACAATACAAAAATATAAACAAAAATCCATTTAAAGGAAATAATTGTAAAGATCCATAATAACCCTCATCTGAGCCCTCTTCGTAAAGATTTCTCCTCTACACCTGATGTGTGTGGGTTTGTATTGTTTTTGTTTGTTTATTTACTTGAACAATAAAGTTTTGGGTGAAATTTAGTTTTTAATGTTAAAGTTTAATCATTTTTCTATTTGGGTCAGAGCGTTTAGTACGAAGGTGATGATGGTTTGGGGAACTGAAAGGAACAATTTCTGACCTTTTATTGGCGTTTTACAAATAATGCTTCAGACATGGAAGTCAGACGGACGAAGAAAAACTGAACTCATTTAACTGTTTGGAGAAAATTGTACAGTTTAGATTTTTCCTTTAAGATGTTGTAAACTACAGCTCAGCAGTTACAGTTGTGTTGTAACTGACGTGAACTGTGTCCGCAGCGTGGTGTGCGAGATCGGCCCGAAGCGGACGCCGCCTCATGACCTCCCTCCTGAACAGACCGACCACGGACCGGTGGAGGTGGAGGTGGAAGGAGGAAGAAGAGGAACGTCTCGGGTTATCTTCACTTATCGGGTCAGTCTCAACAGAACTCTTTAGTTTTTCTTCTTCTTTCATTTCACATCGTTGGCTCCATTTTTTTTAAAAACTCAAATTGTCTTTTAACTTTATAAAAATAAGTATTGTAACTCTGGGCAGCGCAGTATTCACCATCAAGGGCTTGTTTCTAGTAAAGTCGGCGCAGGCAGCTACAGTTTTATTAATTTATTTTTGAGGTGTGGGTGTCTCTTCAGCCTGCTCACATGTGGATCGACTGTTGTGTACCAGATGTTTACCCGTGGACAACACGAACATGTCTTTGAATTTAATTCAGTTTATTTATATAGCAACAAATCACAACAGAAGTCGTCTCAGGGCACTGAACAAAAACGTTCTTATACATAAAAATCAATTTGTAACATTTTCTGATGCATGCTCAACAATCCAGGTAGAAAAATCTAACAAATGTAGTCAGGTCCATTTGTTTTGATTTAGTAACATTATTTATGTGAGGAAGCAGCAGAGTGTGTTGAATCTTCACTTCGTCACAGTCTCCCATCCTGAGCGAGCACGATGGAGACAGTGGAAAGAAAAAACTCCTTTTAACAGGAAGAAACCTCCATCAGAACCAGGCTCAGGACGAGCGCCCAGCTGCTTCGACCAGTTGGGTTTGAGAAGACAGGAAGTAGAAGCAAACGCAGAATGACTGGTCCAGAACGGAGGTGCGCAGGTTCCTCTCTAGGAGGGAAAACAAACAACAAAAAAACACTTAAAAATAGAAATAATTACGAATAAAACTATTCATTTGTATTACTTTGTCACAAATCATTTAAGGAAATGAGGTCAATTTGTCCTCCAGTAGTCTAAGCCTATAGCAGCATAACAAGACAACCCTAACTATATGATTTATCAAACAGGAAAGTCTTAAAACTGGACAATACGTCAGCCTCACGGACAGAAACTGGAAGTTGGTTCCACAAGAGAGGAGCCTGAGAACTGAAGGATCTTCCTCCCATTTGGCTGTTGGAAACTCTAGGAACCACAAGTAAACCTGCAGCCTGAGAGTGAAGTGCTCTGTTAGGAAAATATGGAACAATAAGATCTGTAATATAAGATGGAGCTAGGTTGTTGAGGGCTTTGTAGGTTAGAAGTAAGATTTTTAATTCAATTCTGGATTTGACAGGGAGCCAATGGAGATAAACTAAAACTGGAGAGATATGATCTCTCCCAGTAACTCCAGTTAAGACTCTGGCAGCAGCATTTTGGATCAACTGAAGACGTTTTAAAGAAGTATTTGGACACCCAGATAATAAACCAGTGCAATAGTCCAGTCTAGATGTGACAAATGCATGGACCAGTTTTTCTGCATCATCTTTAGATCAGATGTTTCTAATTTTAGTGGAAGAAGGTGGTTCTTGTAACGTTTTTAATGTGGGGGATAAAAGACACGTCCTGATCAAAAATAACACCAAGATTTTTAACATTAGAGCTGGAGGACAGATTAATGCATGTAAGGAGGGAGAAAGACTGAAAGATTAATTCGTAAGGTGCTCCGGTCCAAAAACTAAAACCTCAGTTTTGCTCCTTTACATCCAAACTGAATCTTCTGTTTTGTCTGAGTCTGGACTCCACAGCTGAGACGGAGGCGCCTCTTCCTGCTTGATCACAAACAATATTTCAGAGTCTTCATCTTTAGAAGGAACATAGTGAGCTTGTAAAAACTCTAAACCCAGAAGTGAAGATAAAAAACTGTCTCTGAGAGGAAAGCACTGATTTATACCACGATAGGTATAGGAATAAAAAGGCATTTATAAAGGGTTTCTATAGGCTCTATTTGTTTCTGAACGGGGATGCTAGAGGGCAGTAAAGTGAGGGGAGATTATGGGACCATTTGAAATGAGTTTTTTTTACCATTGTTCAAAATCAGTTGTTATTAATGATGCTAAAAAAACTAAATGAAGAAAGAAAAACATGAAGGAAAGTAATTCTGTGACTGATTATCCCCCTACAAGATTAAATCATTAATAACAAGTTGTCACACACACTAACCAATGGGAGAGTTTTCCCTCCTGACAGGTTGTTTTATTTAAAGTAAAAACATGACAAACTCATTAAAGACGGCGTGAGCTGGACCTCTGGACTCGTGTTTGGCCTCCTGATGGGGCTTGTTGTTGAAAGTGTTTGTTTACTCAGCAGGGCTCCCAGTTTTCTGTCGGCCACACAACGATCTGCTCCTCAGCAGCACGAACCGTGCACGTTTAACGCAGCATCACTTACCAAAGCCAGGCGTTAAGACTCGGCTTGATCGTGTTTTATTTTCGTTCTTTCCTCTGACAGTTGTTGTTTTTTCCATTAAACGCCGCCTCACTGCTTCCTGCTACCTAAATGATTTTGGTTGAGCCGCAGGAAGCTTTTAAAAACCGTTAAATCTGCCGCCGTGCAGCCAGCGCCGCACGCGGGTAATAAAATACGTCGTGCGGAGATCAAACCCCAGAAACATGAAGAGTTTCTGATGAAGTGAAAATAAAATAAACCCTCCGACGCAGGAGAAGACAAATCACCCGCATGTAAATTCAAGTCTTGGTGTTTCTGCCCACGAACAACGAGCGCAGAAAAAAACGGTTCCGTTTGTTTCCTCGGTTCTGCTCAGCACTTCCTCTAAACGCCGTCCGTTTCCCTCTTGGTTTGGATGGAGGTGACACAAAGCAGCAAACCACTGAGACGACGACCGACGTCCTCCAACAGCAGAGTTCATGTCTGGTTCACCTCAGAGAAACGTTGAAGCCAAGGTAGCAGCAGCTAGCTGTAGCACTTCCAGCACAAACTGCATCGTATTTCTGCCAAAGGAAACATTGGAGTGAAGTGTTTCATCAGTGGGGGGGATGGAGGTGCTTTGAAACGTTGGTTTGGTTCAACCTGGACTCCAATTGTTTTAAATTAAAAACTGTTCACGCTAACGTTAATATCCAAACATTTACACCTCTGCCAGTCGCTCATCGTGAAGTTATTCTTTCTGAAGCATTTTAAGACCCAGGGAAGGCACTTTGCTCTCGGTTGTGTTCAGTTTAGCTGTTAGCTCATTAACCCAGGCAGAATTAAATCTGTTCTCCAAAATGAGACCATTCAGAGAGTTATCTACTACAGGTAAGATATTTGTTTTGAACTCTCCACAGAACCCCACACGAGTCGATCTATCCCTGGTGCCAACAACTCACAATGTGACACAAATTTCAACAATTGTTGCATTTTAATGTTCTTTTTATAACTTGGGACAGATTGGACATGTCGTCTGTCTTATTTGTACATTTGTCTTCCACATCGTACGTTTTATTTTACCGGCTCCTCATAGTTTGTTGCACCTGATCATTTCCTGTCTTCTGTCCAGGATCCAAACCCAAAGGAGGTCCATCCAGCGAAGGGTCCAGCAGCTGGAGGAACCGACATCACCATCGAAGGGGAACATCTGGACACGGCGACGATGGATGATGTCGCCGTCTCTGTCGGGAACGTTCCCTGTGAAGTGTAAGCAGTAAAGTTTATTTACTCACCAACGATTATTAAAACCTGCCTTCACGGTTTTCCTCGTTTGTTTGTTTTCAGCTTGTCGTTTGGTAAAACCATCACCTGCAAGACCGGCAAATATCGTGGCCAGAAAGTTCCCTCGGACCCGCTAACGGTGACGGTGAAGTACGGAAAAAACACCACCAAGGATGTCCCAGCAGCGTTCCAGTACGCAGAAAACCCCAAAATCACAAATTTTGACCCCAAATCGAGCTTCGTTTGGTGAGTTGGTTTCATCAAATCTGTGATTTAGAATTTCACATTTTATAAAAGTTCCAGTAGAAAAGTCTCCACATGCTGTCATTTATTTGTAAATGTTTTATAATTTAAAGATATTCTTGTTTGTTTTTTTGCAATATTTAGTACTGCCATACCAAGAACACCGTTCAGTTCTAGATATCTGCCACAGCTAATCAACCCTTTCAAAATTGGCTAAATTTGGTTCCTCTTGGCTAAAGTTTTCCTAACATTACTTAAGCTAGACTGGAAGTTTAGCTAAGTTTTTCTACATAAATAAGCTTTTGATCTAACTGATTAATATAGCTTTGTATATATCAGATTATAAATTTATTTATGATATTTATTAGCTAATGAGCCAGCTAACAAATTTAGCTCAATTAATAGTTGAGCTAAATATATTAGCTAATAAGCTAGCATGCACACTTTGATTAGATTTATCAAAACATTCTTGAAAATTTGATTGATGACTAGCTAGATGGCTAATTCAGCATACTTGTATACAACACTAAGTAACTTATGTTTCGCTAAAATTACTAGCTAATAAACTAGATTAAAGTTTAAACTGTTATTGCTTGCTAAGTTAGTTGTGACTAACCGCATTTTTATTAACATTTGAGCTAACTGGCAAATATAGCTAAACAAATCCTAATTTAATAGCAAATAAGTAAACTGGCAACTAGCTAATGATCTAACTGGTAAATATACAGCTAAATAAAGCTAACTTTACTGTATTAGCAAATGAGCTAACTGGCAGCTTTAGCTAAATCAACTAGCTAATGAGCTAACTGCTAACAAAAAGCTTAAATCACTACTTAACAAACTAAATGCTTAATAAAGCTACATTTACTCGCTAATGAGTTAATCGCTAAATAATGTTAAATTTACTGTATTAGCAAATGAACGAACTGGAAATTTTATCTTAACTTACTAGATAATGAGCTAGTTATCAAATTTGCTCAATTTACTAGTTAATGGGCTAATTGGTAAATTTAGCAAACTTCACTAGCTAACGAACTGACCGCTAAACAAAGCTAAATTCGCTAGCTAATGGATTAATTAGCATATTGAACCACAGTTTATTCACTAATTAATGAGATGGTTTGCAAAATTAGCTAAAATTACTAATTGAAGAGCTAGCTGGAGAATTTAACTTGACGACTGTAACTCAGTCATTTTTGCAGATATTGACAAAAAATTGCAGGGTAGTAGCTGACAGTCATTCTTTAATCTGTAGCTTTAATTAGTACATTTTATTGGGGGACTAGTTTTACAGCGTGAATTTGTTTTTAAATACAAATATCATACAATGTGCAAATGTACATCAAAGCATTACAAAGTGAACTGTGCACACGGTTTGTGTTGATGTATGTGATGTGTGTTTGTAGCGGCGGTCGAAGGGTCAGGGTGAGAGGAATCGGGTTTGATCTCATCCAGACGGCCAAGATGAAAGTCCTGCTGACGGACGACTCCGTCAACACAACCCCTGTGGAGGTAGGAGGCTTTACTTTTCCAATCATCTTAGTCTGAATAAAAACCTTTCACGTCTTTGTAGGGATTCACAACTGATCATCCAAATGAAGTATTTATTAGATTTATGGTGAAGAGTTTAGTTTTTTCTGGGTTTGGATGCACATCGGTCGTAACAAGTAGCAGTTTATAATTTCAAGAAGCGATAACGGTATGAAAAACCCAAAGTGTGACCCAGTTCCCAGCTGAAGCCCGTCGCTGAGCAGTCGGCGCGTGCCGGCCGGTTGTCTGGTGGAATTGATTGAAAGTCCAAGTGATAAAAGTCAGAGCAGAGGTGGAAATACGACTGAAGTGTGGCAGCGATCAATAGAAGTGACGGCAGATGAATGGGCTTTATTTTACTGTTTAAATTTGTGCTGTATTTGCTTTTTTACGCCTCCCTCGATCATTTGTTCCCCTGAGAGCTTTCTGTTTGTTGACGTTTATTTTTCTTCCTGCATCTGAGACCAGGGTCTCTGTTTTATTGTTTTATTCTACTTATTGTAAGCAATAACTTTCTAGTTTTGAATATAAATGCTTTTTACGTTGTAGCGCTGGACGTGATGATGATAATGTTGGTCGAGCTGCTGCTTTCATTTTAATAATGAAGTGGTTTCCTAACCGTCTGTCCTGTAAGCTCCTGAACATGATCCTCCTTTTGGCTCATTTAAATAAATTTAGCAACATTTCTAAGCTGATGAACTAGCTTGCAAAGTTATCCAAAATTAGCTAACTTTGCCAACTAAGACATATTTACCCTGTAATGAGCTGCTTTAAAAAGTAGCTAAATGTTATTAGCATATGAGCTAACTGGTACCATAGCTAAATTTAAAAGCAAATAAACTAAATGCCAAAGTCAGCTACATTTACAAGCTAATAAGTTAGCATGCTAAATTAGCAATTTAGTAGAATTTACTTAAAGAGCTAGATAGATAAATTTTATATTTAGTTATCTGGTTAATTTAGCTACAGTTATCAGCTAATTAGCTAAATGAGATCATGCTAACTTTAGGTGATCCTAATAGCTAACGTGGTCACTGGAAAATGTAGCTGATGAGGTACAAAGTAAATATAGCTTCTTTTTTAACCATGCATGTATATTTGCTATTAGCTTAGCAGCCAGATTTTGCTAAATGTTGAGCTTATGAGCTAAAGGATAAATTGAGCAAACACTGCTTGTTAGCAGGTTAACTGCTAACCCAGCTAAAATCTTGTGAGCTAAATTTTAAAGCTAACAGGTTAGCTCACAAATTAGCAAATGCTAAAATTAGCTAAAATGTTTAATTTGAGATAACGTGCTAGATGCTAAAGATAGCTAAATTTGAAATGTAATGAATTAACTTGTAAGTAGCTGAATATACTAGATATTGAGCTAAAAGGGAAATGTAGCTAAGTTTACTTGCTAATCAGTTAGCCCACATATTTAACTGCAGTTTTTAGCAACGGAGCTAACCGGTAGCTGTAGCTAAATTTATTTATTTGAGTCGGTTGAAAATTTGCAGCTGGTTAAAAGTCCTGCTTGTTTTTTTCTATTTACTCATGTTTGCTAACAAACATTTTTGCTTCTAATTTAGCTACTTGTGGTAATTTTATCAGCTAATGGTTCATATTATGGGTGGTTATTTGGGTTTTTGCTTTCTATCGGCTAAAACAGAACATATGAACCAACAAACGACCAGAACGGCTGAAAAAATAACAATATGAGAAATAAAAATGGTGTTTTATACGTCTTACTCTCTTCACGCCTCTAAAGTAAGACGACACCTTACAGAACATAATGTGGGCTCTTGTCTTTAACACGTGCAAAATGTCAGCTTGATGAGTGTCGGTCTGCAGAACCAGCAGCTGTTTTTCATTCAAAGCAGAAAGCCTGAAGTGGAGGAAGCCGGGCGGCGCTTCCATTTCACTGCTGAGTAGCTTTGAGTGACAGAGTCTCTCAGGAAGGACTCGCTGCAGGGGAGAGGAGGTGAAGTCGCTTTATTGTCGTTTCATCAAAAGTTGCTGTCTGGTTCAGGAAGATTCAGCGGGGGTGCTCAGCGGGGAGCCTCACAGAGCGAGGAGAGACTAGAAGACCAAAGAAAAAGTTACTTCTGTGTCTGAAACTTTAGACACAACCGTGAAAATTACTCTGTTGTTGCATTTTAATCATATTTTTCCGTCGTTTTTCTCTGCGTCCCTCAGTTTTTCGAGGATGCCCTCAGTAAGAACGACACCGTCATCGAGTTTTACTCCCCGAAGGTGAGCTGCTGCGAGGACGGTCAGTCCCTGAGGACGGTCGTGCAGCTGGACAACATGGAGGAGGACCTGAAGGGCTTCGAGTATCATCCCGTCCCCTCCTTCGACAAGCTCTCCAAGAACGTCATCACAGATACGAGCGTCATCATCGTGAATGTGAGAGCAACAGTTCGGGTCCAACACCGACCCGTAAAATAAAATCACTGCAAATTTAAATGGAGACAAACTTCCTTTAGCTGATAAAGGATTAAAGTGCCAATCTGTTTATAGCTGATTAACAAAACAGGCGAAGCTGCAGTTTTATCTGAAGAATCCTTTTCTGTGGCAACAATTTCAAACTCAAACTAAAGAAACTTTTATTAAAATATCAGCTGAACTTTATTGAAGCAGCTGAAATTGAGTTGTAGAGCTAAAAGAAGCAATTCACTAGCTAAAAGTTAATAGAAGTAAACTGAAAGCTTTAAGCTAAATCACAAATCAGTTAAAAGCCTCAATGATTTGAACACTAGCTAAAAGTAGCAGAAGGCTAGATAAAAGCTAAATTGCAAATACTCCTTAAAAGTAAAAAAAAAAAAATCTAAAGCTAGCTAAAAGGAGTAAACCACTAGCTAAAAGCTTTTAATGCTAGCTTAAAGCTCAAAATAACAGACCACTGCCAGTACTTAAATGTAACAAAGCATCAGCTAAAACCTAAAAGAAAGCATGACAAGTTAAAAGGATCAAAACATCTGCTAATAACTTTTAAAAGCAGAACAACAGCTAAAACTTAGAATAATCAAATTGCTAGCTAAAAGCTAATATTAGGAATAATTGCAAGCTAAAAGTGATGAAATGTTAGCTGAAAGCTGATTGTAGCTAAGGCTAACGTAAAGCACAAAGTTGAAGAACACTAGCTAAACATGCAAATTATCAGCTTAAAGCTAAAAGTTACTATATGCTAACTACGTTTAGCTAGAAGGATAGCTAAAAGTCAAATGTAGCTAAATCTACTTCTTTTGACTTTTCCTTCTTCACTAGTCCACAATGAGTCCATCTCACTCTGTCCTCACTCCAACTACCTCCATGTCCTCTCTACCTGCATCCATATATCTCCTCTTTGTCTTTTTCCTGGCAGCTGCATTTTTAACATCCTTCTACCAATATACCCACTGTCCCTCCTCTGGACATGTCCAAACCACTGTCCCTCCTCTGGACATGTCCAAACCACTGTCTCTCCTCTGGACATGTCCAAACCATCTCAGTGTGTCCTCTCTAACTTTATCTCCCAGTTGTTCAATCTGTGCTGTACCTCTGATGATCTCAGTCCTAATCTTCTTGTCTCTCCTAAGGAGAACCTCAACATCTTCATTTCTGCCACTTCCAGTTCTGTCTCCTGTCTTTTTGTCCATGTCTCTGTCTCCTGTCTTTTTGTCCATGTCTCTGTCTCCAGACCATACAACACAGCTGGTCTCACCACTGTCTTGTTAACTTTTCCTTTGATCTTTGCTGACACCCTTTTGTTGCAAATCACTCCTGAAACTTTTCTCCATCCACTCCATCCTGCCTAGACTCTCTTCTTCTCCTCTTTACCACACTCCTCATGTTCCTGGACAGTGGACCCCAAGTCCTTGAAGTCCTGACCTTTGTGACCTCTGCTCCTTGTAGCCTCACTGTTCCACCTCCTCCCTCTCATTCACACATGGACTCTGTCTTACTACAGCTGACTTTCATTCCTCTTCTTTCAAGTGCATACCTCCACCTCTCCAAGTTCTCTTCCACCTGTTCCCTGTTCTCACCACAGATCACAATGTCATCTGCAAACATCATCGTCCACAGGGATTCCTGCCTGACCTCATCTGTTAGTCGGTCCATCACCAGAGCAAACAAGAAGGGGCTCAGAGCTGATCCTTGATGTACTCCCACCTCAACCTTGAAGCTATCGGTCACTCCTACAGCACATCTCACCACTGTCCTGCTGTCCTCATACATGTCCTGCTGTCCTCATACATGTCCTGCTGTCCTC
>NC_056519.1:3195129-3233649 GCF_014905685.2 Nematolebias whitei | reverse complement strand
TGTCTTGTTGTCCTCATACATGTCCTGCTGTCCTCATACATGTCCTGTACCAGTCTAGTTGCTACAACTCTATACATCACCCTTGTTCTTAAAAATGGACGCCAGCACACTTCTACTTCAGAGTATCGAAATAAAAACAAGCAAAATGCTAATTAAATTAGCCAAATGCTTGTTAAAAGTAGCTAAACATTAACAAGAAGCTAAAAGGAATAAAACTGACCATGATTCTTGTTTATTTTTTTCTAAACTGGATCAGTTTGTGTTCAGTTGATTAATGTTAAGTTTTTGCCGTTTCCTTGACGACGACACTTTAGCTAAATCTTATGTCAACAACAAAGAAGCTCCTCCCTCCGAGCCAACATGTGCAGGTCGTTAACGTGACTCTTCATCACCTCCTCTTCATCACCTCCTCTTCTCAGTTCTGTGTTCTGGCTCCAACAGGGCCGAGGCTTCTCCAAGGCGATGACGGCGAAAGAGGCGGAGGCGTTCGTGGGCGACGCCCGTTGCAACGTGAACATCCTGCAGGTACGCAGCAGCTTCAGACATGCAGGTGTAGATGTTCCGTCAAAGGACGAGGTGCGAGACGTCTCATCGTTCTCGCCGGCGTCGGTTCTCTTGACTTCCCCCTTTGATCTGAGTCGGGCAGGTGACGGCGCTCGGCCACACCGAGCGCTCGATCGGTGATCTGGAGATCAATGAGCTTCCTGATGAAAGAGAACGAGTGGAGCAGGACTCCCAGCGCGGAGCTGCGACTGTGTTTTCTGACAAAAGGCAGACGTCTTCGACATCTCCGCTTTTCATCCAGAACGTTCAGACGGAGCTAAAAATACGCTGCAGCCACGGTTCCTCGCTCGTTCTCAAAGACGACAGCTCAGCAGGCTGAAGCTTCACGAGCGTCGTCCTGTTTCTCCTGTCGGCCGTCACCGAACAAGTGAAGCTGCGTTCGGTTCTCCTGGTCGCAACGACTGAAGACGTTCATGAAGGAGTTCAGACTGAGGATCTTATGTCGACGATTGTTCTGTTGGTGCTCAGTGTCATCAAACGCTCTCAGCTACTGCCACGTCCAACTTCAGCTCAGTATCTGTAAAAACAGCTGAATTATAGCTGTTCTTCTGTTGGCTAATCCATTAGCTGTGACAACCATGTTGAATTGTATCAACTCCAGTTATTCAGTTGTGGAAAAAAAAATGTCTGTCAGTTTTACAGGTATTGACATAAAATACCATCCAATGGTTAGAGATATTTTACTAACAGGCGAACGGGTACTGCTGGTTTTAAGCTAGAACTCGGAGAACGTTGTCTCGTTCTGTTAAACGTGATGAACTCGCAGCCTGAGCTTTACCCGCTCGTTAGCCGACGCTCCAGCTGAAATTTAATTGTTTCGTTATGGAAGCTCGTTTTGTAGCTACATTAAACTGAGGAGCCGTGTTTCTGATCGGCTTCAGTTACAGCGACTGAACGAGTTATAGCCAATTTCAGGTCAGTCGGCTGTGGCAGCCATCTTGAATCGGGCTGACTCCAGATGTTTGTCGGTTACAGATGTTCCCACGATGATTACTACTTCAGCGTTGTTTCTTTGGGAACCCTGGTTGATAACGTGGACCTGCCTTGTTTTCCCGTTTTTCTTCCTCCAGGACGATAAACTGATCCTGGACGCTCCGTCATCCCAACCCACGTCGAAACATCTCCGCCGAGACTCGACCAACGGCTCTCTGGAGCTCACGGTAAACACGTTTTTATCAAAGCAACACCCGCTCACCTGGAATCTGCTCCTGTTTAACTCGTCCCAACGAGGAAAATCACAGATTTGTTCCGCTCTGCTGGTTTCCAGGTGAAGTTCGGTTACGGCAGGTGGGTCGTGGATTCTGTGTACTACCCCGATGTTGACCGCATCCCTCTGGCCATCATCATCCCCGCCGTGATCGTGCCGATGCTGCTCTTCATCGCCGTGTCCGTCTACTGCTACAGGTGGGGTCAAACGTCCCGACGGGTCGGCGCTCGACGCGTCGTCGTGTTTCTGATCCCAGTGTCGTTTGCTCCGGGGCAGGAGGAAGAGTCAGCAGGCGGAGCGGGAGTACGAGAAGGTGAAGCATCAGCTGGAGAGTCTGGAGGAGAGCGTCAGAGATCGCTGCAAGAAGGAGTTCACAGGTACGGAGATCACCTGTCTGAGCTGCGACTAAACGACCGAGGCGAGAGCTGAGCGATGATTTGAACTCGTCTTTGTCCAGAATGTCTCCTGAGTCTGGACAGATTTGAATAAAACTCAGGAAGTAATCTTTAGAATTAGTCCAATTCAATATGGCCGCCACAGCTAAGTGACCTCATCAAACACACGAATAGCTCAGTCAGTTTTACAGATGTTGAGCTCAAACTTAGTGTGGTAGTAGCTGAGGCTGATCTGCGACACACAGTCTGAGCTCTGACTGATTCAAGAACTTCACTAACTATGGGGGAGTGGTGGCGCAGAGGTTAGAGAGGTGGGCTTGTGATCCGAAGATCGCCGGTTCACGCCCCGGCCCCGACAACATCAAAATTGTGGGTGGGGTAGGTGAAACACCCACACTTGCCCCCACCCTCATTCGCCCCACTCTAGGCCCATGAGCAAGGCCCTTAACCCCCACCATGTGCTCCCTAAACAGGTCTCTCTTGAAAATGAGTTCTCGTGGCTCAATGAGACTAACCTGGATAAATAAAGGCTAAATGAAAAAAAAAAAAACTATTGGTGTCAGCTCTGTCTGTTAGCAAAATATCTCATAAACCACCGGATGGAGTTTAATGAAACTTATAGAAAATAAGTTCCAACTGTTCAGAGTTTGGTGTCAAGTGCATTCAAGATGGCCGCCACAGCTAATCAACCTCTTGAAACACAAACAAAGCTGTAACTCAATTGTTTTTTCTCGTATTGAGTTAAAGTTTGTTGTGGTAGTAGCTGAGAGTCACTGAAAACATGTAGTGCTACACACTGCACAAACCTCAAACTTTTGTTTCAACTGTTAGGATCAACCCTGGTTTGTCTGTTAGCAAAATATCTCATGAACCACTGGATTGATTTTAATGAAACTCTGAGGATGTAATCAATACTTTAACCTCTACAGCTGTTTATATTTCCAAATCAACCCCATTCAAGATGGCCGACACAGCTAGTCAGTTTTAGCTAATATAAATATGGTTATCACAGTCAATTTTACAGCTGTTGAGCTAAGATTTAGTGTGGTAGTAGCTGAGAGTCGTCCTCAAAACACACTCAGAGTGCTGTTCATAATGTGACATCTTTGCTCTGCTGTTAGCAAAATATCTCATGAACCAAAGGATTCATTTTAACACAAAGTAATCATTTGACAAACGTCTATAATTGATTTAGTTCTGGCTTTAACTCAGAATTACAATCAAATAGTGTGTGGTAGTAGCGGAGAGTCATCCTCGACACATGATCCGACACGCGGTTGTGGCGGCCATCTTGTTTCAGACTGTTCAGGAAGGCTGCAGGCGGTAGTTTTCCTCAGAGACGCTCGGCCTTTAATTTGTTCGCTGTGAACAAAACAAACATTCTGACCAGAATTCAGAAAGCGTTTTTTACGATCGACGTCCAGATCTAAAATTTATAAAAGTGTGAAAATAATTTATGCTGCTCTCTTCTCGACTGCAGTTTTTAAGACGTCAAAAGAAATGTTGGACTACATATGAGCTAAAGTTTCAGATATCTACTTGTGGTCCCACAACAGGATTATTGTCATGATTTATTTATTTTAAAAATCAAGCCCTGATTTGAGCCTTCAGCTGTCTTTAAGCTCGCTGCAGTTTTTATTCTGTTGCTGAAGTCTGAGTGGATCGGAAGACATTTCTGTAGTGTCTTCACCGTAGAGACGGGGGTTTGTCCACCGTCCTGGAGCCAAGAGACCGAACTACCGTCGGTGCGTGTTGTGATTAAAACCTGGTACCAACTTCCATTACGGTGTGCAGCAACATCTAGGAGTCGGAAAGTTTCCTTTCAAAAACTGGGCTGCACATCAAAATCCAAGATGGCTGCCTCCACGTGTGCACGTTTAACTCGTGAGCTGGATAACTTAAAAATGAGCAGCGTACTTCCATTTGAGAGTGTGGCTGCATCGAAGAGTGAAAAGGTCTCTACCCCTGGGGTGGCCCTTGGGCTGATCGAAGATGAATCTATTGGGGCCAAGGCCACCATCGACCACCCCCTGGCTCCTCCACTGCACCTGGTGCTGGATAGTCGCTCCCTCCACTCGCCAGCAACCGTCACTCCGCGACTCAGAGCGAAGCTAAATAAAAACACTCTGTTCTTCTCCACAGTGTAACCCCCTCCCCACAACAAAAACATTTATTTATTTTTCTCTTAAATTCCACTCATCTTAAACATTCACTGTTCAAATCCCTCAGTGACGGGGGACCTCGTTGCACCGCTGGACCACAATCCTGCTCCCATGGGCAGCTGCAGGTGTAAGACGGGTGGAGGTGGGAGGACACCAGAACATTGTGCACGCACGTGAAACCAGTCCACCATCGTCAGAAACCAGCCCCTCAAAGAAGCGGCTGCACGGCTTCTGGTCGCTTCACTGGAAACGCTCCAATTCTCACATTCAGACTTGATTTATCTCCAAAGGACATTTTAGATTTTCGAGGCTTCCGCAGAAACTTTCAGACATTTAGTGTCTGAGATTCCAACCATCGTCCAACAGTCGCAGCTGAGCTCCTCTAACGTGCCGACATCTTTTTTATTTTACAGATCTGATGATAGAAATGGAGGACCACACCAGCGATCTGAGCGAAGGCCGGATCCCCTTCCTGGACTACAAAACCTACACCGACAGGAACTTCTTCCTGCCGTCCAAAGAGGGCGCCAACGACCCCATGATCACCGGAAGGATCCAGATCACCGAGGGCCGGCGGGCCAACGTGGCTCAGGCCCTGAACCAGTTCTCCAACCTGCTGAACAGCAAGACGTTCCTCATCAACGTGAGCGTCGGGCTCCTGCTCACATCGGGCTCCTGCTCACATCGGGCTCCTGCTCACATCGTTCCCTTTAACTTCACGTAAACTTTTCATTTTCGTTTCCAGTTCATCCGCACGTTGGAGGGTCGCTCCGACTTCAACGCCCGGTCCCGCGGGTATTTCGCCTCCCTGCTGACGGTGGCGCTGCACGGCAAGCTGGAGTACTACACGGACATCATGAGGACGCTGCTGCTGGAGCTGATGAACGAGCACGTGCAGAGCAAAAACCCCAAACTGATGCTGAGGAGGTGAGGGCGGACACGACCGCTGGCTGTTAAACCATTCAGTTGAGCTCGTTTGGATCTGAGCCCAAGCCTCCTGCAGCGTGTCGAACGTGCACGACGCCTTTACAAGTTGGAGTGAAAGAGGTTTCCAGGTGTCTGCACAGATTGACTGTGTTCTGTTGGCTGCAGGTCAGAGACGGTGGTGGAGAGGATGCTGTGCAACTGGATGTCCATCTGCTTGTACCAGTTCCTGCGGGTAACAAAACCGTGTTTTCTTCCATTCGTGACGGACTAAAAATGTTTCTGTGTCAGAACGCCGCTCGTTTTTCTGTCGGTGTTTGGGTTTTACCCTGCAGCTCCAAACCAAGTTTCACGTTTTTACTTTACATCAGGTTGATAAAATTATCTTCTTTAGGTCCTGACATGAATAAAAAGAGTGAAATTCAGAAAACGAGCCACAGAAACGACTTTAAATTTAAACCAAATTGTAATTTTCATCATTTTCATTGGAAAAACACGTAATTTTAAACCACGTCAATCATTGCTTTTAACTTTTTTTAAAGATACAAAGGTAATTATTAAAAGTTAATCCATATCTATCTGGATGGATGGATGGATGGATGGAGCACCTTTTATATCTGTGATTTATTTTGCTGGAATGGCTGATTTCCTATATTAAACTTTACTATCGGCTGATGCCAATAGTATTGTGCATCCCTAATTAATAGGTATTTGTTAGTAATGGTTGATATTAATAGGTGATATTGGGTAGTAATAAGTACTAGTTGGTAGTTAAAGCAGGTATCAATAGGTGCAGATTGTAATAGTATTTAAACGATAGTTAATTGGTATAATAGTTGGTAACTATGAGTTAAATAAGTAAATAGTAGCAATAGTGGGTATTAATAAGTTATGGTGGTAGGTTGTCGTTAACAAACTGTAATATTAGGTTAATATTAGGAAGTATTAATTGGTAGTAGTAGTAGCCAACAATAGGTAATAGTAATTAATTTTTAGTTGCAGGTAATAAACAGTTTAAAAGTTTTTGTAAGTGTTTGGACTGTTGGCTCATCAGTCTGCTTTAACTTTTTGTTTTTAACCGTGTGTTCAAAGAGCAGGTGAGCTGTTTACTATTCATAACCTAAGTCTGTGTGTGTAACGTTTGCGTTGTGGCGGATCGTGAACGCGTCTGTCTGGTTTGACTTCCTGTCCAGGACACGGCTGGAGAACCTTTATACAAACTCTTCAAGGCCTTGAAGCACCAGGTGGAGAAGGGCCCGGTGGACGCCAAGCTGAAGAAAGCCAAGTACACGCTGAACGACACGGGGCTGCTGGGAGACGATGTGGAGTACTCCGTGCTGGTTAGTGCACGCAGGCGCTGCAGGTTTCTGACACGACACGCTTCAACAGATTCTGAGTCGCAGAACTTTGAGAAAAGTCTAAAAACTTCAGAGCTCACAGCTCAGTGGTAAAAACAGTGAATCATACGATGCAGGCGAGTTCTGCAAGAAACAAACGGATTTAACATCTTCAAGCAGATCAGAGGGATCTGTTGATCTGAGAGTCTTGAATGTGTTTATCTGCAGCTCGTAAGATATGAACATGAGTTTATGACCATCGATGGAACATGTGGCAGCAGCTGCTCTGTGGCTTCACTTTAATTTCCTGCCTTGTCCACGGCTGCTCCTCGGTCCTCCATTAAGGTTCTGCAGCCTGTTGCAGGATTTGACCTCATTTACTACAGAGGTGCCCAATACGTCCATCTCAGATCATCTCAGATCATCTCAGATCGTCTCAGATCATCTCAGATCATCTGTGCGTGGGTGATGAGGGTTGCCAGATCAATGTAACATGTTTTGTTTACCCCCTCCTTTTCTGTGCACATGTTCAACAAACACAACACACGCCTCATCTTAGAACATCTTTACTTGGCACTTACGACAGTTTAGCTCAAAATACTGTCAATTTAAAGCCACAGTTCTATAGTTCATCATTTCTTATCTGGCAACCTGACAGACGTGAAAATTATAGTGTTTTCATGTAAACTTGCTCATTTTTGTTTATTAGCCCAATAAACATTAAAAAAACACTTAAGTTTTAATAGGTTGTTCTCGTGTAAACGGGGTCTTACAGCAGGTAGATCACTTTGACCTGGTCCTTTTAAAAGGAGCTCCATGATGAAAACATCTGGACACCCCTGGTCTAATCTTTCTTCTGCTCCTTGAAGAAAGGCTGAGCCGTTTTGCAGCAGACTCTTAATCCTCTGAGTTTCATCTGATGCGAACGTTTAGAAAAGCTTCTTCGGTCCCCGTCGTCCCCGTAATGCTGTGAACGTGTAACAAGCTGCAGAACACACACACAGGCGTCGTCCTCCTGTATCTGCTGTAGATCATCTCTGAACCACTCAGTCCTTCAGTTCACTTAAAACATGATCTCTGGGATTAAATGTGTCAAATGGAGCAACAAACAGACGCAGAACAGAACAAACAAGGCTTCTTTGTTTGAGTCATGTGAAAGATGACGGCAGATCTCAACGTGGTCCTTCTGTCAGACTCTGCAGGTTCTGGTCCACGGGGAGGGACCCGACGTCACTCCGGTTAAAGTGTTGAACTGCGACACCATCACCCAGGTGGGTCTGACCCGGTCCACCTGCTCGTCCTCCAGCAGCAGCGTTCTGTCCTGTGGTGTACTGTCCGGGTGCTGAATCTGTTGTTTTCTGCCCCCCAGGTGAAGGAGAAGATCATCGACCAGGTCTACCGGAACCTGCCGTACTCTCAGAGACCCAAAGTGGAGAACGTCGCACTCGGTGACACAAACACACAGTTTATCAGTTTGTAAACAAAACTATTTACCTCCGAGCGGCGAGCGAGGGCACGTGGCCGCAGAGCGGCGAAGGTTAAAGTTTGTTTCCTTGTCCGTCCACAGAGTGGCGACCCGGCTCCACGGGTCAGATCCTGTCCGACCTGGACCTCACCACACAGAAAGAAGGACGCTGGAGGAGACTCAACACACTGGCTCATTACAACGTGAGTTCTGCTGCTGCGCCGCCCCCCGCACCTGTTTCACACCTTCACCTGTGCAGCACAGAGAGGCGAGTTAAGCCCCGCCTCCTGCTGTGGCGCCGGTTTAAATGGGCCTAGTCCAGTTTACCGAGCCGGGGAGCTGTAGACTCAGATTCCTCTGAAGAGTTTCTACAAATGAGGAAAACATGAGAAAGTGGGATTATTTTATTATTTTCATTATAAAATCTGGATTATTGTAAAACCCAGAATGTAAAACTTAATGTTGAGCAATCCCACATGTCCCAAAGTGGGCGGGGTTTAACCCTCGAGTCCCATTTTTATTTAATAATTACTCAAAGTAAGCGCTGTTTGTAGATGGCAGCAGTAACAGATAACAGATCTATAACAGATCTATAGCAGATCTATAGCAGATCTATAGCAGATATATAACAGATCTATAGCAGATCTATAGCAGATAGATAACAGATATATTGCAGATCTATAGCAGATCTATAGCAGATATATAACAGAGCTATAGCAGATATATAACAGAGCTATAGCAGATCTATAACAGAGCTATAGCAGATCTATAACAGATATATAACAGATCTATAGCAGATATATAACAGAGCTATAGCAGATCTATAACAGATCTATAGCAGATATATAGCAGATATATAACAGATATATAGCAGCTCTATAGCAGATCTATAGCAGATCTATAGCAGAGCTATAGCAGATCTATAGCAGAGCTATAGCAGATATATAACAGATATATAGCAGCTCTATAGCAGATCTATAACAGATCTATAGCAGAGCTATAGCAGATATATAGCAGATATATAACAGATATATAACAGATATATAGCAGCTCTATAGCAGATATATAGCAGCTCTATAGCAGATCTATAACAGATCTATAGCAGATATATAGCAGATCTATAGCAGATATATAACAGATCTATAGCAGATCTTTGACCAGATCTATAACAGATCTCTGATCAGATCTATAGCAGATCTATAACAGATCTATAACAGATCTCTGATCAGATCTTTGATTTAAAGTGAGAGACTCCACAATAGTTCAGTGTCTGAAGAACATTATTTGATTTAACTGATTTATTTATCGTGTTTTTTTATTTAAAGCTTTAATTTCTTGTAAATCTGCCTCAGGTCCGTGTCGATTATTCAGCGACCGCAGAAATAAATTTAAACCAAATTCAATCCGTCTTCGTTCTAAACGACCTTTAGGACCTTTATCAGGTCTCTCTTGTAAATGAGTCCTCAAGGCTCAATGGGATTTACTGTCTAAATAAAGGTTGATAGGAACCCCCGCGCTCGTGAACGGGACTGATTTTTCCATTTGGGTTTTATTTTTGTGTAACTCGGACGTTTAGCGTCCTGTTCTTAGAGTTTTATGGTTTGATTTATTTAGTAAAAGTAATAAGCTGCTGTTGTAAGTCACGTGAACATGTGACCCACATGTGAACATGTGACCCACATGTGAACATGTGACCCACATGTGAACATGTGACCCACATGTGAATCAACAGCTCCAGAAAGACAGAAATAAATAATGGAGGGGACAGACGAAAGAAGTTGGTTTAGTTTCTGCAACTTGTTTACCGTCAGAACGCCGTGAGGAATGTTTACTCTTGTTTTATTTTATTTGACATTTCTTAAGAGACCCCCCCCCACGACAAAAGTTGTTTTTGTTTTTTTGTTTTTTTTTAAATAAAGAAGGTCATTTTAACTCGACAACACGTCTAAAACGTTCTGGAGGCAGAAGGATCAGCTGATTTGTCCTGATCATGGTCAGAGTTTCGGGACGTTTGAAAGCGGCGGCGTCTTCGTTTTTCCGTCCTGCTGTTTTCACTCGGCTTCATTTTCATCCGAGACGTTTTCGTCGAGGAGCGTCGACACGTGGAAGGACTCTCGTTTCTATGGAAACCGACCAGGAGTTCGAGTCCTCCTGACGTTTGGAGAAAATCCTTAAAATCATAAAAATATTGATGTGAACTTGTTTGACCCGCTCTGTGTTGCAGGTTCGGGACAACGCCACGTTGGTTCTGTCCAGAGTTCTGCACGCGCAGTCGTTCCACCAGCACCAGGACAGCCACGATGAGAGTACGTCCACACCTTTTCTGTTTTGACTGCAGCGTTAGCAAAATATCTCTGGAGGCACTGGATGCATTTTCATGAAATCATTACTGATTCAAGATGGCCGCCAAGGCTACTCATCCTCAGCTAAAATAAATAATGGACTTGAGCACACTCAGTTTACAGATGTTGAGCTAGAACTTGGTGCGGTGGTTGCTGAGAGTCGTATCTCGAGGGACTTGGCTCTGGTGGCCATCTTGAATCAAAGCTCGTCGTTTATTTTGTTTTTAAACGATGAGAACCGGAGCTCGACCGGCTCCACTCACAGTTCAGGGCTTTCTAAACATCTGGTCAGCGAGCGCTAACGTCGGCTGTCTCGTGCAGAGAACGCGCTCCTGGAGGACGACAACACCTTCCACCTGGTGAGGCCGACGGACGAGCTCGACGAGGTGAAGTCCAAGCGAGGCAGCATGAAGGACAAGGCCATGACCAAAGCCATCACGGAGATCTACCTGACGCGCCTGCTGTCCGTCAAGGTGCAGACGACCCGCTCCGAAGGCTCCGTGCACGTTTTCCTGACGCAGCGTGACCGTTTGTGTGTTTTCGGTCCTCAGGGCACGTTGCAGCAGTTCGTGGACGATTTCTTCCGCAGCGTCCTGTGCTCGAGCTCCGTCGTCCCGCCCGCCGTCAAATACTTCTTCGACTTCTTGGACGAGCAGGCGCAGAGGCACGACAACGTGGACGAGGAGACGCTGCACATCTGGAAGACCAACAGGTGCGCAGCAGAGGCACTCCCTGAATGATGCTCTTTTTGTCCAGATGTTTCCAGATGTTTCGTCGGAACAGACCGACGCTTTTATTTCAAGAGTTTTCAGAACGATCTGAAACGTTCAGTATCGCTTCCTGCTCCGTGTCCAACGCCTCGGATCTAAAGAACTTCCTGTCAAAGTTGATAAATGTTGAAACTGTACAACTTTTAAAAAGTTGGTTGAGTTTAGTTGAAGGAGTTACGATCAGCATGCAGAACAATAATGTTCTGCTTTTTAGGTCGTTTGTAGTATTTCTGCCGTCTGCTCTGTGGTACAGAGTCCTGATGACTCCCAACTCGTGCTCCAGAGGCTGATGGGAGTCAAACTGCAGATACTGGTCTGTGTGGGGGGGTTTGTGGTTTGTCCTCTATCAGAGACTGAGACCTCACAGTCCAAGAAAACCAACTTGCCATTTTTTTCATCTTCTCGTGTGAACTTGATGTATTTATCCACAGAGTTGATGTGGTCAGTAAAATGTTGGACTTCCTGAGATTTGATTTGAACCCAGGTGTCGTCAACATACCTGAACCAATGACTTGGTGGTGTCCCTGAGAAGGACGCCAGGTTGGCTACGATGGGAGAAACTGGACACCCCACAGCACCCCCATGGTTCTGCCTGTCATGTTGCCCCCCCTTAGGTTGACTGCAGGCACAGGTTCAAGAGTTGACACAGTGGCTCAGTGGAAAGCGTGGTCCTGCTGCTCAGAGTGGTGTCTGATTTGAACCTTAGACCACCTCTACTGCATCATCAACAGGAAGTAAAGAGTCATGTGACGTCAGAAGAGACCACTGTTTCATCAGTCTCCATGACGACATCCCTCACCTTGTCCACAGAGTCCATGGTGTTCATCAGGACTTCATGTTTTCCTGGAAGATATTCAAGTGAGGAGATGCACTGTGAAGAACCGAGGCCACCACCAGACTCAATGATGGAGCCAGGGGGTGGCCAATGGTGGCCATGCCCCCCATAAATTAATCTTAGGCCAATCATTTGAGCAAATTGTACTTTGAGACAATATAAAATTGAAACAATAGGAGTGGTCGGTTTACATAATTATATGGTGGCGGCCATCTTGAATTCAATGTAACAACCCAGTTTTCAGTAGTGACCTTTCTTATGTGTACATGCAGCCACCCACCAACATGGAAGTCGGTATCTCACTTTATTTTTGAAGTTATGCAGCTCACAAACAGACCGAGGGTATTTCCAATTCCCGTTTTCGCTCCATAACAAGAGACAAACAAAAAGACAAGTTGTATCTTGAGGTGGGACTGAACCTCGCAGCGTCCCTCAGACCATCTGATGCGGGTTTTCCCTCAAACCTCCTGATTTTGTGGCTCCTGAACCAGTTCAGTCCTGCTTCTCTTCAAAGCTGCAAACTGCCATCCTGCTGTACAAACCTCTGCTTCCGTGCGTTTGCCGTTTCATCAGCCCAGCTGGAGCGAAGTCGTGTCGGCGCAGGCAGCCGGCCGCACGAAAACCTCCGTTAATCGCTCGACTGTTGACGAGTCGGATAAATGACGACGGAGCAGAAACGGACGGACGGAGAGATCGCTGCTCTGTTTTCTCTCTGACCCCGAGCCGAATCTGTCAATCATGAAGAACTCACGCTAACGGGATGAAATATTCATCAGCCGTGGTGAATTATTGATGACGGTTGTGATCGGGGAGGAAGAGATGAAAGGTTGGAGGAAGTAAAAGGTGCGTCAGCAAAGATGGAAGCTAAACGTTACCACGGCTGTTAACCCAGATCTTCATTATTAGCTTTGAACTTTTTGTGCTATCCACACAGCTCGACACCAGCTTTAATGTTTTTAGCTCTTTTATCTGAAGTTATTCTGATGTTGGCGTCCCGTGTTGGCTTCAGGGTTTTTTAATAAACTCTTGTTCAGGTCTCCACATCCAGCTGATTAAAAACACGTTTTTTTAGACGGAAACGTCGAACAGCTAAATGTTTAAAGATGGAAATCCAAAAATAAAATGTACTTTATCAACCAACATGAAAACTTGTCTTGTGCTACGAGCTGCTGCAGCATTCAGTGCATTCATGGCATCGATATGTCCAAAATAAAACGGGTGTTTCAAAACCAGATAAAATGCTCAGAAAAAGGACGGTGACCTCGTCGCTTTCTCAAAAAATAAATAAAATGAGGAATAAAACAAACACCGAGTTGGAAAAATCTTCTGATATTGCTTGTAAATTGCTTAATAAATAATTATAAACCCATCCCTCCATTATCTTCAGCTTATTTCAAAACAAGCTCCTCTGTCAGAAAAGGGTGGATTGTTCTCTTCAGGTCGAGGGTGAAGTTCTGCCTCAAGTGGAGGAGTTCAAGTGTCTCTGGGTTTTGGTCACGAGTGAGGGAAGAATGGAGCGAGAGATTGACAGATAGATTGATGCAGCGTCTGCAGTATTGTGGACTCTGTGCTGGTCCGTTGTGGTGAAGAGAGAGCTGTAAGGCACAGCTCTCCGTTCATTGGTCGGTCTACGTTCCTGCCCTCACCTCTGGTCATGAACTCTGGTAAGGGTGCTTCCTGGGTGCCTCCCTATGGAGGTGCTTCGGGCATGTCCAACTGGGAGGAGACCCAGGGGAAGACTCAGGACACGCTGGAAGGGAGCGAGCAGCGTGTGTCTTTAAGAAAATGGGAGGGAGGCCCCTTGACGTGACGTGGGCTGTCTCTCTCTTGGTTTATTGTTTATCGCGACAGGCCGAATCTTGATTTGTGATCTTTTTTGGCGTGTCTGCAGCTTGCCGATGCGGTTTTGGGTGAACATCCTTAGAAATCCTCACTTCATCTTCGACGTCCACGTGACCGAGGTGGTGGACGCGTCGCTGCACGTCATCGCTCAGACCTTCATGGACGCCTGCACCAAGACGGAGCACAAACTCAGCAGGGTCAGTTCAACCGAGCGGCGGCCATTTCCCCAAAGAGCTGCGAGCTGAAAACCTGACGGGGTTAACGCCGGCGTCTAATTTGTTCCTTTTGTTTCCGACTCCAGGAGTCTCCGAGCAACAAGCTGCTCTACGCAAAAGAGATTTCCACGTATAAGAAGATGGTTGACGAGTGAGTGTTTACAGAGCGGCACGTTCAGGCCGTGAATACAGAACTTCACAAATGAATCGTTTCTTATCCGCTGTGTCCACAGTTACTACACGGGCATCAGCCAGATGGTTCCAGTCAGTGACCAGGACATGAACACACACCTGGCCGAGGTGTCCCGGGTACGAGTCTCTTTGTGTTGGTAAAACCAGGACTCAGCCTCCAGCAAACCACCGTAACGGGTTTTATCTTCGGATGCATTAAAGACAAATGTAGATTACAGATAAAAAGCTTCAAAGAGCTTCCAAATCAAAGCACTCTGTCAGACACATATTATGGTCTGTTTACTCCTTTTAACTAGTTTTAGTTTTAATTTTAGAGTTTTAATTTACCGGTAGATGTTTTAAAGTGTGGTTCTGTGGAAAAGTTATGAACTATCACTATCTTACCTGTTGTAGAAAGCTCTTTGAAAAACCTCTGTTCAAACAAAACAGCCTTTTTCAGGCTTGTTCAAAGAGCTTTCTACAACAGGTAAGATACTGTTTATCATCGGTTCACAGAAACCTATTATATAAAATATCCTTTAAAAACTTAACAACAAAAGTTTTTTTTCTTCAGTTTTTGTGTCCCACAGTTATTTTTAAAACAAACTTTTCAGATATTTACAAGCAGTTTGTTTTGTTTTGTAGAGCAGATTAAACGAGTTTCTGACCTAAATTATTTTAAACCGTTTTTTGTAGCAACACACGGAGAAGCTGAACACCCAGGTGGCCTTGCATCAGCTGTACCAGTACGCCAGCAAGTACTTCGATGCCGTGAGTAACCAACATTTATTTTTTTGCTTTAATAATATCCAGGTTTAATTTTCAGAAATACAAGCAGCTCACTCATTTTATTATAATATAATATTACAGTATTCATTTTGTGAACAGAGTCTAAATCCAGATTTTATTGGCTTCAATCATCAGAAGCTGTTTTTTTTAGTTTTGGCCACTAGGTGGCGGCATGCGCACTTTGATCCTGATTATTTTAAATCACCAAATCTGATGAATTTTAATAAAATCTATTTTTCCTCCTCTTCCTCAGATCATCCAGTCGCTGGACGAAGACCCGGCCGCTCAGAACAAACAGCTCACGGTCCGCCTCCAGCAGGTCGCCGCCGCCCTGGAGCACAAAACCACCGACCTTTGACCCCGTGAGGACGGAGGGGGCGGGGCTTTCAATTTTTTTTTTTTCTACGCAAGGACTCAAAGGAAGACGAGCGGCTGAAGCTTTCTGAATGTTTAATCGTTTAAGGACTAAAGAACACGCAGCTGAAGGAGCCACAGAACCAACAGAACCGAGGTTCTGGTCCAGCTGAAGGAACATGGAGGAATCAGCTGGAGCTCCGTGAGGTTTCTTTTGTTTGTGAACTCCTCTGACTTCGTTCTGACGAACGAAAATCCAAAACTTTAGCTTCAAGGAACCGACAGGAAGTGATGGAACCATTTCCTCTGGATGTTCGGATCGAAGCGGCCCGTTCTGAACGGTCCGCGGCGGCACGAAGCACTGACCTGAGAACAGCTCGGGCCACGGCGGATCTCGACCCGCTCAGTATTTAACGTGACACCACAACGTTCTTGTTCTCGGACCTGATCAGAATCACGTCCATCCCAACAATCATGAGGTCCAAACCGCTGACGTTCATCACCTTCATCCTGGTTCTGACCCGGCTTTGGTTCCTGTCGTTTAGATTTCAAACCACTGAAAATAATCAGCTCAGTTTGAAGAAGCTTCAAATGAAACGAGTTTCTGCTTTAAAGATAGAAGTTTCACAAGTTTGACTAAAACGACTCCGATAATTCAAATAAAACTCATTAATGCGTCGTATTTATTTAATGTGCCGTGAGGACGGGAAATGATGTGAATTAATAAAACGTTTGTTTGTTCTGATCGAAGAGAATCAAACTTTGGATAATTCAGTTCAAAAGTAATTTAAACTGGGAGCGTTTGGTGACCGCTCAACTCAAACTAACCATAAAATAAATTGAGACTTTACTGAGATCCTTTGGGACTAAAACGTGAATAAATAGTTTTCTTTAAAACCGGTTCAGGGCACAAAGTGTAAAACGCCAAAAATATGTTTAAAAATGTTCAATAAATGCCAAACGAGGTACAAAGTGGAAACAAATCCTTATAAATAAATCTGCGTCAAAATAGTTTTACATTTAAATGGTTTTTTTTTATTAAACACAAGTTCATATTGTGACTCAAATAAAAGAACACAACATGATTAGTCTTTTAAACACAAATCAGTAATTGAAACACAAACCAAAGCAGAAAGATAACAAAGGTGTTATAAATCATTCATTCACATTAAAATATATATATATTTAAAACAAAATTAACGCACAGAATCAGAGAAAAAGTTCTGATTTATAGAAAGTCATTTTTATCAAGAAATTTAAAGAAAATCTGTAACATAAATGCCCCGCCCCTCAAAATCTCAGTCTGCTCTGATTGGTCAGCTTGAGTGGCCTGATCAGACTCCGCCCAGTTTTCCTGAATGTTCAAATTTAAAATTGAAAAGTTGCATTTAATCACTAATATTGCACACTTTAAGACTAATTTTATAACTTTTGAACTTTTTTTCCAGGAAATTAGACGACCTTAAATATATAAATTTTGTAGTTTTTAACATTTTTGATCAGAGTAATGATTTTTAGGGGCTATTTTGTGCAAGAATGATTGAATAAAAACATAATGCATCTTGAACAGAGACGTGTCATATAAAAGAAAAAATAACACAATTTTTTTATTTCACTTTTTCTGATTTTTAAAATCTTTTTATAAAGTTTAATGTTCATCAACACCTAAAAATCCTGTTTTCCCACTTAAGCCCAGACGGTTTGAATCATTTTTTAATTTTTATTAGTTCTACAAACTGTGGTGCAATAAATATCTCTCTGACAAGAATCAGAAAATAAATAAAAAAACGTTCAGAAACATAAACTGATGAGAGCTCGCTGCTTTTTGTCTCTGCAGCTTTGTTAAACAGCTGCTTCGGTGCCAAATAACTGAACTAAGTGTTGCGTGTAATGTATGTTGACCAGAAGTAAGTGTGCGGTACTTTTATACAAAACGTATTCAAATGTGAACTTTTGCTGCCGTCACGTGACGTTCGGATGTTTCCGGATGTTTAAAAAAAGAAAAATAGTTGGGCTGTGTTTGATGTTTGGGGCTTTTTGTTTCGCTGACAGAAGTTTGAATCTGAGCTCGCTGATGTTTCCTCTGCCGACGATCGCTTCGTTCTGCCTTCTCTTTGCCGCCAGCGAGTGCCTTAAAGAGCTGAAGGGAATCTGAAAGAGCCCACCATGGAGTCGCCCGTCAGCGGGTTCTGGGGGTTGAATCAGAAAAACAAAGTACCGTATTTTTCGGACTGTAAGGCGCATTAAGTGAAACAAAACGGACAAGTCGAACTTTATTCAACTCGTTCACAATAACCACATAAAACTGGTTGAAGGTCCGTAAGCACAACCAGAATGAACACAAAAGGTGCACCTGATTATCAGGCTCACTGTTGACAAAAGGTATTTTAAATGCGCCTTATAGTCGAAAAACATGGTAAATGTTTTTGGAATTGTTGGAAATAAACTTTCATGACTTTAGTGAGTTGTCAGGAGGAGGCGCTGTGGGCTTCATAAAAATCAAAACGTAAGTCGCCGACTGAAAGTAAAACTTGAAGAAGAATAAAAACAAATTTTCCTTCTTCCTTCAGTTGCTTCTTTAAAGATTTGTGGACCATCTGCCTCCATCATCGTATCCCAGCATCCTCCTCTGTACGTGTCCGAACAATCTCAATATATTTTGTCTCCAAACCTGAGATGTCTCTGATTTCTCATTTCTAATCTTATGTTTGTCCCAAAAAAAACTTAATGTCTTCATCCCAGAGCAGTTCTCCACCTCTCCAGGCTCTCTTCCACCTGCTCCCTACTCACTGCAGATCTGCAGACATCAAAGTCCGTTCACAAGGACCCCTGCCTCATTTCAGCCGCATTTTCTCTGCTGACCTGTTATCACTTGAGTCTTATCACGTCTGAAAACAAACATTTAGACTAAAATAGTCTCAGCTGGCCTCGCTGAACGATTGAGAACCTGGGCTTTCTGTCGAGTCACTCTGTTTATAAGAAACGTTGATTTAAATTAAAGTTCTGTTTCACAGTTGCGTTAGTTTACTCACGTGATCAAAACGGGATTTCTGACAACAAAAACATGACAATCTGATTTTTTTACTTGTGTTGAACACTTCAGCTTTTAAATGTTAGTTTTCAGGCGGTTCTTGTAATTGCCACACTTACAGTAACCAACACCGCCACACTCTGGTAATTTTATGCAACTTAAAGAAAATCATTAAGTATTTTTTTCTTTTCGTAGCAAAAGAACATTCTGCTTTTCTTAATCTGGTTTATTGTTGAGAAATTCCTGATCAGTTTGATCGTCATGCAGGATTCCTGCTGGTTGAATTACATTTTGTGCACAAATGAAAAGATGAGTCTTGTTGATAACTGCAGTAAAACTAAATCTGCAAATTGGTTATTAAACAGAAGTGAAAATGGGATCAAGTGTTTGCTAGGTACAGAAAGAAGTTTTGTTTGTGTGATGTGAAACTGTCACAATAAATGTTCGAGGCACATGTTTTATTTTTGCAGAAATCTCCCTGTGGTACTTGTTTTATTCTTAAAATGCCTCGAGATAAATGGTTTGGATGGGCCCGGTTTTGAGACTGACGTGGACTGAAAATGACCCCAGCAGGGATCAGAGCTGGTCCGGACTGGACTGAAGCCCAAATCTGTGACTCTTCTGTGGAAAAGGGCAGAAAATCCACATGTAGGAAATTCAAATTATCCAATAAAATATGTTTTATATTAAAAAAAGACTTATTTGGTTTTATTTTGACTCTTGTGTTCCAAGTGATGGTACAAATGATTAATAAACCATGAGTTGATATAAAACTTTTAGATCCTGGGATTAAATTGAGATTAAATGTGTAAAAAAAAAAACAGTAAAATGTTGCAGTTTCCGGTCTCGTCTGGATTGTCCCAACTGAAGGGGTGGTCGACTCTCCCATTTTAGACTTGAATCTCCTTAATTTGAATAAAAACATTTTGTAATATTGTGTTTCACTCGTGATAATGCATGCATTGCAACAATGTACACATTTAGATAAAGATGATCTTGAATTTGGTTTTTAAACACCCCTAAAGTCGGTCATACCATTTTTTTCTTAATTTCCCGCCATAGCTCGAAGCGCCCACCGGTGTCAAATTACCGTTAATTAACGTTAAAAACCGACGTTTATCTTGAGTACAAGCAAAGTTCATTTAAAAGGTAAGTAAATAATCTAATGAATCCACTTTGAGAGGTATTTAAACCAAGCTGGTGAAGGATCTGTAAATGCCATGTTTCCAGTTTAGCCAGTTAGAGATGCTAAGCTAAGTAGCATTCGAGGTGTAAAACCCGGAAGTGGTGTAAACAACACACATGCTGAAGACAAATAAAACATAGTAGACATATTCGTTAATTCAATCAAAAACACTAAATAATACAAGACGAAACTGACAAAACAAAAAAAAAAAAGCCGTTACATTTCAGTAAATGTTGCATCCAGTAGGTGTTGTGTTGAAAAAAGTACCCCCGTAATGAAACTCATTAATTTATTTAAAAACTGAGACTTGATTTTCTATAGTTTAAGCTTAATAATTTAGCAAACATAAACAAACCGAATAAAATAGGTAAGAATTTTTAAATTAAAAACTGGGAATAGAAGTGAAAACCTTTCTTAAATAATTTTTTTTTGGTTTTTTTTTGCTGTCACAAATGTCTCTTGCTGCCAAAAAAGTGAAGGCGAATGATAAAGTTTTTGTCTCGCCATTAATGCCTAAAAGTTGCAGCAGTTGGACGGAGTGCTGTTTCTGTGCTCACGTTGGGACGGTCTGGCTTTGAGGCTGAATGGTGGTTCATCAAAAACTGGACTGATGGCAGGAAGTCCAGAGTCCTCAAAGGTCTTTCCTGTCTTTGGTGGCAGGGCATGGACCAAAGCTGACCCACAGTCAGAACATCTGCTTATGGTCTGTTGGGCTGAAGGATGGAGGTCAGCTGAGACTTGACACGTGAACCTCCGTCCACCTTCACTCGTGCAGCTGGTTCTCATGTTGGACGACCGCCTGCAGATCACTCTCTGACAGATGTGCAGCTATGAGAACAGCTGACGATCCTCCTTTAGCAACATCTGCTGTGATGGTTCAACAGAGGCTTGCCTGAATAATCCGTTTTGTTCTTTCTGATTGGCTCATAGAACGAGGCTGGATTATTTTCCAAGGCCTGTGAAAACTCCTCGGCCTCTCTCGAAGTGACTTCAGAAGTTCTGCCGATCTAGAGTGAGCAGTGTCTCAGTCCCTGACCCTCTTCCTGGAACGGACCGCTCGTGTCCGGAGCCAGAAACCGACTCTGTAAAGGGAAAGTGTTCTGCGCTCGTGCTGAACTGTTCGCTTGCCTCGTTGGTTTGTGCGTCGTGTCGTAGACGCCAAACATCTGAGCTCTGGAGCAGCTACTGCATCTTCAGGATGCTGGTGGTCCCAGTACGTTTTACAGATGAGCTACAGCTCGGTGTGGTTGTAGCCCAGAGTCGTCCTCAACTCGACGTCTGAGCTCCGACACGTCACAACTTTAATTTCTGCAGAATCATAGATTATTGTTTCAGTCATGTTTGTTTATTTACCCAGCTGGTGTTTATTTTAACACAAACAAAATTCAGCCAGTTGTGTGATGCAAAATAAACATTTTATTTAATCACAACTCAAATATTTGCAACGTTTTTCCTTTAAGTTTCTACAAACAGAATCAATTTATAAGATTTAACAAAACTATTTATTGAACAAACAGAATTTAGGGTTTTAGAAAAACTGCATTAGGTGGAACTAAATGTATTAACTAATATATTTTATATATATTGAGCCAACGTTTATTCCTGTTATTTGTAAAAATTTCCTGGACGTCCGTTGGTTCTCTGGGGATGACTCTCAGCTACCTCACCGAGTTTTGGCTCAAAATCTGTGAAACCGACCGAGTTGTGGCGATTTGAGTTTCCTCAGGTCGACTAGCTGTGGCTGCCATCTTGAACTGGGCTGACTCGTGCGTTAAAGGAGTTTCAATAAAGCCAGTCACTGGTTTGATATTTTGCTAACATGAACAGGTGAGCAAAACCAGTTTCCTTTTCCTTAAAGCCTGAATGATGTCATTGATGAAGCTCTTTAAATTAGTTCTCTGTGGCTCCCCACATCGCCCTTCATTTAAAACTCCACTTTTATTTTTATTTCCTGCAGCTCAGTCGCCCCTATTTTACTTTTCTCGTTTCAAAATATTCAAGTTACAAATGCCATAAACATTTTTAGCCAAAGTCCATGCTCAATAATCCAACAACGTGGAGTCGGGTCTCAACATTGTTGGATTATTGACCAAAGTTTTGCTGATTTCATCATAAGAAGAAACACCATTTCCTATTAATGCTGTGAAGCATTGTGGGAACTGTAGTTCCAAACCCTCTGAAAACCACATTTATCTTCAGTTTCAACACGTTTAATTTTCACACAAAATGATATGAAACATCACAAATCTCAATAAACATGTTATTTAACAATCTGACAAAATATTAAATAAGATGCAGTTTTAATTTTAATAATTAACTTCTGTGAAACTTGTCTGGAGAAAAAGTGACGCTAGTCATGTAAAAAATAAAAACTTACAAGCATCCGAATACATTCATTACCAGTAAATAATTAACAAAACTAATTTCTCATTTAAAAAAAAGAAGCTTGGATTGCACACCGTAAGAGTTTATAAGATTTAAAGCTTCACGATCCAAACCCATAAACAAAGATAACATACGAGTTGTGTTCAAGATGGAAGTACATTTTAAAACTGATCCTGGCTCCAAACAAACAATCCTCCAGATTAAAGAACTTCAAACACCCCCCCCCCCCCCCCGTGAGGTAGGTGAGGCCGAGGCCTCAGCGGCGCCTCAGCAGCGCCTCAGCAGCGCCTCAGCAGCGCCTCAGCAGAGGTAGGTGAGGACCACCTGCTGGATGGGCATCCTGCACACGGGACACATCTTGTTCCTCCTCTTCAGCTTGCGGGCGCACACGTAGCAGGCCATCAGGTGTCCCGTGTTCCCGTGGACGATGCAGCCGTTCTTCGGCCGGGACTGACAGATGAGGCAGGGGTCCAGGCACGAGTCCGGCAGCCGGGACTCGGTCGACACGCTGCGCTCCAGCTCAGGCGGCACCAGCTCCTGGGAGTCGTACGAGGAGTAGGAGGTCGAAGGCTGGGAGTCAGAGCTGAAGAGTTTCTCCTGAGAGGAGGAGGGCTGTGAGGAAACGAGGTCCTCCTGGGAGGCGGGTGGACTTTTGGCTCTTTTTCCATCTGGAACGTCGACTCCGTCGTTGTCCTCCACTTCAGAACCTTCGGGGACATATTCTGGTCAGCACGAGCCGGTCAACAAACAGCCATGCGAGCTAAAAACCTACCTGGAGTTTCTTTGGCAGCCGATTGGTCAGTTGGTTTTGTGGGTGTGGCCTTAGCATTGGAAGTGTTGACTGACGCGTCCCGCAGCCAATCCTGACGGAGAGTCCAACAGCGCTGACAGTTTCTAGGTAGAGGCGGGTTCAACTCGTTGCACTTCTCACAGCACCAGAAGTCCTGGTGAAGGCAGAGCACACTTACACCCGACTGTAGCTGTGCACGTGCGTAGTTACACAGTAGTGTGTAATTGTGTGTTTTTACTCACAGCTGCTGTTATTTCTGTGTCGTCCTCCTCCTCCTCCTCGTAGACGGTGACCTCATACACCTGAGGACAAATTAACAGGTGAGACACTTCCTGTCCTTTAAAGGGGAAGTCTGACAAATAGCAGTTAGCATCCAGGCTAGGCTAACGAGTCCAGTTTATGGTGAATGGACCGCACTTCTACTCAAAGGTGAGTCCAGGTGTGTTTGTGGAGCTCACCTGGTCGTCAGCAGACAGAGAAGAATTGTCTTCGTTATAATCGTCAGAATCGATGGATTCCACCTCGAACTCTACGCTGAAGTTGTCGCTGTCCAAGTCTGAAGGTGCTGTGACCTCTGACCTACCAGACTAAACACACACACACACAGTTAGTGTTATTGACCCATACGTGTGTGTGTGTGTGTGTGTTAGACACTGACCATGCTGTGCGCGTCCGACTGGCTGCTCGTTCTGTCCCGCCCACTCCCCAGTCCACCAATCACGCACCACGACAGGCTGTCGTCAAACGTCAGCGAGTAGCTGTCAGACCTCCTCCTCTTCCTCTCTTCCTCCTCCAAGTTGTCCTCGTCATCCACCTCCGCGCTGTGGGAGGGACCTGCAGAGATCGGGGGGCGGGGCTTATGTCACAACTGCGTTGAGCAGGAAACGGGCGGCGGCGCCTCAGAAGAGAAACTCACCAGGGTCATTACTCCTGCTGCTGCTCCTCCTTCGCCTCCTCCTGTCTGGAGGTGAAGACTCTGTGTTTGTGGCCTGAAACAAATCAGGACTCAGATTAATTCTTATAAACCTCCTAAAATCAGAAGTTTAACCATTTACCGTTTGAACGCTTTAAACTTGGTAAATATCCGAGCCTTGCTGTCATTTGTCTCACCTCTGTCCCTCTGTCCACCTCTGTCCCTCTGTCCACCTCTGTCCCTCTGTCCACCTCTGTCCCTCTGTCCACCTGTGGACTGCGTCCTTCACTTGTGTTGATCGTTGGATCTTAAAAAACAAACAGAGTTCAGTTTTTGTCCATCCTGCTTTAAACAACCCGTTTCCTGAAGTCAGAGCTGATTCATGAAATAAAGATTTTACTTTTCCTCAGGCTGGTCTTGTTGTTTGGTGATTAAACATTTCTTCATGTTTAAACTAAATTGTACGACTACAAACAGTTCAGAGATCGTTCTCCTTCCTTAAGGTTTTATTTTGGACTTCGGCTGTTCGTTCCAGTTTCGGTCTCTGAAGCCGAAACGTGTTCAGCTCTGACCTTTACGTCGTTCAAAAAGGCTCCTGAACTCACAGTTAATAACTTTAATAACAACCTTCTTTAGACGCACGTCTTTTATTTAGTCAGATTTATACTAAAATTCAAACACACCAAACTTCAATTAAATTTTATGAGAGCGTTTCGTTTCAGAGCTGTGAGGAGAGCGGTGCTCTCCAAGGAGTTTCCAAAATGTATCGGAACGTTCTCGGTGTTTCTCGTGAGCTGCGGGCGCTCGCTGTCGACTTGAACGGGTCAAAAGAACCCGGGACCAGTTTCAGTTCCCGTGCAGGCGACTCTCACTGATCAGTTCGTTTTAATGCTCGAGAGACAGAAAACACCGGAGGCTACAACAAAGTCAATATTGAAGAATAATTATTCAGAAACACCTCAAGTAGTTTCAATCATTAACTGAGGGCAGGAAGTCGATTCTGATTAGATTCTGGCTTCAGTAAACGCAGTCGGACCAGAACGGACCAGAACTAAAGTCCAGAGGCAAAGAGGAAGTTTTTAAAAACTTCTGAACACGTCGGAGTAAATACACAAAGTAAAAAGTACGTTTGCTGTAAACGTTCTGACTGACGTGACGTCAGCGAGCAGCTCGACTAAAATCTACCGTTTCTGTTTCCTTCATCATCTGAACAACTTTTAGGTTCTGGAGAGTCAAAGAATGGACGTGGAGCCAAACGGATCTTTGCAGAACAAAACCAACGGAGTTATTTCCTGCCGTCGAGTTTCTGCTCAGTCGACACGTCCTGGGAGAACGTTTGGGTCTTTGCAGCCTTTTAAAAAGGTTTAACCTCCAAACGTTGAAAGTAAAAGCGGCGAGCGGACCCACCTTGATTCTTCACAGCCACGAGGTTCTTGGTGACCATCGCAAACAGAATTCTGAAAAACAGAACCCGTTTTAGTTTTTATGAAAATAAAAAGTTTTTAAAACACATTTTCCTCCGACTCACCGAGGCTCTTTGACGGAGAAGCTGTCGAGTCCCAGGACCCGACCCAAAGCGTCCTGGGCGCAGTGCACGATGTGCTGCTGCTTCTGGTCGTACAGCTGCTTCTGCATGATGTACTGGCCCAGGTAGAACATCACCTGGGAGGAACACCAATGCATCATGGGAAAAAAAGAAGGAAAAACAACAAACCGAACCGTTACTTTGGAGCGTTTTTACTTCGGCTGAATGAGACAATAAACAGAACTTTAAACCGGATCTTTCAGCAGAACTAAAGTTATTTAAGATCTGGGCTCAACCAGCCGAACGCTCAAAGTCTGAGAAACGTTTCAACGTCGGACAAAAATGGAAAATTATCAACAACAAATTTTATTTTCAGTCTTCATGAACTGCTCAGTTTTTTCTAACGGTCTTCTGATATTTCAGACATGAATATTTGTTGAACAATAAGATGACCAAAAGTTTATTTTTGTAAAAACTCCTCGAGTGCTTTAAACTAGAAACTTCACCTCAACGTGAACAAAACCAAGACCGACACATTTCGGCTGCTTTTCAAAGAGGGTTTTTAAATATTTTCCATAAAAGACACAAAGCTTCGTCAAATGTGCTTCAGTAAACTGCCTCCACTTTGTTTTCAGCTACTTTTAGCTTCTAGTTACTCTTCTGCTATGCTTAGCTTTTGGCTATTTTTTCCAATACTTGTAGCTTTTACCTACATTTGTGCTACTTTTAGCTATACAGCTGCTGCTTGTTGCTACCTTTTAGCTACTTCTAACAACCCCTGTGCTACTTTGAGCTACCTCTTTCCTGCTGTTAGCTAGCCTTTTGTTACTTTTAGCTCATTTTCCCCTTTTCTGCTTTAAAACCGAGCCTTGGATTCATAAAACTCAAATGTTTGAGGAGCTTTAGGAGCTCGGCCGACGCCCTCGTACCTCCTTCATGGTGAACACGTCTTTCGTGGCACCGGCGTGTTTCAGTAAGGAGAAGAACTCCACCTTGGGTCGGACCTGGACACAGAGACAAACGTCGAGTCGTGCTGCGAAACGTTACATCCTCACAGAAACGTGAGCTGAAGTCCGGCAGCTCTCACCAGGTTGGTTTCGTTGCTCATGTCCAGTTTTAACTCCTCGTCAGCCGACATGTTGAAGCCGTTTGTTCCTGCAGACATAATCAATAATCAATAATCAATACAGAACCAGGTCGCTCCGAGACGACTCTTCTGATTCCACCAGATGATGAAATCAAACCTGAACTGTTGAAATTAATTATATTTATTTATCAACGACACGATTTAAAATAAAGATTTTTTTAATCTTGCAACACCGCGTCAACATTTCTCTCAGGAAATATTTCAAAGTCCACGCAGAGTTTAGCAGAAATCGTTTATTTAATCAAAGACTGTTTAAACAATTATAACCGTTAATTCTTTTAAAAACAAGATCACCAAATTAAAGTCTAATTTAAGAACTTAAATATATTTAAACGGGTCGGGGTTTTTTTTGTGTGTGTGCCTGTTAGCAAAATATCCCAAGACACAATCACTGAATAAACATAACCGCCACAACCAGTTAACCAGTGTAAAAACTAAAATGGTTCCTGCTCAGTTTTACAGATCTGCTCCAACCTGGTGTGGTAGTAGCTGAGAGTCGTCCCAGAACGGGACGCACGTCTGTCTAAAACTTCAACACCCGTCTGTTAGCAAAATATAGCAAGGCTGTCATGAACCAACGCTGTCCAGCCGCTCGTTCGCCCCACTGTCCAACCATCCGACCATCCGCCCGTCCATCCAGCGATATATACATTTATCCAGTGGTCCATCCATCCGTTTATACAGTTATCCAACCGTCCATCCATTCACACATCTATATATCCGTCCATCCATCCGTTCATCCACCAGACACCATCTCAGGAGTCGGGTTGTGGGGCAGTATGAAGTAATCAACCATGTGTGGTGCTTGACCGAGGTCACATGCAGCGTCTGCAGGACCCTGATCCAAACTGGTGAACACCAACGTCTCCTTGGAGACTGGATTGGAGTAGTTTTGCTCCTACGTGCTGAAAAAGGGTGAGTAGCATAAAAACACTCTGCTCTCTGTCATTAACGGTTGTTAGTGCAGAAAAACTTGTGACTGCAGCCGCCTGGAGTGCGCACGTGTGACCTCACACTTGTGCAGCGTTTCACACCTTCCCCTGAAAATCTCCACCCGAGACCCGGATCAGAAACGTTTGGTTTCAGAGAGAGCGAGGGTCGTTTGTCTTTGGGTCTGGATGCATTCTTTAACAAATGCTCACACTTTCATGAGTTCATTCATCATCATCATCATCATCATCATCATCAGCAGCAGCAGCAGCAGCATCATCATCAGCAGCAGCATCATCATCAGCAGCGCGTTTAACGACGTGTAAATAAAACCAAGTGTCTCTTGGCATTTCTGTTAATTAAATTAACAGTTGAAATATTCTTGTCGTTTTAAAGATTTGATCCCCTTAAACATCACGTCTTCTTATAAAGATTTATTTATTTTTGACCAGCTTCACGATTTATCTACAGAACAATGAAAAATAAAAGTTGTTAAACTGTTTCCTGAACCAAACATTTCCCGTATTAACTGTAGTCTTTAAACTAAACGTTCATTTTCATGATTAAAAAACAAAGTGATCTGGAATTGTTCCAAGTTTTGGGGCTTTTTAAATCTAATACAACATAAAAGCAGCAGCTGTCTGCATCATTTATTAAAGTACTTAAAGTACTTCTAGTTATTTTTCTGTAGATTTAGACTCAGTTTTACTTATTTGGACGTTTATTTGTATTATATTTCTTACAGAAACGTGTTTACAGTTATTTCACTGCCTGCGCAGACATTAAAAGGTTAACGTTCAGGAGCTATGTCTTAGTTTCAAACTGTTTAAAGTTACTTTTCTGAAAGGTTTAGCACTTTTTAAACCTTGAGGAAAACTACTTTTCAAAGAATTTACAGCAAACTGTCAGTTCTGCCTAAAAACGTGACATTTCTAACAAACCTAGAAAACAAAAGTGAAGCAGTAAAACAAGTCTTAAAACATTTAACACATGAAGTGATGTGTAACTGTGCTGCTGGATTACACGCTTACCTTTTCTTGCAGAGTGTCAGCAGCTCATCCTGTGCAACAGAAGCAGATAAAGTGCGTTCAGAGAAGCCGAGCAGAACCGCAGCTCTTATATCCTGCAGACATGTCAGGACTAGACCCGTACCGAGACCAGCCCAGAACCAGGACCAATCAGGACCGGCTGAGGGTTGAGTCAGCAGCAGCTACTGGAACAGCTGATTTAATCTAGTCTGTTGTAGACATGCCGGGACTAGTCCAGGCTGACTCATCCCCAACTCAACAGGTAACCTGGGTTAACTAACCCAGATGAGAATTTTTTTAAATTTGTATTTATTCAAACACAATTTTAGTTTTTTGAGGGATTTTTTGGAGACAAGTAGAAAATAATCACATTCCCAACCTGATCACATGCATTTAATAATTCAATATAAATGATTAAAATAGGACAGAGCAGAATATTCTGACCCAAAGGTTATTCAGTATTGTAAGATTTATTTACATCCCCTCCTTATTTACTACAACTAAATCAATTTAAAGTGCCCAGCTTCTAATATTCAGCTGCGATAATTATCAAAGTTCAAGCTCAATAATCCACGAAACTAAATCCAACAACAGGTGAGTCGGGTCCATTACATTTTAATTAATTTAGTTGGAAACAAAGCTGCTACAATAATATAATTTATCTATAGAGCAGTCGTGTATTTTTGTCAAGATTGTAAAATCAGTTAAAAATATAAAGTGGATTCTTTCAAATTTATACAGTAAAACAACTTTTAAGTGTTTAAATTTAAATTCAAAGGTTCATGATTTGCACAAATATCAGAAAAAAACGCCCAAGATTAATTTAAACCCTAATTCTTTTTATCTTTAGTACGTTCCTTTTAACATAAACATTACACCAACATATTCTGCCAGTTCACAGAATATTGTTCATTATTTTGTAAACAAGATAAACAAAATGTTGCCAGCGACAAGTTTTAAAGACTTAAAAAAGAAAAAAGTACATCAACAATTAATGTTTGGCCTTAAAGGCATTAGTTAACTTCTTAATGATTTATTTAAATTAAAAAAAAAAGGTGTCCCTTCATTTAAATTACTACGTTTACCCTTTAATTAACAAATACATTTATTATGAAATTATATTTTCTTTTATTCATAATAAATAAAATTGTTTTATTTGAAAACTAATTTTTATTCTTTTTAACTGAGCGAGTGAATGAATTTGCAGGCCAGAAAAATAAACTGTAAAAGTGAAAGAATGACGCAGACCTGTCTGGTACCGCTCGGTCCAGTTTCTGGGGGCAGCGGGTCGGAACATGTTGTCCAACACCGACACGTGTAGAAGGCTTGCCCGGACATGTACCGCTTCCCCCCCCCCCCCCTGACTCAGAACCGACCGGGTCGGACTCGGATCGCGTTCAGGCAGAACTTCACAAACGAACGACGCTCCGTTCAAAAGCTAAAAGTTGGCTAATGTTGCTAATCGACGCTAGGCTAATGTCTACCCGCCGCTCCACATTCTTTTAAGTTGCAGCTAAAACAATTTTATTACACCTTGTTAAATTTTAACTAAATTTCACTTTTTATTTTAGCCCAAAAAAATAAACAGCCAACCAACATCAAAACGAAATGTCTAACTTCACAGATGAAAGTCGCAACTCACGGGTCCGTCGATCTCAGCCAGGAAACTCCGAGGCTTTGCGGCCTGCTCTACTAACGCTCCGCTAACTTACATTCCTGCATCAGATACAAAACTCCTTTTCAATTAAAGTTCGAAATTGTTTACTCACCTTTATATGTGTATTAAGGAATATCGAACGAATTCGCTTTTCGTTCACTTAAGACAATAGAAAACTGTTCAGTTGCTTCAGTCTGTGCTGGCTTCTACAAACATCAGCGCCTCCTGCTGGCCGGAAGCGCTCATTAAACCGTTTAGTTACTAATGCGCATGCGTCAAATCAAGCGCCACGCTCCATTCAGTCATTTCCGCTATTCAAAGTTGATGTTCGACTAGTCTTTTCATCCTTTATTTTATATGCTAACATATCAAATTCATTTTGATATTTTACGTTGTGAGAGTAAAATTAATGCATCGCAAAATACTGACTTTACCAAGCATTAATTAGGTCATCCTGAACTATTTCAAATGATGAGGTTGGGATGTTTACCCCCGTAGTTTTACAGATGCATTGATATTTAGGTCTGAAATGCAGGTAGAGGCCGTATACGTACTCCAAATAAAAAAAAAAAGCACTTTTAAATGCACATTTTAAATTTACCCAACTTAAAGCTTCTTTCTCTGCAAATCAGTGTAAACACAAACCAACACATCAAATCACATTTCTTCATCCCATACAGCTGTTCCATGGACACATTTTCAGTCCCTTCAGCCGTTTTCCAAAGGTAAACAAACGCATGCGATAGCTGGCCTCTTTTTAAATTTAATTTAAGCTCACATCTGATGAGAGAAGACAAAAGTCTACATTTTAGAACTTCAGGGTTTTTTAACCTGTCTGACATTTCAATGAGCAGATTTAAATTAATTTTTATTTATGATCAGATCTTTAAATCGTGATTTTTTTTTTTTCAGAACTAACCTAAATTATACAAGAAACAACTTATTTCAAAAGATTGTCTGCTAACATTTATATACTGGAAAGACATTTTCTCAGTACGATGAAATCACGAGGACCCGTTTCAGAATTTTGAAAATTTTTATTTAAAAAAAAAGAAAAATTACCAAACATTTTAGCAAACATTCAAGAGTGTGTGTGTTCATGGCTGCAGTTCGTAGCCCAGCGGGTCGAGACCTCGGTCCAACAGAGCCAGAGACGACTCCCGCAGCTTCTGAAGGAACCTCCTCATCTCCTCTTTGGAGAAAACCTGCAACAAAAACATTTTAATGTACAGTAACCCTGTTTATAACAAGGTTAAGTCGGGTCCTATGGATGGAGTCTTTGTTGAAACATTTCGTCTTTTATCCAAAAGACTTCTTCAGTCCGAGGAGCTGCAACAAACTCAGTCTTGTAAATAAATAAAAAAACCTCAGTGGATCGACCAGTTTGCTGCGGACAGCCAGAACTAGCTATTCATATGTAAAGGAGGACCACCAGTCCAACGATGGATCGTTAGCATCCTAACAATTGGTTGTTAATGCTCTGACGACCGCTTGCTATTCACAGGGGTCTGAGTGATACTAGCAATAACAGCATGTAAGAGGGGGACAGCTGGACACGGAGGCCTCCGCCCGTTTAATGATGGATGTTTCTCGTCACAAAGATGGCCTCCTTCACTTCACGTTTTTTTGTTGCAGCTCCTCAGACTGAAGAAGTCTTTTGAATAAAAGACGAAACATTTTTCAACAAACCGTCCGGAGGACCCGACTCAACCTGGTTAGACTTCTCTACCTGGATTATTGAGCATGCGTCAGGACGTAACCCAGTTTCCCTTTTAACAGACTTGTCATCGTCTCTGAGCAGATTTAACGTCGTGACTTCGTGGCCTTTACCCGGTAGAGGCGGTGCTGGTCCGATGAGATGATGTCAGCAAGCCGCAGCGCCTCCTGGTGTCTGGAGGAGCTCTGCAGGACGCTGAGCAGCAGAAAGGTGAGCCGAGGAAGACACAGGGAGCGCAACGCCGCCATCTGGTGGCTGCGCTCTGTATCGACCTCGGACTCCTGCAAAACAAACAAAAAACTATTTGTTTACTTCTCACATAAACAACAAATAATCACTCTGATGATTCTGGTGCTGCGTTTGCATTTTTGATCAAAACTGCGATTTCCAAATGAGAAAATTCTAGTTTTATTAGTTTCTGCCTGTTTTCAAACTTTTCACACACCGTTTTGTAAAACTTTGTGCTACAACTTGCAAATAGAAAACAGTTTGTACAAAACAAAAGGCACTCATGTAACCGTTTTTGTGCAAGCTCGTTAGCAAAATATCCAACGAACCACTCAGAAAGTACTCAATGGGTGCACACAGACAACCTGATTCAAAATGCCTGCAACAAAAATAACCATCTGGTCAAATTTATTAATGTTTTGGTCAAATTTAATGCAGCTGCAGCTTCAAATCATAACCAACTTCTCTGAACGCAAACAGAGCGAACAAGAGCCGTGTGCACGATAAGGAAAAGGAGCAGTTTCAGAAGAATCACCACTCTGGACCGCCTTTTTATTTCAACTTGGTGCTTAAAGCATCGTCACATGTTGGTCCTGAAGGAGGTGTTTATTCAACGTTTTTGTCATTTCTGCTTTTTATCTGAAAATCTTTTCCAAACCAAAGAGAACAATGTGACTTTGGTCCACTTCTCTTCATTATTTGTACTTTTAAAATCAGGTTTAAACTCTTCCGGTGGTTGGGAGTTAAAAAGCTCAATATGCAAATCTCAACTCACTTTAGAAAACAAGTCATATTCGCGTTAATAAATTTAAATATTTTAGGGTTTTAAGAAAGAGTTTAAACAGTGTTCAGTGTCATACATTTTTAATTTGTCCATACAACATAATACTCTCCCAGATGCTTGAAAAACGGATTTATGCTACCATTATTGAAAGGAGGAGATCCCACGAAGCCTGTCACGATAGCAAATGTTGCTGGGCGATCGTCTCAGAAATGATTGCGATAAACGATAATATTGTTTGAAATTTGACAATAATTACTAATTATTGTCAAATTTAAGAAGAAATGTTGCTTAATTTAAGTGTAGTACCTTTTTTTGACCACTGGATGGAACTGAAGGATGGATAGTGAGGGAGTGAGCAGCGTGTCTCTTTAAGAAAAATGGGAGGGAGTCCCCTTGACGTGACATGGGCTGTCTCTTTTTGGTTCTCAAAATGGCGGACGCTCGGTGTGGTTTGAGCTCTTCAGCATATGTCACACAAAGCTTTTAATAAAAATCAGTAAACAAGTCCTCGGCTTCTTTTTGCAGAGAAAAACAACTTTTTACAAGAAGGCACGGGTTTCAACTGAATTTTGGAGCTTCAACAAGACTGAGATGTGTTCGACACAACGGTACTTCGTCTAGCTATTTAACGGTCACTAATGGTGTGCCACAAGGCTCAGTTTTAGGACCCACTCTTTTTACAATTTATATAAATAATATAGGTCAAAACATTCCTGACGCCACCTTACATCTCTATGCTGATGACACTGTTGTTTATTGCCGAGCTAACAGTGGCCAAGGTTTTCCAGCTTCTACAGTCTGCATTTGACAGTCAGTCAGATTTATATACAATATATAAATATATTTTAAAAAAGAGATCAAACGCTGAATGTTAAATGTTTCTATCACCTGTCTGTTGTCGACCATCCATCCTCCGTCCACGAACAGCAGCACGTTGTAGATTCTTTCCTTCACGTCTTCAGTCAGAACGTCAAGTCGACACGACCAGGCGGTCAGGGCGGCCTGAGACCCAAAACACACAAAAAGTTCTGCTGGTTAGAATCAAGACTTCTCTGCATCGATAACCGCTGCGTTCACGCATTTATAACCTGCTTCGTAGGAGAACTGCTACTAATCTGGATTACAGACACCATGCGGTGAGTTAAGAACCTCGATCCATCCAAAGACCTCTGAATAAGACAGCAAGAACATTTTCGCTCAGTTCTCCTTTAATAGACGTTCCAGCGAGCAGAAACTTCGGTTCTCTACGTTTTCAAGCTGATTGAAATTAAAATGACAAAATCTGAGTTGGACCTTCTGCCTGAATTAAACCGGACCGCGAGCATACCTGGTACTCCTTCTCTCTCATCTCGTTGGCCACCCTCTCTGTGAATTTGGCCTCGGGGGCTGGTACTGGTTTTTGTGGCGCTGAGCTGCTGTGGCTGAACCAGTCAGTGAACGCCTCGTGAGCTTCCTGCAACGAACGCACTCACATCGGTTAATCGTCCCCGACAGGAGAGCAGCTGAGCCGCATCGCGGGTCTGACGGACCAGGTAGGCTCTGATGCACAGGTGCTCTCTGATGGCGTTCTCGTCCTCAGCAAGCAGGGGCGCCGTCTGGCCGACGCTCGTCCACTGGGAGTAAATTTCCTTCATCGAGTCTTCGGGAACTTTAGAGAAAACCGTTTTGGCCGCTTCATTTTTCTGCAGCGCTGAAAGACAAAGATTAAAATCCAGTAAACCTCTAATTTGCATTAAAATGTTTATTAGGAACTCGAACGTACCCAGAAACTTCCTCATGATGGCATTGGACTGCTTCAAAGCCTCAGCTCGGTGGGCGGGGTCAAACAGCAGCCAATCGATGATGTCGATCTTCTTTTGGTCGTCCTATCAGAGAACAGGAACTCAGTTTCATCAGATCTGAAGTTAGCGTGGCCGTTTTTACCACCAAGAGTACTTCATTTTATGATACGTGGTCCTGCAGCTGGGCGATAAACCCAAAATATCCAGTTTTACTTCATGGGACACCAAAAATTATGATGATGCAAACACGGTGTATGAATATGGCGTCCGATACCATCGAGTGGAGATATTAGTGCCTTAAAGGAGGGGCAGACAAGACAGCTGAAGAAATCTGCTGTTTGTGGTAAAAAACAAACCAAATGACTGGTTTTGTACCGGGGTGTCCAAAGTGTGGCCCAGGGGCCATTTGCGGCTAATTGAGTGATTTTGTGCGGCCCGTGACGACAGTCCAGAAAATATGATTTTTACTCTTTAAGAAACAGGTGATATTTATATGAAGTGATGATTTTTAAAGTTCTAACACAAAGTATATTTTTCTTTCTTTAATAAACCACACTTTTATTTATTTTTAGTTTCACGTGAAAAGGAGCCGAAACCTTTACCAACTAAGGAAACTGGACTTTGTTCTGATCGCTACTGGCTGCACTTCTTCGGTGCATCCAGCACTTTTTAAAACTCTCGGGTGAAATTTGAGCTGCGAGGCAACGTTTGCTGTTCGAGGATCTTCCACCGGGTCACATGACCACTTTTTAGTGACGTTCGTCAAAGGGAAGCGAGTCGTGTTGAGCTTTTTGTACCCGAGAATAAACAAACATGTACATGTCAAACACAAGGAAAGAAGAAAAATAAACCTGACGAATCAGAGGAACTGGATAGTTTTTGTTAAAAAGGGAAATGATTGTGAGGGTTTTTATTTTTTGAACTATAATTTAAAACTCCTCTTCCACTAAAATGTTGGCATTCTCCGAGCTAAAGTTCTATTTTTTTTTTTAGCCCCTGGTGGTTTCGGCCCTGGTGTCAAAAAGTTTGGACGCCCCCGGTTTTGTACCTTCGTGGTTCCCGTCTCCAGCGTTTGGCTGTGATGTGTAAAATCCGTGTCGTCTCGTTCTCTGACAGCCTCCACCACCAGCTTCGTTATGGCAGAAACATCCAGACCTGCGTAAACAAACCAAAACATTCAGGATCTGTCGTCTCGACGGCCTCCGGGTTCACCGAGTGGCGTCTCACCAGCTCCGGTGGCGAGCTGCAGGCATCGAGGGCGGAGCTCCGGCTGGGTGACGGTCTCCAGAAAAGCAGCGTACTGAGCGGTGGCGTGATCAGCAGGAAGCTGGCCAACGTAGCTTGCAACAAGATCCGTCTGCTGGTCCCGGATCAGGATCGAGACGTACGCCTTCAGCACATCGACACAAACTTCCTCCTGTGGAGTCGGAAATTTAAACAGATTTTTAGCTTGAATTCGTTTTATTTGAACTCTCGCTGCTGAACAACAATGAAACTACACATAAAATTCAGCGTTACCTTCAAAGCCAAACCCAGAGAGCGGAAAAACAGCAGCAGGTGACTCATGAAACGCAGCAGGTGTGATGGGAGGGGCTTAGAGGCTGCCAGCCAACCAGAAAACTCCTCCATTAAACCTGATCGGAACAAAGAATTTAATTTCATTTTCACGTTTTAAATTAATTTCTGTGAAATGCGGTGAGAACACTGAGCGCCGAAGTCTGCTGACGAAGCCGAGTTGTTAGAGCTAAAAGCACTAGCTAAAAGAAGCTAAGCATGAGCTAAACACTAAGACAAGCTGATTAGCTTAAAGGAAAAAGGAGCAAAATGGATGTACAGTATAAGTTTGTAATCTCAAGATCAAAATCTTAGCTAAATGCTAACTGTAGTAAATGTTATAAAAAGCTAAAGAAAAGCATAATGGTATCTAAAAATAGATAAAGGCTAGCTAGGAGTTAAGTGTCAAAAGGCTGACAATATCTAAAGACTAGCTAAAAGTATCTAGAGGCTAGTTAAAGGTAGCAGAACAGAAGGAAAAAACGAATTAGCTAAAAATAGCAAAAGGCTAAGAAAAGTAGCAAAATGCTTAAAGTTGGTTATTTAAAAGATTAAACGTTACAAAGGGCTAGATAACGGGTAAAAGTAGCAATAAAGTGGTTGAAAAACAAAGTTTTAAACTTAGGTCTTAAAAGGCTAGCTAAAAGTAGCAGAATAGTAGCAAAAAAGCTAAAAGCTGCAGATTGGTAGCTAAAAGGGGGTTCCGCTCTCAAGTAGCAGATTGGCAGCTAAAAGCTTAAAGTAGCAGATAGGCAGCTAAAATTTTAAAGCTGCAAATTGGTGGCTAAATGCTAAAAGTAGCAGATTGCCAGCTAAAAGCTTAAAGTAGCAGATAGGCAGCTAAAAGTTTAAAGCTGCAAATTGGTAGCTTAATGCTAAAAGTAGCAGATTGGTAGCTAAAAGCTAAAAGTAGCAGATTGGCAGCTAAAAGTAGCAGATTGGTAGCTAAAAGCTTAAAGTAGCTGATTGGTAGCTAAAAGCTTTAAGCTGCAGATTGGTAGCTAAAAGCTAAAAGTAGCAGATTGGCAGCTAAAGCTTAAGTTGCAAACAGCTAGCTAAAAAGAGAAAAAGGCTGTCAAAAAGATAAAACAGAACAGCATCTAAAAGCTAAAAGTAGCTAAGAGAGCCAAAGCAGAACCAGCAGCTGAAGCTAATTTCTAGAGCTGAAGCTCCGACAACAGAACAGAAGCTGCAGAAGTATTTAAGTTAAAATGTTGTAAAAATAAAAATGAGGACGATGTGAGAAGAGACTTCAGTTCATGTCCACGAGGTGTTTTACCGTCCAGATCTCCCAGGATGATAAACTTCTGGATGACGTGGAAATGTTCTTTAATCTCATCCAAGACTCTCTGAGCAAAAGCAAAAACAATTATTTATTTTAGGCTCAGCTGTTTGAATTTAATCACAATCCTCACAATCGGCGTGCGGATGACCTTCGACTCGGACGCTTGAAGCTCCTCAAACACTTTTTCCATCGTCCAGCTGAGGAGGAAGACGGAAACGGAGCAATCAGACGATTCAGGAAGTTTCAGAAGGAAGTCGGATCATTCGTTTCATACTTGGCCTCCAGATATTCCCGCGGCAGCGACTCCACTTCCTCGTGGGCCATTCCTGACGACACGAGATGCTTTTCCACCAGCGAGTCGACCATCACTCTGAAGTGCGCCCACACGCAGTCCTCCCACGATTCGCACACGGTCAGGAGCTGGACGGCACCAAGAGACGAAGATCAGCACGGCCGGAGACGAAACCAACACCGCCAACATAAAAACACGTTCACGTTACCGGTCTGAGGTTTCCACTCAGGCTGGCGTAGATCGCTCGCTCGTATCGGTTCAACTGCTCCTAAAACACACAGTTCAGTCACGTCGTTGTTTTTTCACGTTTACGGCGTAAGGCGAGAAGTTTTCTGTACCTCTTCAGCCATCCTCCAGCAGCAGGCCTTCCAGATCCCTCTGTGGGGATTTCCTTCAACAGGCTGCAGCTCTGAGCTACCTGCAGGCAGAAGAACGTTCATTCTGAAGGCGGAGCTTCCCCTTTACCTGACGGGGGGGGCACCCTGCCAAGGAACCACCCGCCCCGCCGTAAAGATCACAGCATGTACAAAATTACAAGTAGCCGAATGGTAACAAAAAAGTTTTGTTCCAGAACAGAAGCAAAACGGTTAACGGGTCAGAAACTGACCAAAAGCTAAAAGCAGCAGAACCAGAGTGAAAAGTTAAGTCGCAGAAAAGAAGCGATATGCTAAATGTAGCTAAATACTAGTTAAAAGTAGCAACGTGCTAGCTAAAAGTAGTTTTAAGCTATTCAAAAGCTGAAAGTGTCAAAAGGCTGTCGAAATGTTAACAGTAGCAAAAAGCTGTCCAAAAGCTACAAGTACCTGAAGGCTAGCTAAAAGTAGAAGAATAGTAGCAAAAAAAGCTAAAAGCAGCAGATGGGTAGCTCAAAGTAGCAGATTGGTGGCTAAAAGCTTAAAGTAGCAGATTGGTGGC
>NC_056519.1:3193440-3195119 GCF_014905685.2 Nematolebias whitei | reverse complement strand
CTAAAAGCTTAAAGTAGCAGATTGGTGGCTAAAAGCTTAAAGTAGCATGTAACGCATATGTGACCGATTCTGCGCAGCGGGGAAAATACCAAATCTAAAATTCAACAGCTTCAAACCATATTGTGATAAATGATCAAATACAAAAATAAATTTTATTAAATGACTAAATGAACTGAAATCTGAAAAATAATATTAATAATAAATTCTACCCAAAGAGGTTTGAGCATCATAAACCTTTTTTACTCCATTAAACTCTCACTTTTTAATAACTTCTCGTGTTCCTGTCAAAATCAGGATACAATAAAAAGAAAAACTTTAACTCGGGCTCTTAAATCCTAAAAAGTGTTAACTGGAGAGCCCCGAGCTGCGGTCAGAGGTTACCTGAGGTCGTGTTGGGGTCGTGGTACAGTTTCCAGCCTTCCAGAGTCGCTGCTCTCCAGGCCTGACCGCAGCGTTTGCACAACCTCTGAGCCTTTAAACACAAACATCAGGTTGAAGTTGGACAGGAGGATAAAGGAGACCCAGCTCAGTTTATTTTTCTACCACCCTCCTTTTAGAGTTTCTGGCTCTTTAACGACATGAACCGTTTGTTGGATGCTTTCACGCCTGCTCAAGGTTTAATTCTTCGTGTACCTCGTCGGTCATCCCCGCTCGGATCAGGGTGAACAGGTTCTTCAGCAGCCGCGCGTCGTCCTCCCTGTCCAGGTCCGCCAGGGGGCGCTGCTGCCGGAGAGGAGCGTCCGGGTCCTGAGCACAAACGCAGTTTACGGTTTGATTTAGTGACGGGAGCAGGTTAAACAGATTGTTGCTGCTGAAAGGAGCCTCACCAGCTCAGTGACCAGAGGAACAGTCAAGGTGGCGCCACTCTTCCTCCTCATCTTCAGCGCGTGCAGAGTGTTCTCCCTAAACCAGAACGGATCGCTCAGAACACACCCCTCGCTCTTTGATGTTGCACCAATGAGAACTCACCAGCAGACGTTTTTGGCGTAATATTCGATATTATCAGAAAAATCTCTGATCTGGTCCTTGGCGATGCTCTCCAACCAATCAATGACCAGCTGCAACGACAAAAACAAACTTTATTCAGCTGGAGCTTTAGCTGGAGCTTTAGCTGTGTGAACGTTCACATTTTCCCGTTTATATTTTTCTCCATTTTTTTACAGTCCAGCTTGTTTTACATAATTTAAACAATTTTAGCCGTTCATATTAAAAAGCATTCAGGAGATAACCACATAAACTTTGAGCTATTATAATTTTTATAAATTTTAGCTTACCTTTTGCTAGCTTATGATACATTTACCTTTTAGTTATCCCTTTGATGCCTTCAGCCATTAGCTAGTCTTTTAATGTTTAGCTTTTAGCTACACTTTAGATACTTTAGCTAGCCATGAGCTTCTAGCTAGCCTATATTAGGCTTTTAGCTAGCCATTTCCTTTAGCGCTTAGCTAGCCCGTTGAGACGTTCAGCTCATAGCTAGCCCGTTGTGACGTTCAGCTCATAGCTAGTCCGTTGTGACGTTCAGCTCTTTGCTAGCCCGTTGAGACATTGAGCTCTTAGCTAGCCCGTTGGGACATTTGGCTCTTAGCTAGCCTGTGGAAACATTTAGCTTTTAGCTAGGTTGTGGAGACATTTAGCTCTTAGCTAGTCCGTTGAGACATCGAGCTCTTAGCTAGTCCGTT
>NC_056519.1:3193102-3193430 GCF_014905685.2 Nematolebias whitei | reverse complement strand
AGCTAGTCCGTTGAGACATCGAGCTCTTAGCTAGTCCGTTGAGACATTGAGCTCTTAGCTAGTCCATTAAGACATTTAGCTCTTAGCTAGTCCATTAAGACATTTAGCTCTTAGCTAGGCTGTGGAGACATTTAGCTCTTAGCTAGTCCGTGGAGACATTTAGCTCTTAGCTAGTCCGTGGAGACATTGAGCTCTTAGCTAGTCCGTTGAGACATTGAGCTCTTAGCTAGGCTGTGGAGACATTGAGCTCTTAGCTAGTCCGTGGAGACATTGAGCTCTTAGCTAGTCCGTGGAGACATTTAGCTCTTAGCTAGTCCGTGGAGACATT
>NC_056519.1:3185841-3193092 GCF_014905685.2 Nematolebias whitei | reverse complement strand
TTGAGCTCTTAGCTAGCCCGTTGAGACATTTAGCTCTTAGCTAGTCCGTTGAGACATTGAGCTCTTAGCTAGCCCGTGGAGACGTTTAGCTCTTAGCTAGCCCGTGGAGACGTTTAGCTCTTAGCGAACCATTCAATATATTTAGCTTTTAGCTACCCTTTTGATAATTTTGGCTAGCCTTTTCTTTGAGTTCTTAGCTAGCCCTTTGCTATGTTTGGCTTTTAGCTAGCCTTTTGTTATCAAGTCTACAGGAGTTGTAGTTAACAGAACCAGGTTATAGTCAGGTTCAGTTAAATATTACTCAGTGACGTCAGACTAGTTGAACGTCCACGATGATGAAGGTCTTTAATCCAAATTTTATGAACATTTTAAATCTTTGCGTCACTTTTTTTAATCAAAGACAAACTTCCTCTCATCTCTTCCGGTTAACGTCTTGGAAACGTCTCGTTCGTGGAGCGGGTTTTACCTGACTCTGTCGAATGACGGCATCTCTCTGAAAAAGCTGCTCCACCACTAACTTCTCACTCTTACTGGGATCCTGCAAACACGAATACAGTCACACCACACAGGTTAAAGCAAAGTGGATTCAGAAACCATTTTCTACCCAGTGCTTTTCCTTCAAGTAAACGTTTAAAAGCGATAAGTGCTGAATCGCAGCTCATTGTTAAAACCAGCCAGAAGGATAACGTTCATGATTTTATTTTATCATGAAAAAAAACGTAAAGAATGCGTCCGACTGTCAGCAGCCGACTATACTTACAACCATGTCTATCATCATGTCATCCTCCAGCGCCAACTGGACTCGATCCCTGCAGAAACAAACATGAGATGAATTTGAGACGAGACAGCGGCCGTTCGCTCCGTCCGTCCGTCCGGTACCTGTAGAGCGAAGCGACGAGCCTCCAGGTGCAGTTCTCCTGCTGCAGCAGCCAGCGGACTCCTGCCGTTTTACTGTTCTGACCCGCTCTCAGCACCATGGACTGCAGCACGTCCACCTTGAACACGGTCAGCACGTCCGGTTATAATGCAATCTTGTTTTTTTTTTTTAACCCATTTATACCAAAAATAAAGTATTTATGACAGCAGATGTCTGGAAAACCGTCAGACTGGATGTGGCCAAGACCAAAGTGAGCTGCTCGACTCCAGAAACAACTCAAATCTCAACGATTTAACCTTTACATCAATCTTATTTTACATCATAGAAGCACAAAAAGAAAGTAAACTTGTGCTTGGTATTATTTCTTTGCTGCAACAATGTTTCCTGGTAATAAATATTTTACTGTTCAGGGGTCTCAGTAGCATGCGGAAGGACCATATACAGCTAAAACAGCCTGGCACCTCCTCCTTACGCAGTCACTCAGAAACGAACAGCACAAACAAGCCGATCCCGCAGGTGTTCAGTGGGTTGAAGTTAGGACAGCACGCAGGCCATTCCATCCCCCAGAGGTCGTCTCCGATGAGCCCCCCTCTGTGGGGACGAGAGCTCAGCCCCAGATTACCAGCAGCTGCTGCTCGTTAGCACCTGGGGTACCCACAAATGTAGTGTCCTAACAAGTGTAGCACAATTTAAGAGGAAATGAACAGGCTTTCAAGATTTGATGCCAGGAAGCATTGTTGCAACCACGGTTCCTCACGTTTTGTGCCGTGTGTAATTATTTATATGGACATCAGTAGCTGCAGCTTCCTGCAGGAATATTGCAGCCTAAATAACTTTATTGTGAAATTGATGCCGTGTAAAGGCTTATAAAGTAGAATTCGGACCGACTGCTATGAATCTTTTGCGACGAGTTGTTTTAAGCGGCACCCTGACCTGTTTGAGGTCATTTTAAGAGCCATCTGCAGCAGGTAGGATGTTAACTGCTTTCTTTATTATCTTTCAGTAGAACCCAACTTAAAAAGATCTAATCTATTTCTTTAACTCTGATTGCATTTCTGCAGCAATTTTCAAATTATTTCAGAAATTTTCTTCTGTAGGTTTTTTAGGGTCTCGCTTCGGTCAATTTTCAACATGGCTTAAAATAAAATAATAAAAAAAGGCCCATAGTCTTTTAAAACCACCTCTGTCTAGTTTCTGCAGCTCTATAGAGCATCAGAGCTGCGTTATGTGTCAATATGTGAGAGAACTGGTGAATTTTGGTCCAAAGTTTTGCCAGGAGTTTGTGCAGATGTGGTTTTATTTGTCGTCTCCAGCCCAGGGACTCTACCCCATGAATATTTTGTTGATGACCTCTGGTACAAATGAAGGTAAATATTTACCGGCACTTACAACAGAATAAAATAAACAAGTCTCTCACACCCACCTTTTCCTGGCAGATGTTCTGATAATCCTCCAGCAGCTCAAACACCGCAGAAGAAGAGTGTTTCAAAAAGGAAGCAAGGAACTCTGGGAAAAGACTGGCGGCCGCTGAAGAAATCAGAGAGTGTTGTTAACGGTGACGAGTACCAGGTGTGGGTCCGAGGGGATCGTTTCACCCACCTGCCTCTCCAGGGTCGTCCTCCTTCAGCAGCGCCGAGCTCAGGTTGGCCACGTCGTCGTTGAAGAAGCTCGTGTTCTCCACCCCGGACGTGGGGGAGGCGTAAAAGCTGTTGGTCCAGTCGCTGTCGTCCAAATACTGAACAGACGCAGTTACCTTCAGTTAACAAGAACAAGTAGAGGAAGTTTCCTCGCGGGTGCGTTTCTCACCACGTTACTCGAAGCATTTCGGGGCGTGTGCGCAAATCGAGGTGTCCGAACTCCCGACGCCAAAATGGAGGAAACATCTGGAACTCTGGGAGTTACTGCGAGACAGCAGAGACATGAGATCAACATGTTGACGTGACCAAATATGAAACGGTTTGATCGTCATGTAGTCTGTTCTACCAGTCTGTCTGAACAGAGAGGCCGGGGTGTTCCTCAGCAGGGACCGGGCTGGCGTTACCATGGGAACAGAGGCGTCGCTGCTGGGTGATGGGACTGAGACAGCGTCAAGAAAACAACAACTCACGATGCTAACGTCACTCAAGTATCGATCGCCGTGACAGTCAGAGTAATCAATCAGTTTGTTTATTTACTTTATGATGCTTTTTTTAACAGTCCAACTTCTTTGGGCCATTTTATCTGTTCATATATCAAAACGGTCGGCTCATTCACAAGATTAAGGTATGAGTGTTACTTTTTGTAGCTTTTATACTTTTAAAAATATTTAATTTTACAATTATTTTCCCCACAGAAATGCATCGGACATTGTCACGTCATCTTCAAAAATCTTTAAAATCAGTTTCAGCAAACTGCCTTTGTTTTTGTCTTATTTAGAGACGTTTAGTTTTAGCTTCAATTCTGCTTCTTCTAGCTATGCTTTCACCACTTTTAGCTATTGGCGAGGCTTTTGCAACTTTTAGCTAGGCTTTAGCTATTTTTATATTTAGCTTCTAGCTAGCTTTTTGCTAAGTTTTAGCTTGAACCTTACCTTTACTTAGCATCTTACTACTTATAGCTTTTGGCCAGCTTTTAGCTACATTTACTGTTTAACTAGCTTCTTGCTACTTATAGTTTTTAGTTACTGTTTTGCTGCTTTTAGCTACTTTAAGATCATACCTACTGTTCTACTTTTAGTTATTGTTCAGCAACTTAACTATTAGCAAACGTTTAGCTGTTTTTAGTGTTAAGCAACTGTCCTGCTACTTTTAGCTTCTAGGTATCATTTTGCTACTTTTAGTTGCCAGCTAGCCTTTTACTACGTTCAGCTCCCCTTTTCATACTTTAGCTGCCATTTTACTATATTTAGATAGTCTTTTGCCACTTTTAGCTTTAACTTTTTGCTGTTTTTAGCTTTAATATGCATTTAGTGTTTAGCAAGAGTTAGGTTTTAGCTACTGATCTGCTACTTTTAAATTGTACCCAGACTATTAGGGGGTGAGATGGTGTAGGGGCAAGGCAGCCGACTCGGGAACTGAAGGTCCTGGGTTCGATTCCCGGTCATTGCACATCTCGTGGTGTCTCTGAGCAGGACACCCAATCTCGAATTGCTCCCCGGGCGCCTACAAATCTGCCCACTGCTCCACCTGGGTGTATCCCAGGTGTGATGAGTTAAATGCAGAGCCAATTTCATCTTTGCATGGGAACATACAATGATGACGACGCATAGCACGTTACTTTTTCGACTTTGCATCACAGACCTTTTAATTTGCAGCACATTCAATTAACATCTATAAAGTTATGATTTTATGTTTTTAAAACATTGGAGTCGGTGCAGGGTTCCCCGCATTTTATGAAACAAAAGTAGCAGTGATTTAACGGTTGAACGTCACGAGTTATAAAAGGGATTACAAATGGGCACACTGTAAGAGCACAGCATGGACTCAACGATACTGGAATACCAGCATGAAAACCAGCATGAATACATGAACGATCATCATCTAACCAGTAGATCAGCGTTCACATACCATGTTTTTCTCAAATTCCCTGAGTTTTCCTGCCTGGAAAATGTGAAAGTCGTGCTCCAGGTTTTCCCTGACTTCCAGAGTAGCTGGGAACCCTGCAGTAAATCTTCTCCGATTACTTATCCACCTCTAAATTGTGCAGAATTAATACTGTAGCTGTATTTTACTTTTAGTGCTGGCAAAACAAAACAAAAGCAACCACACTTCTTCCAAACATTAGACATTATTTGTTCCTAAAGTCTTTCAGATTAATAATTTTCGTCTGTTTTCACAGCAACACAAACACCGAGTGTGGAGGAGGATACAGGCCACCTTCTTCCTCCTGCGAGCGGCGACCGTCACTTCATCGTCTCGGACCACCGGAGACAGCAGCTCCTTCTGACCCCTTCAAATCACAAAGAAAGACGTCGGCTTTACAAACATCTTTTCCCTAAGGTACTTTGTTTCAACATGACATTTATTGTTTACATTTACACAAACAGTTTTAATCATGGCAGGGAATAAACACAAAACTGATTTTGTCTCATGAAGATTTCATCTAATCAAAATTAAGTTTTAATCATTTGCACACCTGAGCTCCTAAAACAAAAAGTTCAGACACTGTCAGTGTCCACAACTTTGTGTGTTCATGTTTTATTAGTAATTTGACACGTGATTTTGAATTTTATGTGGTATTTATACCACAATGATGCAAAAATAAAAACATTAGTAGTCATATATTTATATTACAGATTACATTACTCTGAAGAACAAACTAGATGCTTGTGCACAGAGGAGGCTAGTTTCAACCTTTCTGTTAACACTAAAAAAACTACCATTTTATGCCATTATCTAGGATAAGCAGCACTTCTGTGTGTACGCTGTTCGGTCTCTTAACTCGTATAAATTCCAGTTAAATCTCAATTCGAACTGTAAATGACTCCAGTTCGTCATGTCAACAGAAATTAGCCGGTTAGCATCTGCATTCATAGTGAACGGGAGCGTTAGCATCGTTAGCTTCTGCTAGCACAACAGAATCACCTGAAGCCGAGTAGAAAACATAATAATCATACAGAAATAAGAAAACGTCTAAAACGTTTATAGGTTTTAAAATTGTGAGATTTACCAGTCCATGCTGGGAAAAAGTTGATTCCCGCTTCACGAGGTTTGGCAGTCTTTCTTCTTCGTCGCTTAAAATTCCGGCAGAATAAACATATTGTAGTTCTCTGCTGCCACCTGAAGGTCAGTTTTATATAGCAGCCCCATGAAAAGTGGCTGATTTTTTTAATTCAAATTTACAAATATTAAACTTTAATTACGGTTATACTCATTTCATTCATTTAAAAAAAATACTACTAAATGCATTGAATTTTTATGGGTATATGACTATTTTTTATTAAAAAGATTATATTTAAAATAAATATAAAAGCTATAAATCTGTACAGTGTGAATTGAAACATTTATTGCACCAAAAACAACTTTACAACTTTGATTATTTCAACTGTGATTATTTCAATATACATTATTAGGTGATAAATGTAAAAAAATAGTTCAACTTCTGTATTTTTTATTTGTTTATTTGTTTTATGTTGATTGGAAGTTTTTTTTTTTAATTATTATTTAGTAACATTTAAACTGGACAAAAAAATAAAGTGTGGTTCCAGGCTATTGTAACATACTGTATGTGTGTGGGAGCTCATGTGTTTAAAATGCCAGCTAAAAGAGCAAAACACTAGTTAATAGCCAAAAGTAGAAAAATGTTTGCTAAAATAACAAAATGTTAAGTAAAAAATAGCCAAAGGTTGCCTGAAAGCAAAAAAAAAAAGACCCATTAAAAGTATCAAAGACTAGCTAAAATTAGCTAAATTAAAGCTTCAAACACTAAAATGTTAGCTGAAATCTCAAAATAGGAAAAAGACAAGTAAAAGTAGCAAAAGAGCAATTTGTTGTGATGGGGTAGTGAAAAGTATCAAAAAGCTGGAAGAAGCTAAACAAATAAAAAGGCTAGATGAAAGTTAAAAGTAACAAACGAGCACGATGAAGAAGACTGCAAATATTAAAACAAAAGAGAACATACTTTGTCGTATTTCAACCCTGCGGGGTTATGAAGTTTAATAAACTTTGGTGTGTCAGGAACATACAGCTCAGTCTGGTCACTCGCACATTAGACAACATAATACAACATCAATCTGAAACAGGAGCTCATTTAGTTATTGAGGCGACAAAAGAGCCTGAACAAAAGTGCAACTATCCACTCTTTAATTTAAATAAAATGAGTGTGTTGCATTGGATTTATTGTTCTTTATGAAAATGAGGTATTGGCTTACCTACCGGTACTTCAGAGTCTAAGGTATGTATCGTGAGGGTCTACAAAAAGTATAGCAAAGAACACAAAATAGTTTGTAGAGAAATTAAATACATATTATAAGATAATACAGGAATATGTTTCAAGTGAACGTAAAAGGATTTGAGGAAACGCAAAAGCTCTTGTGAGGAAACACAAGAAGCAACGCGAGCGAAATCTATGAGTTTAGTGTTTCCTCGCAAAAAGTATTGTGAGAAACCAAAAACATATTGCAATGGAGCGCAAAATATTTTCCAACATAATGCAAAACATTGTGAAGGAACACAAAAGCTACTGCAGGTGAACGCAATAAGTATTGTGTGGTAAAGCAAAACTTTGTGCAAGAACATAAAAATCATTGTGGAGGAACCAAAACATATTGAGAGGGAATGCAAAAAGTACTGCGAGGGAACCAAAGAAGCTCTACGAGGGAACCCAAGAAGTACTGCGAGGGAACCAAAGAAGTACTGTGAGGGAACCCAACAAGTACTGCGAGGGAACCCAAGAAG
>NC_056519.1:3178151-3185831 GCF_014905685.2 Nematolebias whitei | reverse complement strand
TGCGAGGGAACACAACAAGTACTGCAAGGGAACACAACAAGTACTGCAAGGGAACACAAGAAGTAAACTAAAATAAATGTTTTTAAAAAGTACTGCAATGGAAGAACTATTTCAGGGGAACACAAAAATTCTGCTAAGGAAACAATAAAACTAAATTTCCTACAATAAAATGTAATTGATTTTATTCATTAAGATTTATCTTTTTTAATTTTGAATTTATATAAACTTTAGTAGATTTTGACCCTGTTGTTTGTGTCTGCGTGGAGTGAGACATCTCGCGCTGAACCCATCTTTGCGCTCCTTCCCTCCGGTCCGTTAGCAGCCGCTGTAGCTCCACTCTGCGTCCACACGGTGTTTAAAGTCGGAGGAAGCAGGAACCCAGAGGTCCGTTAACGCTTTTTAACCAGAACCTGCGCTGTGTTCTGGACAACGAGGGCAGAAAACCCGGAGGTCGCGGTTGTGGAAAGCCCGGGTGCCGGAGGCTGCCCACAGGCCGGAGAAGAAGAGGGGAAAGAGGGAAGATGGAGGCCCACGGTAAAGTTTGACTGCGTGGCTAAAATCACAGGATCCATTCAAACTGAGGAAGTTTTAACACGCAAACCAAAATATTAACTCTTAAATATTTTCATTTGTTACAACAGCTACAGATATAAATTGATGTCTTTATTTACAGACTGTGTTGACAGTTTTAAGCTCAGTAGTAAAAATTACTGTATTCCAGTTTCATGTGTAAGATTTTTTATTACTAATCAGCTCAAAGTTCCTCCTCTATAATTGAGCTAAAGGTCAAATCCACTGCAAAAATCAGTATTTACACTTTCTTGTATGTTTAATTATTATTTTTTAACTTTTCATACCATGTGCAGTCATTACACCCAGGTTTTATTCTAAAGGTTTATTATGCGTCAGCACATAATCTGAAACTTTACTCATTAGAAAGAGTTTAATCCAACCTTAGATGAACAATAATGCATTAGACTGGATGCATTTATGGTACAGAAGTATCATAAATGAGCTTTGAAATCCTAATACTTTGTGTACAGGCGCAGCTGAAAGTACTGTGAAGAAGTTCAGTTTTTTGTGTCAATCGCTTCAGAAAGTGACTCATAGATTCATTACAGACAGAGTGAAATGTTTGAAGCCTTTATTTCTTGTAATTTTGATTATTGTAACTTACAAAAAGTGAGAAAAAAAACTTCAAAGTCTCTGAAAATGAGAATATTGTGATGAGGTTTCATATAAACTCCTGGTGTCACAGCCTGATCAGCTGATGAACTCCTGGACGTGAGCTACAAATGTCTCGTTCCTCGACTCCAGACACTCCTGAACCAGAGACATCAGAAGCGTCTTACCTGCAGAGGAGACAAAGGACTGGACCGTCTCTCAGTGGTCCATCGTCCTCTTTTCACATGAAAGTAAACTTTCATGTCATTTCTGGAGTCTGGACGAAGAGCGGAGGTCCAGAATCCACGTTGTTGAAGTCCAGAGTGGAGTTTCCACAGTCAGGGATGGTTTGGTCCATGTCCTCTTCTTTCGGCTGCTCCTTCTTCAGGGCTCGCCACAGTGAACTGTCTCGTACGAAGGCTTGGAGATTGTTTTACGCCGGCTGTCCTTCCTGACTCAACCGCAGACCACCGAGCTGCCACAGCCCTCTGTGTGGAGCAGATGGTGGGTTTAAGGGCCTTGCTCAAGGGCCCAGCGTAGGGCAAATGAGGGTGTTTCACCTTTCCACCCACACTGAATTTAGTTGTTTTGTTGTAAAAAATAATCATAGAAATTACAAAAATAAAAGTTGAAATATTCCACTCTAATGAATCTTTATAATATTCAAGGATTTTTTTATTCTCGTACCGGCTCACATTTGCATGTTTGTGGTATGAAATTCGGACTCAGGTCCCAGATCAAGAAGATTAACAATTAATAAATAAATAAAGTAAAAAGAGTATAAATATATATATATATAATAAATAAAGTAAAAAAATGTAAGCTGAAGCTGAATTAAGTGCAGCTCGAGTTCAGCAGTCTGACGGCTCCAGGGAAGAAACGGTTTCTGAGCCTGGTGGTTTTTTGCTCTGAACGCTCCTCAGCCGCCTGCTTGAGGGGAGGGGCTGGAACAGACTGTGTGCAGGATGAGTGGAGTCCTTCATGATGCGGAGCGCCCTCCCCCTGCATCGTGAAGTGTAGAGGTCCGACGTGGTGGAAGGCTGCTCCCCAGAGTCTCCTGTGCAGCCTGAGTCTGAGTCACTTTCTGAAATGATTAATAAGTAAATTGATATTTTTCATGATATTCTAATTTTTTTACATGCGCCTGTGTATTTATGTTAATCTTACAGATAATGAGCTAAAGTTTGGTGTGATAGTAGCTGAGAGTGAGTGCTAACAGATGACGTTATTTTAAGTCCGTACTTTTACAAACATGTGTTAGTTAGAATGTCATGAAAATAGAAGATTGTTTTTTAATCGCAGCTAAAAGCAGTTGTGTTTTTGCCTGTGTGTGTTCGTTGGCCTGTTTTGCCTCTTGCATGAAAGGCGGCGGGTGATATGCATTCCTTCAAGGAATGCTAGTGGGTTAATGTTAAGATGTTTTTTTTTAATGTACAACTGTCTCGTTTGTGTGTGCAGTTTGTTAAAGTTTAGTTTTTCTGAGGGAACGTGACGCTCGGAACCATCTAGAACCATGACCGGGCAGCCGTTCAGTTTTTCAGCCAACAGGCGGATCGTCGCCGGCCTGCTGGTCAACCTCCTGTCCTCCATCTGCATCGTCTTCATCAACAAATGGATCTACGTCCACTACGGCTTCCCCAACATGACGCTGACCCTCGTGCACTTCGTGGTCACATGGCTGGGACTCTACGTTTGCCAGAAAATGGACGTTTTCTCTCCGAAGCGGCTCCCGCTGCGCAGGATCGCCTGGCTGGCGCTCAGCTTCTGCGGCTTCGTGGCCTTCACCAACCTGTCGCTGCAGAACAACTCCATCGGAACGTACCAGCTGGCTAAAGCCATGACCACGCCCGTCATCATCCTCATCCAGACCACCTACTACAAGAAGACCTTCTCCACCAAGATCAAGCTGACGCTGGTGAGGACAACAACAACACGTTGTGTTCGGGGTCGTGTTCTCGTGTTAAAAAGTTTGGCTCCTCCTTCCAGGTGCCCATAACTTTAGGGGTGATCCTGAACTCGTACTACGATGTCCGCTTCAACCTGTTGGGGACGGTGTTCGCTACGCTGGGAGTTCTGGTGACTTCACTTTACCAAGTGGTGCGTCATGAAACGAAACACTGACACAGACTCTCACTACAGCAGCTGCACTTCAGCTCCTTCAGACATTCAGGACATTACAGCTGTGACTTTTAGCTTTTGTAACTTATACATTTTTATAAATCAATGAAAAATGTTTGTGCTCGTTATCTGTTTCAGCAAACTTCATCATTTCAGCATTTAGCTACTGTTGTGCTCGTTTTGAGCTTTTAGGTTGTTTAGATTATTTTAGCTGTTAGCTTCTGATTCATTTAGCTTCAAGTCAGTCTGAGCTTTTTTAATGAGCTCTGTTTTTACAAAATATTATTTTTGATCCTGTCTTTCTGCTTGTCTCTACCTGTCTTTCTGCTTGTTTCTACCTGTCTGTCTGTCTGTTTGTCTTTGTCTGTCTGTGTGTTTGTTTCTACATGTCTGTCTGTTTGTCTCTCTCTGTTTGCCTGTTTGTTTCTACCTGTCTGTCTGTCTGTTTGTTTCTGTCTGTATGTTTGTCTCTACCTGTCTGTCTGTTTGTCTCTGTCTGTCTGTCTCTGTCTGTCTGTTTGTTTCTACCTGTCTGTCTGTTTGTCTCTGTCTGTCTGCCTGTCTGTTTGTTTCTACCCGTCTGTCTGTCCCTGTCTGTCTGTCTGTCTGTCTGTTTGTTTCTACCCGTCTGTCTGTCTTTGTCTGTCTGTCTGTCTGTCTGTTTGTTTCTACCCGTCTGTCTGTCTGTTTGTTTCTACCTGTCTGTCTCTCTGCCTGTCTGTCTCTCAGTGGGTGGGGGCCAAGCAGCATGAGCTCCAGGTGAACTCCATGCAACTTCTGTTCTATCAGGTACGTCTGAGTTGAACTCTAAAGGTCAAAGGTCACCGCTGTGAGCTTGTTTTATGATCGCTGCACGTTCTTCATCAAATCTGGTTCAAAGCGACTCGTCAGCTTCGTTTGTTGTTCAAGTCTCGTTTCATGACGACAGACTTTATTCTCAGTTTGATATTTTCTACTCACTAGAAATAGAACCCCCTTGAGAAGTTAAGGGTACGGCAAGCTCTTGTAACATATAATCACTCAGCACTCTAATTGCTATTCAGAGCTCAAGCACAGCGTTCCTCCTCGACAGAATAACGTTCTTACTAATGAGAGTTGATTTTTCTTTAAGTGTCCACAACTAAGATTCTGTTCTTAAACGGCGTTCTCAAGGACGTCTCCAAAATGTCTCGGAACTGTCTCCGTAGTTCTCAGTTCTTGTTCTGCAGGAAGTTTTGAAGTTTAAAAATCTGTGAAATTTGCTTCTGGAACTCGTTTAAACTTGTAAAAATTTTCATGAACTTGTGAGTCAAAAGTGCCAGAAATTAGAGGGGGTGGCAGATAAATGGGGCTGATTAGAGACAAAATATATATTTAATTGTGATCAAAGTGAGACTCACTAATTAACACGCTTTGGAAGTGTTGCACAAAAAAAAAAATTGCAGGCATGTTGCATGAATTTTGAAATTAATTCCCACTTTTCTTGTAATTCAAGTGATATTCAGCGAATGTTCTCACACTTTTTTATTGCAGATAGACCTGTCGCGATAAACAATAAATCAATTAATCAATTAATCACATGATAAATGAAAATGATCGACCTCCGTTTCATTTATCGGCTTTATTGCTGCTCACTCCCTCACTATCCATCCTTCGGTTCAGTCTTATACTGCCATCCAGTGGTTGAAAAAAGGTACTACATACAAAACAAATTGAACATTTCTTCTCAAATTTGACAATAATTACTAATTATTGTCAAATTTGAAACAATATTATCGTTTATCGCAATAATTTCTGAGACAATTAATCGCCCAGCAACGTTTGTTATCGTGACAGGCCTAGTTGTTGAGTTTAAAAATCCCTTAAACTAAACGTTATTTTGGCTCTGAATGTTTTGTAATGTGTAGAAAATGGATGAAGTCCTGGAACTGAACGTTAAACGTTGACCTTGTTGTATATTAAAAAAAAAAAAGTTAAATTTCTCTTTGGGATTAATGAAGTATTTTTGAATTTGAGTTGAATTATTGCAGTGAGACGTTTCCTTCCACTTGTTATGAATGTCTGCTGGAGTCTGGGTTTTAAATTATTATTTTAAACCGTTACAAGAATTTGACGCACAAGTTTGAACACGTTGTGGATTTTCTCTAATCCACAGAGATTAATAATCTCTCAGCGAGTCCAAGACTTGTTGTTGAGGCGCTCTTCTTGACAGAATTGAATTTATTTGGATGATTGGTTTCCAGGATCTTTCAGGCCACGAATCATCAGTCGGGCTGAGGCTTAACGTTAGCCTGCTCTGTCCCATCAGAACCCAGCTCTGATGTTTGGATCAGCCAAGTCCAGTGTTCAGCCGAGTCCAGTTTTCAGCCGAGTCCAGTTTCCAGCCGAGTCCAGTTTCCAGCCGAGTCCAGTGTTCAGCCGAGTCCAGTGTTCAGCCGAGTCCAGTGTTCAGCCGAGTCCAGTGTTCAGCCGGGTCCAGTGTTCAGCCGGGTCCAGTTTCCAGCCGAGTCCAGTGTTCAGCCGGGTCCAGTTTCCAGCCGAGTCCAGTTTCCAGCCGAGTCCAGTTTCCAGCCGAGTCCAGTTTTCAGCCGAGTCCAGTGTTCAGCGTCCTTTGGTTGATTTCCGTGGATCTCTGAGTTTCCACGCTAACATTAGCATGCCTGTGACGTTCTGCTTGTTGTTGCAGGCTCCTCTGTCGTCTGCCTTCCTCCTCGGCGTCATCCCCGTGTTTGAGCCGCTGACCGGAGACGGGGGCATTTTCGGACCCTGGTCTCTGCCTGCTCTGGTCAGACCCGACACGAAACGCGTGAAACCCACGAAACGACACGAGGTCTGATGGCTGTCGTCTCTTGTCCAGGTGACGGTGCTGTTCTCGGGCGTGGTGGCGTTCCTGGTCAACCTGTCCATCTACTGGATCATCGGGAACACCTCGGCTGTCACGTATCCTCCAGCAGCTCAGGAGCAGATGGGGTTAGGGGGGGTTTGGGGGGTTCTGCTCAATCCCATGTTATAGAATCTCTTAAAGGAATGCACATCACCCGCTGCCTCATCAGGCAGAGGACGTGTTGGAGAGTAGTCTCAGCTACCACCGCCTCAAATGCAACCTCGGTATCTAAAAATGATCGATTCCTTCGTGTCACTTCACCTGCTGACGCTGGGTGAAGTTTAAGGTGCTGAAAGCTTCTGTTCTGGTTCTGGGATCAGGTTTTGTCGCCTTGACTCGACTCTCAGCTACAACATGTTCGGCCACTTCAAGTTCTGCATCACGCTGGTCGGGGGGTACCTGCTGTTCCACGACCCGCTGTCCCTCAACCAGGTGATCCTCTCATCAGTTTGATTCTTCTCTACCTTCTTAAGCTGCCTCTGCAGGCTTTGTGCTGTTTAAGCTGTTCAGAAAGCCAAACCTTCGGCTCATTCAGGAGACGGGTGCTGTGACTTTTTTACTTTTATGCATTTTAACATATTTGACTTCTATTTTCAAATATTTGTGTTAATCTTCACTATTAGTTTTAGTTACTTCTCTGCAGCTTTCACTTTTTTAAGCTTTGCTTTTGCTACTTTTAACTTTCAGCTATTACTGAGCTAGTTTTAGCTTATAGCTACCATTTGTTATTTTAAGTTAAAAGTTAAACTTTTGTTACCTTTATAGTTAGCCTTTTGCTACTTTTAGGTTTTAGCTGATTTTCTCCTGCAGTCACCTTTTTTCTAACTTTGGCTACTTTTATTTTTAACTACCGTTTTGTTGCTTTTAGCTTCTTGCAAGCCTTCTGGTACTTTCAGCTTTATGTAACCATCTTAATTATCTAATCAGCTAATTTTACAATTCTGCTTGTATTTCCCTACTTGTAGTTTCTAGCTACTTTATTGAATTTTTTGTTGGATTTTAGCTATATTTTAGCTACTTTTAGCTAGTGTTTTGCTTTAGCTTGTATTCTGCTTAGTTTAGCGTCTAACTCAGTTTTAGCTTCTTCAGCTGATGTCAGCCGTTCATTAACTCTCAGCATCACACGGTGTCATAAATCAAAACATGATGGTTAAATTGTTGTTTTAAAAAAAAACTGTTGTTTCCTACTGAACTTCCTGATTGTGATTTCTGAACTTCCTGTTTCCAGTCAGGCGTTGTTTCCGCCTGAACTTCCTGTTTGTGATTTCTGAACTTCCTGTTTGTAATTTCTGAACTTCCTGTTTCCAGCCAGGTGTTGTTTCCTCCTGAACTTCCTGTTTATGATTTCTAAACTTCCTGTTTCAGGTCAGGTGTTGCTTCCTCTTGAATTTCCTGTTTGTGATTTCTGAACTTCCTGTTTCCGATCAGGCATTGTTTCCTCATGAATTTCCTATTTGTGATTTCTGAACTTCCTGCTTCCAGTCAGGAGTTGTTTCCTCATGGATTTCCTGTTTGTGATTTCTGAACTTCCTGCT
>NC_056519.1:3158135-3178141 GCF_014905685.2 Nematolebias whitei | reverse complement strand
GTTGTTTCCTCATGGATTTCCTGTTTGTGATTTCTGAACTTCCTGCTTCCAGTCAGGCGTTGTTTCCTCTTGAATTTCCTGTTTGTGATTTCTGAACTTCCTGTTTCCGGTCAGGCAATGTTTCCTCATGAATTTCCTGTTTGTGATATCTGAACTTCCTGTTTCCGGTTAGGTGTTGTTTCCTCATTAATTTCCTGTTTGTGATTTCTAAACTTCCTGTTTCCGGTCACACTTTGCTTCCTCCTGAATTTCCTGTTTGTGATTTCTGAACTTCCTGTTTCCGGTCAGGCGTTGTTTCCTCATGAATTTCCTGTTTGTGATTTCTGAACTTCCTGTTTCCGGTCAGGCGTCGTTTCCTCCTGACTTCCTGTTTGTGACTTCTGAACTTCCTGTTTCTGGCCAGGCGTTGGGGATCCTCTGCACTCTGGCGGGAATCCTGTCCTACACTCACCTCAAACTGGTGGAGCAGGAGGAGGGGAAGAGCCGCCTCGCTCAAAGACCATAGGCCGACTCACCTGTCAATCACCTGCACAGACTGCTGACGGGCGCTCTTAAAACGTTTTAATATTTTTATGACGAGAAGAACGCGTTCCTCTTGGTTCTACTCTCCACGCTCGGATCTTACAGGAAACTGAAGCTCGTCGTCGCATCGACAGACGGACCTTTTCAGGAAATCAAAGTTGGCTTCAAAAATGAGCTTCTTTTTTTATTGTCCACAAACTAACGAGCAGAACTTTCATCAAACGTCTGATTTGGCCTCAGTTCTTTGCAGAATTTCTGCAAATGTTTATTATTTTATCAACAAACAGGAAGTGATTTTAAATCACGTTCGTGACTCTTGCGTAAAATACCAAATGTTCTTCAGCTGTTGGAGACTAACTCTGCCTTCTGAAGTAAAATAACAGCAGCTGGTATCTCCGTACGTAAGCGTGAGAAGGTGCACTTATTTTTATAAACGCACAAAGAAAATATTTTTTAAAAGCTATAGTAATGTTTGTTTAAACGAATCCGATCTGATCTGAAAAATCTTTGACTAAAACGTGTTTTTAAAGGAATAATTCCAGCGAGAAACAATTTTCCTTCGTCTGTTTTTTAAGTCGAGTTTGTTGGAAAGGTTATGAACAATTAATATCTTACCTGTTGTAGATGGAGCTTTGAACAACCTCAGTTTGGAGAAATGGTTTAATTTTGATAAAATTTACAAAATAAATACTAATTTCATGGAAATTTATTTTTTATAAACTATCATCAATTTAAATAACTTTTTTTAGCAGCTAATTTTACACAGTGGTGCTTTAAGTGCTACTGCTAGCTGCTGCTTCTGCTAGTTGCTCTTTCAAAAAACGAAAAGAGAAACGGCTGAGTAAAAGTTTCTAATCATCCACTGTGGTTCTTTTAGATGAAGTCGTTTTGAGGGAACGGTAATCCACTCTCGCTCCGTTCAGACTAGCCATTAGCTCATCAAACCACTGTTTCTTCAGACTGAGTTTGTTTAAAGGTCTGCAGCAGGTAAGATATTCATTGTTCGATACCTTTTCTAAAAAAATCCCACTCAAAAAGATTAAATTATTGCTTTAATGCTAATTATTTGGCCAAGAAAGCAAACCTTTTTAAAATTAATTCACCAAACTGGAAAGTAAAGTGAATTTTCTATTTTTTAAATTAATTCTTCTGTTTTTTTTTATACCAATAAAAATCACCGTGTTTTTCTGAAGTATCTCAGAGTTGAGCACACGGTGAGACCGATGCAAACGATGTGTACTAAAGATGGTTCACTGTATGGCAGGCTGTTTCACTACATAATCATATCCAGCTCTTGTCTACCGTTTTATATTTTATTTATGGCAGTTCTGCTCACAATAAGATTTATACTAATCAGAATTAAATTTAAATAAATTTACATTCAGACTATTTAAAAATATATTAGAGGTTACAATTTAGATCTCATGTTTCCAGTTGTGACATAACATGTCTGGAACAATTTAAAAGTTATATTTTATTTTTGTCAAGATTCTTTTTAACAAATTAGGAATAAAATAAAAGACTTGAGTATCAGTTTTTTGAATAATAAAAGTTTCTGCGGTTGATTCAAAAGCTACATTTACATTATGTGACCGAGTCTATAAATCTTAATTTTTTCATTAAGTCATTTTAATAAACGTCTTTATGAATGAAGCTGTTTACATTTGATGCAATACAACCAAAATCTTTCCTGGTTGTTTATGAATTAAGTTTTTTTGTTGTTGTTTGTTTTTTTTACACTCAGACTGATTTATTTCAGCCTTTTGAGTGTTTTTAAATATTATAATTAAGACTTTAAACACATCAGTTTGTTTCTTAATTCTTTTTTTATTTGTATAAATTTTGAATATTAACATTTATTTTAATGTCTGTAGCGTTTCTTTTTTTGGCTACATGCAGTTTCCTTCAGAGCCGCTTTAACTTTTTTTTTTTTTAATATGATGGAAAACAAACCGTTTAAATTTAACAGTTCTTATTATTATTTTTAATAGAAAACATTTCAGATGCAATGTGTCCCTCCAGAAGGATTCTGTTCCATCGTCTTATCGAAGGTGAAGCTGAGCAGACGATCAATCGATGTACTGTTGAACTGCTGAATTAAAATGGAAATTAATTTTTATTTTCTACTTGTTGCATTCTTTTCACATTAAAAAGCCGTTTATTAAAGTTTTTCATTCATATTAATTTTTTTAAAATGTTTTACATGTGAGCAAAGAACACCAAATGAATGCTTTTTCAAGGAACATTACATTTTAACATAAAACTAGAGAAATTGCATTTTCTGCAAAAATGCAGTGTGAATGCTTGCTGGAAAAACTTGCTGAAAAATAGCTGAAATTAGCTTTAAAAAGTTAGATGAAAATTAGAACAAGCTGCAGAAGCAGAATAACACGTTTAAACAATTACACTGAAAGAAGCGGAAATGAGAAAAAAAATAGGACTTTTTTGAAAATAATAAAAGCTGGGGGAAAAAACAGCTGAAAAGTAGCTAAAATCATGAAGCAGCTGAAATTACAAGAAGGAAATTGAGAGTACATTTTTGCTGAATTAGTCTGAAAATAGTTTAAACGAGTGCAAAAAAAATCGTGAAATTAGCTGAAAAACTTTAGGCTTGAGCACATTTCACCGGTTTTGTCCTCCCTTCACTGGCTCCCTGTTCATGTCAGAATTGATTTTAAAAATCTCCTCTTGACCTTTAGGTGCATTAATGACCTTGCACCCTCATACATCTCTGACCTACTTCAACCATATTCCTTCTCAGGCGCTGAGATCATCTGAACAGCTGATTTTTGGTTGTACCAAAAACCAGGCTGAAGTTCAGAGGAGATCGTGCTTTTTCAGTCATGGGCCTAAATTTTGGAAATCGGCCCATCATCAACATTACACAGGCCCCTTTACTTTTACTATTTCATTTTTTTGCATTGTTATTTTTGTTGCTTTTAATTATATCTTATGTTTTTTTTAACTGCTTTGAAAGTATTGTTAAGCACTTTGGTAATAGCTGCTGTTTTAAATGTGCTTAATTTGACTTGTTTGCTTCTGGTTGCCTCTTGTCTGCCAGTTTAAAATGTAGCGGTCGAATGATTGCCTGTCTTAATGAGAAAATTTTGTTTATCAAAATATGGTTTCGATAATAAATAGTAGACGAGCATTTATGCAACTAATAAAAACATTTTCTTCTTACTCAAAAATTTTACTGATTTTGTTTTAACATGATATTTTTAGACCGGCATATCTTGGGAGACTAAAAGGTCTTCTTTCGGTTAACCGAAAAACTGCCCACCGATGTTTGTTTTGGTGTCATCTGTGGGTAAGATTGTCCATTTTAAATTGATTTATTATGAGTTTTTTTATTCACCATGGTCCTGTTATTATTTAAGTATCTTAAAGTTGTCGTTGTCGCGGCTTCAGTAAATCCTCACGGTGACTAAACGTTTGTTTACGTTGCTCTCATGAATGCGTTAGCTTCGGCTAACGCTAACTTTGGTTTTGTTACAAACATGTAAACAGATTAAAACGTTACAGCTTGTGGAGAAACTCGGATAAATAAACCGCATTTGTGATTCAAGTCTTGAACATATAAAATAGCTAAAATTCAAATGATTATCACAACGACTGAAGTGAATGGCTAACATACGGTGCGTGTTGTTTTTTAACGAATAAAGTTACGTGCTGTTTTTTTAAATGTTAATTATCATTTATCTTCTCCACATTCTGTTTTACCTGTAGGATCGAGTGACCTAATGACCAAATTACAGAGATGCATATTCATTTTTAATAGGTTTATGTGACCCTGGAGTTTAAATAGCCTTAAAGCTGCGTGTTTCGTGTAACTGTGGAGTGTAACTCCTTGTTGACATTTTAACAATGATTGTGTTTTTAGTGTTTATTATGATCACGTCATTTTTGTAGCTCTGGTCTAATTCAAAGAATGGGCTGAAAATGAATGGAAGAGCAAAGTTCAAAACACGAGGACACAAAGAAAATGTAACCTAACGAAGTCAACATGAACTCTACGTTGGTGCTGCATTGCTTTTCTGGATTTTTTCTGAGTTTTATTTGGGTAAAACATGTTTTAAAATACTTTTGAGGAGAATTTTAAATTCTGTATGCTTGAGTAGTTTCTGCTGTGAGAAGTAATCAGTGGGAGATTACTCAATAAATGTCCAAAATAAGACCCTGAAGTTAAAGTGAAAACATTTTTGATGAACAGGTTATTCCCTTAAATGTCTTGGTAAATTTGAGTTTCTCTGTAAATTAAATGACAAGAATAAACATAATGCTGACTGTAGACTTCTTAATAAAATGCATATAGTTTTGATTTGTTTATGTGCTGTCTAATATTTCAGCACTGCATCTATAATATAGATGGTATTCAGGTATAATAGGTGTCTCTTGTAAATGAGTCCTCGAGACTGAATGAGACTAAAATGTATAAACAAAGGTTGAACGAAAAAAAAATCAGATGGAAACATGATTTTTACATAATCTAATCTGCTTTTTATCAACTCACTGTAACTCATTGTCTATAGATCTCATCCTCCTGAACCTGTTCAGAACTCACTATTCTAACAATTTTTCATTTTAAGATAAAGATAATTTCATTGTCATTGCAAAATACAATAAAATGCTGTTGGAGCAATCCTCTAGGTGCCTTAAAAAGTGGAAATATATTCTATAATGTAAATAATGTGAATGTGTCTCAGGATGGCTGCATGGAGTTCAGCATCATGGATGTGTGGAAGATGCCAAGCTTGTTAAAAGTTCGGCTTCGATTGTTTGAAATGTTCAAAATGACAAGAAAACAAACATGTTGCCACGCATTTAATCTTGCGTCTTGGACTGTTTGTCGGACTCATTTATTGAATTTACTCACTTTGATTGATTAACATTTTTCCTGTTGGTCCTCAGTATGCCTGACGAACGCCAGCTCTCAGTAAACATGGACGACAAAGACGTTTGCTCCTTGGGTAACAAAGAAAAGGAGAAGGACAGGGAGGCTGACAGGAAGCCAGGATCCGCTCGGGACAAGGTGAAGGACGAGGCCAAAGTGAGCGGGAAAAAAGATGGCAGCAAGGAGGAGAAGAGGAAGCGCCTAGAGGAGGAGAGGAAGAAGAAAGAGGAGAAGGAGCAAAGGAAGAGGGAGGAGGAGAAACAAAAAGTGGAGCAGGAGCAGAAGAAGAAAGAGGAGGAGGAGGAGAAGAGGCAGCAGGAGGAACAGGAAAGGAAGCTCCAAGAGGAGGAGACCAAACGGCAGCGTGAGGAGGAGGCGGCTCTCCTGAAGTAAGTGATGATGAACTTTTAAAGCTTCTTACTGAAGACAGTGTTGACACAAACCTCATGGATCAAACTTTTCTGTTAAATGTTACTGAAACAAGTCAAAAAAGTCAAGAGCTTCAAAATAGACTAACACAGAAAACAAAAACTCCTCATTCCAAGGCTGAATTTAGTCAAAATACAATAAAACCTGTACAAATTCCTCTGGGTTCACCTCCTGCAGGAAGGGCCATTCAATTCAGAAATACTTTATTAATCCCAAAGGGAAATTAAATGTTGTAACTCATTATCCTGGTTTCATTAAAGTACTATTTTTTTCCAGATCAAACATTTTAGAAAATCTACATTGATTGTACTTTTACATCTGACTCTCATCTGTCCATTCACACTCAAGATTTATCAACCAACATAATTTATGTTTAATAAATAAAAAAGAACTGCACAGAGTTGTTATTTTCCTTAGTAACTCATAAAAATTTTCTTTTAAATCTGCGTTTAGCTTCTGGAAGCATTGATGAGCTTTTTTATTTTGTAGCTCATGAAGTTTGAGAGGAAACGTGTAAAATAAATAAAGAGTTAACTGAGCAAAGAATCCGACAGGACCAAGGTCACGGTTCTGTTCTTTTTTACAAAACAACACCTCAGGGTGAAACTACGATTTGTTTCTGTAAATTTTTTGGTTTATTTTACTGTTTTACTGATGTAAATACGTTGTTATGGAAGATTTCAAACAGAATCTCAAACTTGGATCATCTGTCCTCGGAACAGTTCTGGACTCACCTCAGTCCATTTGAAACGAGCTCTGGTCCAGAGAAGACGACAACAGTTCTGTATGGTGTTTACATCTGACTTCTTGTTTGCCTGATAGAGCTTTAAGCAGCATCTGTGGATAAACTGACTGACAGTGATCTGTGGAAGAGTTCCTGGGTCCAGAACTGTTTAATGAAGTGACCCCTGAGGGTCTGAAGATCTGGACCTAATCTGGTGATGAGATTATGAACTTGAGAAGACAAGATGAGATTCAAAGTAATTTATAGAGGAACGTTGTTCTGAACTTGTTTCACAGTTTTTAGTGTTTTTCACAGAAGCTGGACCCCTGCCCGTCTTTACTTCTGACAGTCTCTTTAAAATGCTCTCAGGCCTCGTACTGACCGTTAACAATTAACCAGTTAGATAATAAAATAAAATAAAACGCTTTCTTATTCATACAACTTTACAGCTTTTGTTGCTCCCGGAACAAACGTTTTAAAGATTAGTTGCTTCTATAAAATTCAAAATGACCTTTCATGGTACAATTTCTTTGAGTAAAACGTTAAATATGATCAAAGTACAGGTTTGTGAGATTTTCATATCATTTCGTTCTGTTTGTGCGAGGAGTTTCCTTTCTCCAGTTTGACTGATACGAATGTTTGTCTTTAGTTTTGCTTTTCTTTGAGTTTTACTTTTTGTTTTTGTTTCCGCAGAGAAAAGGAGGAGGGGCATCAGCTGCACCAGGAAGCCTGGGAGCGCCATCAGTCCAGGAAGGAGCTGCGCTGCAGGAACCAGAACGCTCACGAGGGTCGGCCCGAGGAGGCCTTCTTCAGCCGGCTGGACTCCAGCCTCAAAAAGAACACGGCCTTTGTGAAGAAGCTCCGCACGCTCACCGAGCAGCAGCGAGACGCGCTCTCCAACGATTTCGCCTCCCTCAACCTCAGCAAGTACATCGGCGAGGCCGTGAGCTCCGTGGTGGAGGCCAAGCTGAAGATCTCCGATGTCGCCTGCGCCGTCCACCTGTGCTCCCTGTTCCACCAGCGCTACGCGGAGTTCGCCCCGTTGCTGCTGCAGGCGTGGAAGAAGCACTTTGAGGCGAGGAAAGAGGACAAGGCGCCCAACGTGAGCAAGCTGCGCACGGACCTGCGCTTCATCGCCGAGCTGACCATCGTTGGCCTCTTCACCGACAAAGAAGGCCTGTCGCTCATTTACGAGCAGCTGAAGAACATCATCGGCGCGGACCGGGAGACGCACACGCACGTGTCGGTGGTGATCAGCTTCTGCAAGCACTGCGGCGACGACATCGCCGCTCTGGTGCCCCGCAAGGTGAAGCTGGCGGCCGACAAGTTCAGCCTGACCTTCCCTCCGAGCGAAATCATCAGCGTGGAGAAGCAGCAGCCGTTCCAGAACCTCCTGAGGGAGTACTTCACATCCCTCACCAAACACCTGAAGAAGGACCACCGCGAGCTGCAGAACATCGAGAGGCAGAACCGGTGAGTCCACCGCACGGCTCCTCGGAACCTTTCTGTTGTGCCCGCTGCTGAATCCTCTGCTTTTCAGGCGTATCTTACATTCCAAAGGCGAGCTGAGCGAAGACCGACACAAGCAGTATGAAGAGTTTGCCACGTCGTACCAGAAGCTGCTGGCCAACACTCAGACGCTGGCCGACCTGCTGGATGAGAACATGCCAGAGCTGCCGCAGGACAAGACTGTGCAGGAAGGTCAGTGACGATGCAACTCGTGACGTTGTTCTGAGTCGAACGTCTTCAACGGGTTCTCTCCTCAGAGCACGGCCCCGGCATCGACATTTTCACCCCCGGTAAACCCGGGGACTACGAACTCGAGGGGGGAATCTGGGAGGACGAAGATGCTCGCAACTTCTACGAGAACCTGGTGGACCTGAAGGCCTTCATTCCTGCCATCCTCTTCAAGGACAACGAGAAGAGCAGTCAGAGCAAAGACAAGGACGAGTCCAAAGGTAAGACGAATCCGTCCAGACGAATAAAGACGGAGTCCGGGTTTTATTCTGACTGTGCTGCTGGTTCTGTCAGACGTCAGGGAGGGAAAGGACGGGACGAGCACCACAGAGGAGCTGGAGCTGGAAGCTCTCGACATCACAGACGAGCCTCTGGAACTGGAAGGAGCAGACGAGGTGGAGAACGAAGAACTGACCAAAAAGCTGCTCGACGAACAAGGTGAGTCTTCTTTGAGACGAGGAAAACTGAAAAAGTCTGTTCGGAAACACAAAACGATTAATCTTTACATCTTAATAATCACTTGTTCAGCAGCCATTTTTTTCACAGCCATCCCGATCGACTCGTCAGTTCTGACGCTTCTCCACTTGTGTTGCATTCACTGACCCTTCTCTAGACTCAGATTTATGCCTTACTGTCAGTTTTACCATAGAAATCCCATCGGTTGATGTTTTTTTGCCTTTGAGATTTTAATTAATATATATTTTGTTTGAGAATGCATGGCAAGCTGGTTGAAATGGTCTTAGGTTCTGCACTTCTGTTTTTAGTTATTATTTAGGGGAAATAAAAGAACAAAGGTCTGCGTGCACTTTTCTGCAGGTCACACTTTTTATAAACACAGAAACATCTGGATGATCTCCTTTAGTTTACACTTAAAATCTATGACTTGTCAGGCGTTCTTCGACGTGTAACATTAAGCTTCCTTTGTTTTAAATACGTTCAGTATTTTATACGCCTGTTGAAAGGCCAGTGTTTGTGGTATAGTCTCGGTCTGTAAACTTTCTCTCGTCCTGCCCATAACTTCAAACACACACGCATCACCATTAGATGGAGGGCTGCCTACACTTTTGATCACCTCTGCTCCAAGGTCAAAGGTTATACAAGGTCTTGGCTTGTCTGGACCTTTGGTATAGATTGCTGTGTAACAGACTGTCGAGGGGCGTAATGTGGCATATTTTTTATTTATTGAACCTTTATTTCTGCAGGTTAGTCTCACCGAGTCATGAGGACTCATTTTCAGGAGAGACCTGTTTTAGACAGACAGAAATATACAACAATTGAAGCAATTAAAATAAAAAGTACTGTTATAAAAATACTGTTATTGTTAGCAGCATAATTCTGTTAGCAGAGTGGTCCTGTTAGCAGCATGGTCCTGTTAACAGAAGGGTCCTGTTAGCAGCATGGTCCTGTTAGCGGCGTGGTCATGTTAGCAGCGTTGTCCTGTTAGCAGCGTTGTCCTGTTAGCAGCATGGTCCTGTTAGCAGCATGGTCCTGTTAGCAGCGTGGTCCTGTTAGCGGCGTGGTCATGTTAGCAGTGTTGTCCTGTTAGCAGCATGGTCCTGTTAGCAGCATGGTCCTGTTAGCAGCGTGGTCCTGTTAGCAGCGTGGTCCTGTTAGCAGCGTGGTCATGTTAGCAGCGTGGTCCTGTTAGCAGCATGTGTATGCAGTGCTCTTGTTTAAAGTGTTACAGTTGATGCTGTTTCTTTCCCAAGTTTATGATCCGGTGTTCGTCATAACTGTCATGTAGTCATCTCTTCTTTGCATAAAGCTGGTCTTCTAACAACCTGCCATGCTTTAGGTTTCCTTGTTTTTCATCGTTTAATGGAGTTTTCCTCATTCCTTTGTGTGCAGAACAAGAGGACGAGGAGGCCAGCACAGGCTCACACTTGAAGCTGATTGTGGACGCCTTCATCCAGCAGCTCCCCAACTGCGTCAACAGAGACCTTATAGACAAGGTGACGACAGAACAACTGGATTCTGATTTTATCTCCTCTAAGTTTTTATTATGTAACGCTCAGCAGTCCCAGCAGGTGCAGAAGTTTAAATCTTTAACTGGCTGACTCTTCCAGGCTGCCATGGACTTCTGCATGAACATGAATACCAAATCCAACCGGAGGAAGCTGGTCCGAGCCCTGTTCACCGTCCCCAGGCAGAGGTCCGTCTCTTCCCTGATCCGTTAATGACCCGAGAGACAAAAATAACAAGACTTGAACCAGATTTTACACAATCATCATGTTTTTCCTGGCGTCACTGACTTTACATCGCCCGACACATTTTCTCTGTAAAGAACCACAGAGGTGCTGTCATGTCGAGTTCTGATCGGAGACTAACGACTCGTCTTTCAGGTTGGACCTGCTGCCGTTTTACTCTCGCCTGGTGGCGACGCTGCACCCCTGCATGTCGGACGTGGCCGAGGATCTCTGCTCCATGCTGAAGGGAGACTTCAGGTTTCATGTAGGTTCCTTTAGCTTCTGGAGATAAAGACGAGGTTTAATGAAACGAGTCAGAACAGGAAGTAGATTAAACACAAATTCAGACATTTGGATGTTTGAACAGACCGTGCGTTAAAGGAGTTTATCAGATTTGTTTTGACGTTCAAATCTGTCAGATTCCTTTGAATTTTATGAAAAAAGCCTAAATTAAAAAACGAAACTCCGAAAGAGGCGTCGTTTTTTTTCTTCTCACCCTCGTTTGTGGATCAGTTGAAATGTTTTACACCGTTTGGGCTTTTTGGTCATTTATTGAGTTTTTATATCGTTTTATTTCAGACTTTAAGACAGTTCTGAGTTTATTATCTGTGTTGCGCCTCTAGCTTTGTTTTACTCAATTATTTTATTTCAGTTTAAAAGATTATTTAATCTGCATTTAATCTAAAAGCAAAATGTATGTTTTTAAATGTTTTTTGGTTTTATTAACTTATTTTTTAGATATATTATGGTTGAAATACTTTATTACTAATAATGTTGTGTATTAAGTGACATTTTATTTTAATTTCAGTGTTAAAAATCAGTAAAACGTCACTTTACTGTAAAGTAAAATGTATTTTTTTACTTGCTTCATAGTTGCAACATGAATTAATAATTTAAAAATATTACAATGTGAGTATTGATAATTTCCTTTTAAGTAAAATAATCTCTAAATCAGTTTATCTGAAAATAAAAAGTTTCAATTTTTTATTTGTATAAATTTGGCATTACAATTTTTTTTTACAAAGTTATATATTTTAAATTAGTATATTTTGTTATGTCAGTTAATAAGATTATTATTATTTTTGCGTTATGGAATGTTTTTATTTAAAAAAAATCCAATTTATATACATTTATCTAAAAGTAAAAATATGTTTTAATCTTTATTTATACTATAAATGCAATACTTTTATTGTTAATATTACATAGTTTATTTATTTCAGTGTAAATAATAACTGATTAATTTATTTTAACAGTTTAATATTTTTAATATTATAATATTTAATGTGTTGTATCATTATGTATTGTCTGTTTTTATTTATTTTTACTGTTTCTGTTTTGTTTTGCCTTTTTACAAAAAAAAAAGTTTCTACATTTCAGTGGGAGTTTTATCTGTAATATTAATATTTATTAATAATCTTTAATGTTTATGATCAATATGTTTTAATTTATGTGTTTATTGAAGGTGGGCGGTGTCACCGTGTTCTGTTTGTGTGTTTTTGTTTATTTATTGTTATTTTAACGTTTTGTAAAGCACTTTGTTTCTCTCAGCGTGTTAAAAAAGTCGTCGTCCGCTACTAAAATCTGATTGATAAAAAAAATAATAATAATTGTGTTTTCAGATTCGTAAGAAGGACCAGATCAACATCGAGACGAAAAACAAAACGGTGCGCTTCGTCGGAGAGTTGGCGAAGTTCAAGATGTTCTCGAAGCCGGACTCGCTTCATTGTCTGAAGGTGAGTCGTGACCCGACCGCGGCTCGCCTCGGCCGCTCTTCGGCTTTAGATGCGTGATGGATTCGTTTAAAACATAAACAAGAATAGTAATAGATTTTAAAATCCACACCTAATCTAAAGAGTCACTTTAAGTCATTTGAAGAAAATGAGTCGAGTTGTGGAACATGAAAATAGTAAAGTCACTTGGAACAAAAATTTCTTGTTTAAAAATGTTCCGGTGAAGATTCTCACTAGAGCACGAACGATATGGAAATTTTGGCTATCGCCGATACCGATATTGGGGGTGGAGCTAATGTCAATAACCGATATATTGGCTGAACTTTTTTTTTCTTTGTCCCCAAGAATCTTAAGTAAACATCTTCTTTTAAACCTGTTGTAACACTTGAACTCTTGAAACAGTCTTCCTAATGTGCGTAACGTTTTCTTTCCTTCAATATTCACCGTAAAGTTATCAAGTGTGTTGCATAAATATAAATTAAACTAAGAAACGTCCTTCCTGTTCAGTGTTTAAACAGTCACCTGTGGTGAAGGTCTAATTAGTGTTGACCGCAGCAGAGTTTATTTTTTTTACTTTTTTTGTAGAGCAGTAAATATTTCAGGCAAACGATGCATTTCATTGAGGGCGACAAAGGTAACGTTACTAACACTGATATATATTTTACCTCTACGTTACATTTATTGTTCTGGATAAAGTTTTACAGGCAACAGTCTATGCTAGGTTATCGAAACGTTAGCTTGTTAACTTGAGAGGCATGAAGCTAATGACAAGCGGGTTGGTGAATTGAAGAGAATTTATTATTTTAGAGTTATTTTTATTTATTTTACAAATCACTTCAAATAAATTTACCGTGCTCTGTTCAGCAAAATATGCTACACAGTATCGCTCGCTGCCTCGACTGTGATGAAAGTGAAACTTAAAGGAACGGTCATGACTTGAAAGTAGTCTTCATGCGCCCTCTGCTGGATACATTGTACAGTTACACCTTTTGCCAGTCAGGACAAGGTCATGGTTCTTTGTCATTTACATCACGTGGTACATGAGGTGGAACGAAAATGACACGGATGGTTCCAGCATTTTAGGGGTGAAAATTAGGAGTGTTTATATTGGCGAATAATGGGACAGTTGTGACCGATATATGTCCCCAACGCCTATATCGGCCCTGCCGATATATCGGTCGAGCTCTAATTCTCAGACATTTGTGTAAATAATAAAAAGGTTCAACAAAATAACTGGACTTGTGTTCTGTAAACATTTCGCTCTCTCTCCGAGAGGCTTTATCAGTTTAAAAATCAATTTCATCTTAATCTTTTAATTCATAAATCCTTCTGGATGGGAAGCCGAATGTCTTCAGCTACAGAAAATAAGTCCTTTTTGTTTCAAACTTCTTATCATACGTGTTTTTGTTTTCTTTGAGTGTTGCAGCTTTTTGTACAAAAACACAAACATCAACAGTTTTGTGACTTTCGGCTTTCTTTAAAAAAAAAACTATAAGCTGTGGAGTGACGTGGATCTTATCACCGACGTGTTTTGCCTCCATCCAGATGCTGCTGTCCGATTTCACCCATCACCACATCGAGATGGCGTGCACGCTGCTGGAGACGTGCGGCCGCTTCCTGTTCCGATCGCCGGACTCCCACCTGCGTACGAGCGTCCTGCTGGTCAGTGAGAATCGCTCGGGTTGTTTCTGGGACTTTGAAGCGACGCTGTGACGTCAGGTTTAGTTAGGAGGATCATTTCTGTCTGTCTGTGGGGGAAGAACACCGACAGCTAATAAGGTTTTCTGAAGGAGCTGAAACAGGAGTTGTTAAAGTAAAAAGTAGGACACTAGCTAATAGCTAAAATGACAAAATATGAGCTCAAAGCCAAAAGAGCAATATGCTAGCTAGAAGTAGCAAAACACTAGCTAAAAGTTGTAAAACTCAAGAGTAAAAGCAGCAGAATAAAAACTAAAACACCAATAGATTTGCTAAAAGTAACAGGATAGTAGCTAAAAGCATCAATCGGCTAGTTAAAACTAACAGAATAGTAGCTCAAGCACAAATAATCTAGCTAAAAGTAACGTTAGTAGCTAAAAGCATCAATCGGCTAACAAAAGCAACAGGATAGTAGCTAAAGCACCAATAGGCTAGCTCAAAGTAACACGTTAGTAGCTACAGTCAAGAATTGGCTAGCTAAAAGCAGTAGAATAGTAGCTAAAGCACTAATTAGCTAGCTAAAAGTAGCATGTTAGTAGCTAAAAGCAAAAATCAACTAATTAAAATAACAGAATAGTAGCTAAAGCATCAATAGGCTAGCTAAAAGTAACATGTTAGTAGTTACATTCAAGAATCAGCTAGCTAAAAGCAACAGAATAGTAGCTAAAGCACCAATAGGCTAGCTAAAAGTAACATGTCAGTAGTTACAGTCAAGAATCAGCTAGCTAAAACTAACAGAATAGTAGCTAAAGCACCAATAAGCTAGCTAAAACTGACATGTTAGTAGCTAAAAGCATCAATCTGTTAGCTAAAAGTAACAGAATAGGAGCCTAAAAACTAAAAGTAGAAGAAAAGTAGCTTAAAACTAAAGCTAGCTGAAGAAGACTGAAACAGCTGGTATGTTGAAGCAGAGTGCAACGAGAACATTTTAATGATAAAATCAATTTTTAAGTTTTATTTCTTCAGGTGAGTCTGATGACTTAAAAAAAAAGCTCACTGGTTTGGAGCAAAATAAATTATGTCTGAAGACTTTTAAGAAAAGTTCAACAGTTCATCTCTGTTCCCTCTCCAGGAGCAAATGATGCGTAAAAAGCAGGCGCAACATCTGGACGCCCGCTACGTGACCATGGTGGAGAACGCCTACTACTACTGCAACCCTCCACCCATAGAGAAGGCGGTGAAGAAGAAGAGGCCACCGCTGCAGGAGTACATCCGGAAGCTCCTCTACAAGGACCTGTCCAAGGTGACCACGGAGAAGGTGCTCAGGCAGATGCGTAAGCTGCCGTGGCAGGAGCCAGAGGTGAAGGGCTACCTGATCTGCTGCATGATCAACATCTGGAACGTCAAGTACAACAGCATCCACTGCATGGCCAACCTGCTGGCCGGCCTGGTGGCCTACCAGGAGGACGTGGGGATCCACGTGGTGGACGGAGTGCTGGAGGACATCCGCCTCGGCATGGAGGTAAACAAACGTCTAAACCGTAAACAACAAACATTTGTTCACGTTTACCTCTTGTGGTTCTGCTCGGTGTGATTTGACAGGATCTGTAAGAACTCGGAGCACGTGGTGAGGATGACTCTCAGCCACTGCCCCGCCAAATTATAGCCCAAGGCAGATTAGCTGTGTCAGTCATCTTGGATTCAAGGAAATGTTTGTTCACGTCACGTGGGTGCACGAGCTGGAAATACATTTCGTTAGTCTGGTCCCAGTTCAGTTCAGCAGCAGACTGATATTTTACTAACACTAGTAATAATAATGGAACATTTCAATGAGCTCCCCCAGAGACCAGCAGTCTAACAGAGTCAGGGTAAGAACTGTTTCTAGTCTGGTGGTCCGCAGCCTTCTGCCTGAAGGGAGGGGGTCCTGACGCAGGAGGCCCTTCTCCTGCATCAGGAGGTGTGTGTGATGGTGGGATGGCCGCCTCCTCCAGCCCTCTGCAGAGCAGCTGAAGCTGGAGCGCAGGACGCTTTCCACCACACGTCGGCTGAGGTCCAAAGACCCGCACGCCTCAGCTGTTTGAGGGTGCGGGGTGTGCCTCGTGTTGCTCCAGGTCAGGTCGTCACTTCGGGGCACGCCCAGATACCTGAAGCTGGACTCCACCTCCACCGCCGTTCCTCTGTGTCCCTTACACCGTCAGAGGCTTGACTCCTAAAGTTAACGAGTTGGAGACGTGCGTCCAGTGATTCCAGCGACAGCGCTTCCTGTTGCAGCTCTGCCTGGAATGTTCTGCCAGAGTTTACCTCCACAGCTGCGCACGGGCGATGCTTGAATTAATCCTCTGTTTACGAACACGTCGTGTCTCAAACGATTTAAAATTGATTCTGATTGGTTAAGAACATGTAAATATTTACAATTGAGTTAGGAGCAAAGAGATTTTTATTAACAGCAAAATGCACCATGTTAACACCCCGACTGTTGCAGTGAAAAATACGAGGAGCATTTATTGAAGGAATGCATGTCACCCGCCCCAGTTCTCATCAAACTCATGTGATCTGTTGGCCCTCTGTGTTGTGGTTGGCTCCCACTCTAGATTTTAGATCAGTGGCTGTAAAATTGATCGAGTTACAGCTAAGCCTGTCACGATTTTAAATTTTGCTGAGCGATAAATTGTCTCAGAAATTATTGCGATAAACGATAATATTGTTTGAAACTTGACAATAATTAGTCATTATTGTCAAATTTAAGAAGAAATGTTTAATTTGTTTTTGCATGTAGAACCTTTTTTTGACCACCAGATGGCAGTATAAGACTGTTTGAACTGAAGGATGGATAGTGAGGGAGCGAGCAGCGTGTCTTTAAGAAAAGTGTGAGGGAGGCCCCTTGACGTGACATGGGCTGTCTCTCTTCGGTTCTCAAAATGGCAGACGCTCGGTGTGGTTCGAGCTCTTTAGCGTAGCGTTTGTCGCTGGTGAAGATTCTGTCTTCCAGGACATTAAATACAAGAGTTCAAGACAAAAACAACGACTTTGTTTGTAACCAAAGATGTTTCGATTAATTGATTAATTGATTTATTGTTTATCGCGACAGGCCTACAGTTTTTTTGTATCATAAAGGCAGAGGGTGAGTTTAATTCATTGTTTCTAAATCATTCTCATTATTAAGATACGTTTTTCAGCACGTAAGTCGTTCCACAGTTTTAGGTCCATTTCAACAGCTCGTGAATCAAAACATTCGGCTCCTTCAGGACATTCCTGCTGTAGCTTTTGGTATCTGTGCAATTTTAACTATTTGAAATATTTAGCCTTTTCAGACATGTTTTTCTCTTTGAAAATGGACGGAGCTCTCTTCGCATCCTTTAGCTGTTAGAAACTTTTTACTGCTCTTTTCAGCTTCTTCCAGCTAATCTCAGCTTGTATTTAGCATTTACATCTACTTTTTTAATAATCTTCAGCCTCTGCTCATTTCTGCTGCCGTCTGTTTTGATCTTCCTGCTTTCAGCAAACGTTCACGCTGAACTCGCATTAAGTTTAGAGATGAAACCTTTTCGATCTGGTTTCAGCTTTCAGACAAATTCCTTCAGAAATAAGCATCCACGCTGCGTTTTTGCAGGAGATGACATTTCTCTAGTTTAATGAAAGATTTTATAAACTTCTTGCAGTCCAGCGTTCACAACTTCAAAGCCAAACGTTCGTCTAAATTACAGAAAAAAAAAAAAAAAAATTAGCTAAAACAGCATCTGAAACAAATAAAGCAAAACTAACTAACTTAGCAGAAATAAGTGAACACTAAAGTGACAAATTAACCAACTAAAGCCAAATTGAACCAATAGAAGTTCCCCCTTCTTTTAGAAAAAGTGGTATGTTCCAGTCTTCCTCCTCCAGCTGCAGCACCTCAAAACAAAAGAACAAGTGTTGGTAAACCATTCAGACAAATATTAACTAAAGTGTGTACCCATCAGAAAATACATGCCTAAAATACCTTAAACTTATACATAATGTAATCTGTAACTAATAATGTAAATTAAATAAATACTAACACGATGTGGTGGTGGTAGAAGCATCCACCACAGTACCGATTGTTTCATGTTAGTCTTCATAAGCTGTGGCGGCCATCTTGAATCATGTTGCCAGTGGAAGATTCTGTCATTTGTGAGAGTTCAGTTAAAGTCCATTCAGCTCATGTGATATTTTGCTAACAGACAGGCACTTGGATATGGACAGAAACATTATCACCTTCTGCAGTGGGTGATGACTTGAAAATGTGACCGTTTAACCGCGCAACAAGAACGTTTAGTACATTTTCTGTTACTTTGATGAATACTTTACTTTTTTCCTTATTATTGATTTATTCATTCATTCGTTCGTTCATTCATGTATTTATTTATTTTTCTTTCTGTTCTGTTCCAGGTCAATCAGCCCAAGTTCAACCAGCGGCGGATCAGCAGCGCCAAGTTCCTGGGCGAGCTGTACAACTACCGCATGGTGGAGTCGGCCGTCATCTTCCGCACCTTGTTCTCCTTCACCTCCTTCGGGGTGAGTCAGGACGGCAGCCCCAGCCCCCTGGACCCCCCGGAGCACCTGTTCCGGATCCGGCTGGTCTGCACCCTGCTGGATACCTGCGGGCAGTACTTCGACCGCGGCTCCAGCAAGAAGAAGCTCGACTGTTTCCTCGTCTACTTCCAGGTACGTGCGCCCCTCGAGCTGACCCGCGGTGCTTTCATGTGTCCAACCAGTCAAATGATGCTTCTGTGTGCAGCGGTACATCTGGTGGAAAAAGAGTCTGGATCTTTGGACCAAGGATCACCCGTTCCCCATCGACATGGACCACATGATCAGAGACAGCCTGGAGCTGCTCCGGCCCAAGATGAGGCTCTGCAGCTCCCTGGACGAGGCCACCAAGCAGGTCTTGGACCTGGAGAGGGAGGTGCTCGTCAAACTGGGTAAAGATGAGTTTCCTGTTCCTGCATGTTTGCGCTGCAGCCGGTCCCACCGCTCCGTCGGCTTTCTTTTGGACCGGCAGAGCAGCATTCCCTAGCGTGTAGGTCGGATGTTTTGATGAAACGCACACATTCCAAACACGTGCACTCAGCGAACAGAACCGAAGCGCCAGAAACGAGAGCTGTAAAAACAGTTAACGATGACTGTTGCAGCCTTTGTCTCCGAGTGTGGAACATTTCAGGTGGGACCAGAAAACACATTTGATTCATCAACGATGTATCTAAGTCGGGGAATCGACCCGTTTCACTGACACTGAGCGCATTTATCTTTTTCTCTTTATTATTGTTTTATAAACAACAACACAAATAAACCAAACAATGTTTATGAGCAGATTCTAAAATCACATCATTTGCTCTTTTCCCCAAATAATCTTGGTCTTGTTGAACCCATTTGTATAATTTAAAAAACTATTTCAACTTTTTACCACTCTCATTATTTAGGTAATTATTATCCCATTATCAGACATTGTGCAGAATGTGAATAAAAACAAAACGATGATCTGAAATCTCATACATTTAGAACGTGATAAATATATCAGATTATGAAAAAATTGCTCCAGGAGCAACAAAAGCTGTAAAAGTAAAACGTACAAATAAGAAACGGCTGGAGGAGCGTTTTGTGACTAATTAGGTGAACGGTCAGGAAGAGGACTCTCAGAAGTAAAGATGGGCAGAGGCTCAGCAGTCTGTGAAAAACTGAGTGTTCACACCATCAACACCAGCGCTATTCAACTGGTGACGTCAATCAGGCCCACTTCATAAAATATATATATATATATATATATTTATTTAAAAGGTAACAGCTCATTGTAAACTTTGGTTTATTTACATAATGACTTTAATCGCTGGACGTCCGGCCCCCGAGCTGTTGGCTTTCAGAAACTGTGGCCCACCTGAGTAATTTTGTTGAATAGCCCTGCACTACACTGTTTATCTAAATGAGGTCCAGAAGATCCACAGAAATTATTAAAATAATCCAGTCCTTAATCTTTTCTTAACACCGGGGATGAGTTCAACCATTTTCTTGTTGCTGTAACCAGCCTTAAATTTAAGAAGAAAAAAAACAGACCGAGGAGGAAGTGTACCTGCAGCAGCTGTACCTGCAGCAGCTGTACCTGCAGCAGCTGTACCTGCAGCAGCAGCAGCAGC
>NC_056519.1:3145687-3158125 GCF_014905685.2 Nematolebias whitei | reverse complement strand
GCAGCAGCTGTACCTGCAGCAGCTGTACCTGCAGCAGCAGCAGCAGCTGTACCTGCAGCAGCAGCAGCTGTACCTGCAGCAGCAGCAGCAGCTGTACCTGCAGCAGCAGCAGCAGCTGTACCTGCAGCAGCAGCAGCTGTACCTGCAGCAGCAGCAGCTGTACCTGCAGCAGCAGCAGCTGTACCTGCTCTTTAACCTGGTAACTGCACACGAACCCGTCTTTGTTCATCAGTTTCCAGGTGTTGAACTGAAATGCAGAGAAAAATGTGAAACTGCAGCTCCGCCCTCTGAGAAAGTGACCCGGGCGTGGCTCGCACTCGATGCTCCAGAACAAAACTACCTGTGGAAAAAAAGCTCCACTAAATAAAAAGAGTAAAATGTGCAAAATAAAAGAGGTTTTCATGTGAACGTGGCTCCTAACAAAGACCCTGACGAGGCTGCAGGTAAACTTCAGGTGTCAAAGAAGCAAACAGGAGAAATGTTTGTTCGTTCGGCACCTGAGTTTTAGTAACTTTCCTCTTTCTGAGTAATCAGTTGGAGGACTGAGTGATCGCTGGGGGGCGGCTGTGGGTTCAACATTGGCTCCATTGTTACCTGATCTGCAGGTGTCGGACTTGGTTCTGTCGCCATGGTTACAGTAAATCATCCCTGCAGCGTCACACAGAACACCGTCATGATCCTGCACAGCTCAACGTTTCACACGTTTGAACCAAACTTCACGTTCGGTTTTAAATCCTGCTCTCAAAGCTTTGTGCTTTTGTTACGAAGGCATGGCCATGGAGAAGGACGGTCGCTCCAGCGCCATGAGCGAAGGGGACGCTCTCGACGAGGAAGACGACGACGGGGACGACGAGGAAGAGGGAGGCGCCGAAACCGAGGAGCAGTCGGGCAACGAGAGCGAAATGAACGAGCAGGAAGAGGACGTGAGTGTTTGGGTTGTAGAGGGTTTTTGACCCACTCGTCTTTCCATCGTTGGTTTCTGCTCCGCTCCACGAGGGTCCACCACAGACTTTCAGTCTGGTTGAGGTTCTGGACTCTGACTGGATCTGTGCAGCTCCTCGATTTGTTCTGTTGTAGATCAGCTGCTGTGTTTGGGATCAGGGTCCTGCTGGTCCCAGTTTGGTCCAGCTGTCAGACAGATGGACGTAAAGTGGCTTTTTAAAATTTTACAGTTATTTAAAAAAATAGATTGAAGAAGTGACGGCCGCCCGGGTTCATTCATAAACGCACCAGTCGCCAACAAAACAATGAGATTATGAGAATTAACGGGAGCTTTATTGTCCCCGTCGTGGAACGAAGAGGGAAACGTTCTCCGCCCGTCCGTCTTTTGATCATGACAAATAGAAAAATAAGAGAGGAACCAACTTCCATTCTGCTGTGTGGCTGCATCTCTGCATACGTTCCTTATCAAATCTATACATCACGAAAACAAAGTCCTCCTGTGTATAGTTTGCTGCTGTGCATTCTGGGTAAACATCTGTTCGTTGGTCTCATTGAAGTGGTTCTTCAGATGAAACTTGACAGACTGAGTCGTGCTGCCGTGACGTTTTATGTAGATGAAGTTTTCTCCTGCAGGCCTTTCAAACAAGCCATACTTGTTCAGTCTTTAATGGTCCTATCATGACCTTTGACCTGAAAACTGAGGCCTGTAGAGTCTGAGATGGAGCTCTGTCCTCTTCTGCTGGGACGTCCACTCCTGGGAAAACGGACTTTTAATATTTGCGGTCAACCTTTTTAATAACCCTCAGAGTCATCACATCGTGAACGTTTGAAGAAGAGGGTTTGAAACTTTAACTTTATTTATTCATGTTCCTCAGGGGAATTCATCCTTATTTAACTGATTAAAATACTAGTTTTATATATTTTTACACAATTAAACTACGGTAAGTCTTTTCGACTCGGCCTGAAATATATTTAATTTAAATGATTTGGATTTTATTTTAATGCTTTAAGGATTTTTTTTGTTTAAAAACTCTACAGTTTTTTTAATTGACAAAATATTTATTTTAGGATAATTAAAAAAAACCTGTATTTTCCTCCATCAGTGCACCCTCTGGGTCAACATCCTCCTCCTCTGTTCTCCAGAGCTCAGAACTGATGCTTGGTTCTGTTGGCCCAGTCCGAGAGGTTCTGGACCCCCTCCTTTGCAGAGTCACACCTCCTAATAGGGCTCGGTCCGCTCTTCCTCTTCTAAAACAAATCCTGATCACCCTCTTCTTCATCGACGTCCTCTCTGTCTGACTCGGACTGTTCTCTCCGTCATGATCTTCTCTTCTGTCTGAGGTTCTGACTCGGCGGTTCCGTCCTCCGGGTCTGCAGCTCCGCCTCACGTTTAAAAATCATCTCATTGTCTCAAATCCACCCACCACCCCCCGATTTATTCCCATAAATATTCCAGTAATTCCTGTTGAAACGTGCAAAGTTCTCAGAATGTCACAGCCTCGTCTAGACTTCCATCTGAGGCGTCTCAGTATCGAGATTAAGGTTCAACCATAAATCTCCACAACTTTGTCGCTCAACGTTCTAGAACGAGCTTGGTCTAAACTCTGGCTTGAAAGGTGGAGGGCGATAGACATTGCATCACAGATTATAATCTGACACCAGCAGAGATTAAGAGTTTGTTTTTTATTCAGCGAGGGGGCTTCTGTCTGGATTCGTCTCTTGTTTTTGTCCGTTTCAGAGTTGTGGCTTTTTGTCCTGCAGGAAGGATCTGAGAACGAAGAGGAGGAGAGGGAGGAAGAGGAAGAGGAGAACACGGACTACCTGACGGACTCCAATAAAGAAAATGAGACGGATGAGGAGAACAATGTAAGACCTGACGTGTCACTGAGACACCTGCACTGTGTCTGGTTTTAGAGCCAGAACGTGTTTTTGGTAGAACATCAGTGTTTTTGTTGTAAGAAAACTGCGGTTTCACCTGCAGGAAGTTACGATCCGTGGCGGCGGACTGAAGCACGTGGAATGTCCCGAGGACGAAGACTTCATCCAGGCTCTGGACAAGATGATGCTGGAGAACCTGCAGGTCTGACGTCTAACAACTTTGGAAAACATTGATGTGAATATTTAGATCGTAGCAACTTTACCTCTAAATACAGTTTGTTGTTGCACATTTTGAATTTCTCTTGCAGAGGAACTGTTTGTAGATAATCTGAAAACTGAAACTAAACGATAGATTTCAGAAAAATATATTTTTCTGCTTTTTAAAATCCTTTAAATTTGACCAAACGAGCTGCGCTCTTTTCTGAGTTTCAGTTCTTCTTAGAAACTTTAAATGAACGATATAATCACCGTTCATAGTTTATATATTTAAAAGAAACTAAATTTTAAGGGAAAGCTACAAATTGGTTTAGTTGTTTATAAAAATAAGAACCAAAAAACAGGAAGTGGTTGGTTTTAATCTCCTTTGAGCAAAACATTTGTGCTTTTTCTTGCTCTTTCTGCAACGTGAGTCTCTAAAATAGTGCAACAGATTTTCTCTTAAAGTTGTCACAGAGACGAGCGTCTTGAACTCGTCTCAATTATTATTTTTTTAAAAGTTTTATTAGAGTACTAGAGCTGCGCGGGAGCTTTCTTCTGACAGAAAACATCCAAGGCTACAACGATGAATTATAAATATAAAAGCAGCTGGTCCATATCTGCTCACCTCCATTTCTACAGTGCACATCAGTTGATTGAATCATAAACGTAGAAACAGGGTGGGTACAATGTAGGAAACAAAATATTGTGCACTGTTTTGCACTCTGAACACAAAAGTAGGTCGTCACTTCCAAAGTTTTGCAGCTCAGAATGCAGTCGTGCTGCCTGTTAGTCGCAGACACTCAGAATTCAGTGAGACGGGAGTTCAGTTTTTTTCTCACAGTTTTGAGCTCGGCTGTCTCCAACAGTCACAGCTCAGTGAGATACTTTCTTTAGGAACAACTTAAAGTGTCTAAACTCTTTACCTCTCATTTTAAGAACTGCTAACTGACCCAGTTATTAGGAGCAACGGTCACCTCTACGTTACATTAGTCTCTTAGAACCAATGTCCCTCACACCCGTTATCCAAGGAGGGCGCCCCGCCCTGTCAACAGAGCACAGCGCCCCACCTCCCAAATCCCCCTCACACACCCCCGGTCCGAAAAGCGCCCTGCCTAGGTCAGTAATCTAGGGGGAAACTCTAAAACATTGTGTTGTTTGACCTGAGTGTTCTCGATGAAGTCCGAAGTTTAACATCCCGGAGATCCATATATTGAAAGAAATTTATTCTGAAACGTGTTCATCAAATGTAAGAGTTGTTAGAAATGATCACGTTTTTAACAAAAATTGTTTGAATGATGCCCTAAATTCAATTCAATTCAATTCAAAAATACTTTATTAATCCCAGAGGGAAATTAAATGTTGTTGTAGCTCATTTTCCTTGTTTCATAAAAGAGTTGTTCTAGATGTTGATGGTTGTGGGCAGGAAGGATCTCTTGTGATGGTCCGTCTTATAGCAGATCTGAAAAAACTGGCCACAGCTGTTGATCCGTTTACTTGCACTTGGTTGGCCTCCTGGGCTTCAGGATCACCTGAATGTTGGGCAGAAATCCTCCCAGAGCAATGGCCACTCCTCCCAGCAGCTTGTTGAGCTCCTCATCGCTGCGGACAGCCAGCTGTAGGTGCTGAGGGACGATCCTGTCCTTCCGCAGTCATGAGCCGTGTTTCCTGCTAGTTCCAGGATCTCAGTGGTCAGGCTCTCGAGCACAGTTGAGCTTTTGAGATGTTAATCAGCTGCTGTTGGTTGTAGAAACTGCCTTGTTGCCATGGTTACGCATCTTAACAAATGTCCAAAACTAAAAAAGTTTCAGTAAAAATCCTTCCAGCTGCACAGCATCCGATACCAGAGGAAACAATCATCCAAAAAATGTGATTTACATCCAGAAAAAGAGGAATTAAAGTTTCCAAAAGCAAAATCTCAGAATGAAAGTAACAGAGCTGCTCCAACATGCAGCCACCTTGAGTGGCGCAATTCTAGTACTGTCTAAATACTAAATAATAAATACTGTCAAATCAAAATCTTTCTGCCCATTTAAGAGACATGTTCATTCAGATGTAGTGAATTCAAATTCGTCTTAGCTTTGATGTGATTTAAACAGATTAATAATGGCGTTAGATTCTCATTAAGTTTTATCTTTATGAGCAAATCATATCTGTAAATCATATTATGGACTCTAAAGGCAGCATATATAATGAAAACGGCACTGGGCCCAGACTGGAACCTTGGGGAACTCCACATGTAATCAGTGTTACAGCAGAAGAATATTAACCTATATGAAGTGAGAAACTTCAGTGAGACATGGTTTAAACAACTCCTTTAATACTTTCATGCTGTTCAGGCTGAAATGGGGGTTGGTTGTGTAAAAAGAGTAAAATTTAACATTTTTCTTCCTTCCCGACGTGTCGGTCTCTGCAGCAGCGCAGTGGCGAGGCAGTGAAGGTGCACCAGCTGGACGTGGCCATTCCTCTGCAGCTGAAGAGTCAGCTGAAGAAGGGGGGGTCTGGACAGCAGTGCACGGTGGAGGGAGACTCTGACGACTCCAACACCATGCAGTTCGTCATGCTGACCCGCAAGGGCAACAAGCAGCAGGTACGAAGCAGACAACAGGTGCACAGTTACCGCTAGCAGCCGAAGCAAAGGCTCAGACCACAGAACGGACACTCAGATGAGGAGAGTCATGGTTTTTATTATTATACAGTTTCTCTTTGGACTTCGGCTGCTTTTTTTACTTTGCTTCGGTCATTGCACTCAAACATTTTCAGAGGAATGTTTTTTAAGCCACTTAAGCTGCTTCAGGTTTTCTACAGCAGATGATCAGGCGAAGATGAGGATTTTTATCATAGATCACAAGATGTGCTGTTCCTGTAGCCTCTCGCTGGGCTGCGACTCAAAGCTGCTCTAATATAGCTGATTTTGTTGCCCACATTTATGGTTTAATCTGCCAAATGTACAGCAGAAATGAAAACAGGCAGACTTGGACCAGTTTTTAATCGTTAGTATTGATGCTGCTCAACATGTGGCAAATTTATTGTGATTGCAACGTCCCAAAGGTCCTGGGCTGCAGAGTCTGGGTTCACAGCGCCTGGAAATCAGGAAACGTTTGGAAAATGCAGAGAAACTTCTTCTGTAGACCAAAAGGTCTGATGGAGAAGATGAGTGCTGCTTTTTAGGAATATCTCCACCAGAGGAAAGAAACGAATGGTAAATAGTTTTAAGATCTGGCGTGACACGTGCGGGGTTAAAAGCTTTCACGTTAAATGTGAGCGAGGGCCACGGTGGTGCAGCGCGTGGTTTCAGGGCAGAATCTGGCCCTTGTACTGCAGGGCGTGTTCGGCTGTTCTGCCAGGAGTCGAGCAAAAACGGCTCGAGTGAGAAAACACAGAGCGGCTTCTGTCGTGAGGCGAGTGGATGGAAGTGAAGTTTCTCTGAGCAAACACGCCAACGTCACTGCAGCGAGGAGAACAGGCCCCCAGTGTGTGTGTGTGTGTGTGTGTGTGTGTGTGTGTCCGTCCTGCAACAGAACCAACATTCAGCTGCTCTATGAACAGTGTGTTTATCTGCTCCACCTCCAGGAATCCAGTTTAAGATGTTTTATAGAGTGAAAAAGACAAAACTTGAGGTTTTATTTTAAACACGCAGCATCGTGTTTATCTTCACCTGGACTTCTGTGTACAAGCAGAGCGACGCTAGCAGTTTCCACCCGCTTCCAGTCTTTATGCTAAGCTAACGGGTTGCTTTTTGTAGCATCAGACCCTCAGTGTTTCTTCTTTTATGTAACAGAAGCTCAAAAAGCTACGTCGGCCATCTTTGATGGCTCCAAATCCAGGTCATTTGTGGACGTTGTCCTGTAATTACTTCCAGTAATTAGTTTCATTAAAATCCTTTGAGTGATTCATGAGATATTTTGCTAACGGACATCGTCTCCAACAACATTTTCAATAAAGAACTGAAGGATCTGTTAGCAGAGAGATCTATGACTGCTACGACAACAAATTTTACCTTAATTTCTCTAAACAATGAGCTTTTGTGTGTTTGCTAAGATAGCTGTGGCGGCCATATTGAAATTTAAACAAAGTACTTAGCGAGCTGTTAGCATGAGTATTATAATCGGAGGTTAGAGTTGGCTACTGCTACATCACATCGTAGCTCAGGTTTTCTAAAATAACCAAGTTTCAGCTGTTTTTGTGTTTGCTAAGATAGCTGTGTCGGCCATTTTGAAATTTAAATGAAAAACTGTTGGCAAGAATAGCACAGCTGGAGCTCAGTAACTACCACGCCAAATTACAGTTTATTATCTCTAAAAATGAAAGTTTTATTAATTTTAGTGGTTGTTCAGGTAGCTGTGGCAGCCATTTTGAATTGGGCTGTGTCAAATATCTAACTGGTTGTAGAGGAACCTCCAGTGGGTGCTGAGATATTTAACAGAGCTCGTATTCTCAGTAGGATTTGAAGTATTCGTTCAATGTTGTGGGTATTTTTGGGTCGTTTTTGCCAAGTACGTTTCTACGGTAACGAAATGTTAATAAAAATGAGCAGCCAAGCAGCTGTTTGGATGTATTGTTGGTTTCTGTGTGCTCTTATGTTCGGGACTCGTTAAAATAAATAATTAGTAAAATAATAAAATAATAATAAACTAATTGGAAACCCGAGTAGAGGTGAATTAGCTACATTAATATTTTTATGCTCTTCTATGTCACACGCCAACAAACCTGCACTCGTTGTTATTGTTATTATTATTATTATTATTATTATTTTAATGTGCGGTCTATGACGGAGTTTCCGTTCTTCTGGCCGACAGTATAAGATCCTGAACGTTCCCCTGTCGTCTCACCTGGCGGCGAACCACTTCAACCAGCAGCAGGCGGAGCAGGAGGAGCGCATGAGGATGAAGAAACTGACCCTGGACATCAACGAGAGGCAGGAGCAGGAGGACTACCAGGGTACGAAACGCCACACACTCGCTTTACTCCCTCTTCACTTCTACCGGATTCAAACCTTCCAGATGTTGATGAAAACAGCAGCTCTGAGACGACGAATCGAACCCGGTCAAACATTTACATGTCACAACTGACATGATGAGTGAAACAAATCTGACCAGCAGAACTAACGTTGACTAGAAAAATTAACAATTTCCACAAAACTACAGTGAACGTTGAGAGCTAAATGAGTTTATAGCAGCTAAAACGGGAAAAACTGTCAAATCATCAGAACAGGAGCTAAAAGCTCAAACTAATAAAACAGTAGCTAAAAGCTCAAATTAACAGAGCAGTTGATAAAAAAAAACAACAACTCCTATTTAGTAAAACAGTAGCTAAACTCTAAAATCAGCAAAGCATTAGCAATACAATAGCTAAAAACTAAAACTAGCAGAACTGAAGTTGAAAAAATTAATAGGATAGTAGCTAAAAACTAAAATGAGCAGAACAGTAGTAAAAAGATAAAATTGGCCACACAATAGCTAAAATCTAAAAACAGCTAAGCAATAGTTAAAACCTAACATTGGCAAAACCGTAGCTGAAAGCTTAAATCAGTAAAATTGTTGCTGACAGCTAAAAATAGTTAAGCAATAGTTTAAAGCTAAAGTTAGCAAAACAGTGCTTAAAATGAACAAAACTATGAAAGCTAAAATAAGCAAACCAATAGCTAATAGCTAAAACCAACTAAATATTAGCTAAAAGCTCAAATAAAAAAATAAGCTGAAAGTTCAAATTTACAAAACAGGATTTTTTTTAGAATAATAGTTGATGAAAACTAAGAAAATAGATAAATGATAAAATCAACAAAGCACCAGCTAAAAAACAAAAACATCTAAGCAATAGCTAAACTTAACATTAGCTAAACATTAACTGAAAGCTAAAATCAGTAAAATAGTTTCTGAAAGCAAAAAAATAGTTAAGCAATAGCTAAAAGCTAAAGTTAGCGAAACAGACGTTTACAGCTAAAATCTGCAAAACGGTAATTAAAAGCTGAAAGAAGCAAAGCAGTTAAAATGTAAATTTAGCTAAAGAATAACTGAAACAATAGCTAAAAGCTCAAACTAGCAAAATGGTAGCTAAAGGCTAACAGTAGCATGAGAAGACAAAAACGAAGCAAGCGCTGCAGTCAAGTTCCAAGCACATTTTTCTGAAGGAATTTCTGTGGGAATTTTTTTTTAAATTAAAGTTACACATTTTGAAAAATATCAAATTTACAGAAATGAAAAGTCGCAGCACTCGTCTCTTGAACAAGCCGAACGTTTTGGGTCGCACTACGACTGAACCGCAGGTTTTCTCTCTTTGTGCTGCAGAGATGATGCAATCGTTGGCCCAGCGCCCGGCTCCGGCCAACACCAACCGAGAGCGCCGGCCTCGCTACCAGCACCCGAAGGGCGCGCCCAACGCCGACCTGATCTTCAAAACCGGAGGAAGGTGAGACGAGCGCCCCGCAGCGAGACGCTGACATCAGAACGTGGCGAATCGCAGGTCGATGTAGCCGACGGAGCCTCGTCGACGGCTCTTTGAAAAAGTCCAGAGGTGCAAGACAGGCAGAGAGAGACAGACAGGAAGCTTGAGCAGCTATAGCCAGACCCTAAAAGAAAACAGTTTTTTTTTTAAAAAAGGCTGAAAGTAGCAAAACATGAGCTAAAATGTAAAAGTTACAGACAGGTAAAAGCTTCAAGAATCAAACCGGACACATAGAAGCTAAAGGTAGTGGAAAAAAAAATAGCTAAATGTGGCTAAAGGTTAGTTAAAACTTAAGTACTAAAAGGGTACAATAAACAAACGAAACAAAAGAATAGCCTAAACTTTAAAGTAACAAAACACTAGCTAAAGGCTAAAAAGAGCAAAAGGTTGACGAAAGTCTTCAAGTAGCCAAAGGCTAACCAAAAGCTAAAAGTAGTAAAAGCTAGCTAAAAGTAGCGAATGGTTAGCTAATAACAAAAGGGTATGTTAAATTTGAAAGCAGCAAAAGACTTTGCTAACTAATTAAAGTAGCAAAAGACTAACTAAAAGCTACATGTAAAAATACATTAGCTAAGGGCTGCATGGAGCCAAAGGCTAGCTAAAAGCCTAAAGTAGCAAAACGCTGGTTAGAAGCTAAAAGTAGTAAAAGTTAATTGGCTAAAAGCTGAAGTAGAAACAGGACGTATTTAAGCTAAAAGTAGGAAAGGGCTTAGAAAAACTAAAACTTACAAAAATCTAGCTAAAAGATAAAAATTACAAAAAACTTGCTAAAAGCTAAAGTGTCTAAGGATTAGCTAAAAAGTATAAAAGATAGCTAAAAGCTAACAATAGTAAAAGCTAGTGAAAATATAATTTACAAACTCCATATACCGGTAAATGTCTCAAAAAAGCAGCTAGAGGTTAAAGTTAGCAAAAGGCTAGGTATAAGCAAAAGGTTATGTAGAAGCTAAAACTAGATAAACCCGCAAAAAAGCTGAAAGTAGCAAAACGCTAACTAAAGGTGTTAGAACGGTAAAGACTAGCTAAAAACTAAACCATTTGTCGTAAATAAAGTTAAATATTTTGAAAGTATAAAAGATACAAACACCAAAAGTCCCAGCACCCATCTCCTGAATGAGCCGAACGTTTTGATGTGAGAACAGCTAAAACAACACAAAGTCTGCAGAAGTAGATTGTAAAAGAACAGTCTGAGTGCTGAGCATACAAGTGCTTTTTAAATCAAAAAGTGCCGTTTCGGCTCGTCTGCAGTAACTGCCCCGCTCTGTCCTCCAGGAGACGCTGACAGGAGTCCTGGCCCGGGTTGAGCGAGCGAGCATGACGGAGAATGAACGAGCATAAAAGAGAGAGAGGGAAAAAAAACAAAACGAGGAGATCGGAGGGGAAACCGGCCGCAATCGGGATCGAGTCCCCCGCTGACGTCGGGACAGACCGAAGCCCTGACCTGAACAGACTGCCACCCAGCCGAAGGGTCCGAGGAGGAGGAGGAGCCACGAGCTGGGGTCAGAGGTCAGGACTCACACGAGGGGCTCTTTTCTTTTTTTTGTCTGTTGCCAGAGATGACAAAAAACATCACGACTGTCTGGACCAGGAAACGGACTTCACACCGGAGCGACGGACGGACGGAGACGAGACGAAGGTCCACCGTCACGCCAGGCGGAGGACAAACAAACTTTCTTTTGTCTTTAGGAGCGCTCATCTGCATCTTTTTTATTTTTCAACTCGGACGACACGTCTGACTCTTCTGTAGAAACGACGCAGAGGAAAACACGACACTGTAGGTTCGTCCACGAAGTCGGAAAGATCCAAAAATGGACGACTGGGTTCGACTTCTGTTGCTCGTTAGATTTTTATTTTTTTTCCTTAAATTACCGAAACTTCAGTTAGATCAAATCAGAAATGTCAAAATATTCACTTTACGCTTCATAAACGAGCTGCCTGCCCATCATATTAACTCTCATCACTTTAAAAATAAATTAATTTCAGAGATCAAAGTGGTTTTTTTTGCGCCAGTTGCAAAGAAATTAGATTTTTTTAATTCTGTTGAAGTTTTGTGCTGATTCATCAGGTGAAAGTTAAAACTACAAATTGTGTTTTAGAAGCAAATTACTTTTTGTAGATTTATTCTAAATGTTTTCTCTGAAGATCACAGATTTATAATTCACAAGTTAGATTTAAAATAATCTCATTGCCAGATGTTGATTCTCGGAGGTTTTACTCGATTCATCAACTGAAGAGAAATCCTGTTTTTCTGCACATGTAGTCAGGTTCTTCCTGAGTTAAGTCTTTCTAGAAGAATCCACGTCACCTGCTGCCCTTAGTGCCAAATATTCCAACAAACGTCTCCATCAGTTAGCCCTCAGTATTTGTTGTGAATGACTCTCGGCTACTACCATACCCAACTTTAGCTCAGCGTCTGTACAACTGACTGACAGTGTTTGTGTATCTAGCCAAGTACCCGGTGACACACAGGACGGATTTTAATGGAACTCGGTGGAATGACTTGACGAACATCCACAGCCCAATTCAAGATGGCCGCCACCTCTAATGGACCGTTAGCCAGAGTCTCACGGGGCTCCAGCTGTTGGAGACTGGCTGGTTGGTGAACAGCATTCACGAAGGAGTTTCCAGATGTTTGCAGAGGTTTTCATCTCCCGAGTGCCAGTCTCAGCGGAGTGATCTTTCAAACGAGTCGCAGAGTCGTCTCCGTGTCTCGACACTCGAGCTGTAGTCAGACACCCCTCTGGACAGAAAACACCTGAGACTACGGCCCTGAATGTCCACGTCCATCCATCATTTTTACCTGCTTCTTCTTTTCTGGGTCGCTGGTGTCCAGCAGTCACTGTGCGAGAGGTGGGGGACAGCCTGGACATGTCTCAGTCATCACAGAGACATATGGACATGTCTCAGTTCATCACAGGGACACATGGACATATCTCAGTTCATCACAGGGACACATGGACAGGTCTCAGTTCATCACAG
>NC_056519.1:3143737-3145677 GCF_014905685.2 Nematolebias whitei | reverse complement strand
GTTCATCACATGGACAAATGGACAGGTCTAAGTTCGTCACAGGGACATATGGACAGGTCTCAGTTCATCACAGGGACAAAATGGACAGATCTCAGTTCATCACAGGGACATATGTAGTAGCTGAGAGTCATCAACAGCAGATACTCTGAGAGTTAACAGACCACACTGGTTCAAACTGTCTGCGAGGTGGTGAGGCAGAAGGGGACAGCTGGACAGGACGCAGAGTTCAAGCTGTAAAAATCCCAGTTTCCAGATCCAGGAAGTGAAATGACAGGAAGTGAGCAAACTGACGGCTCAGACACGGTTCTGTGAACTGAACGAGCAAAACGTCTGGAAACGTTTTGTGCTTCGGCGTTCCTGGCTGCGTCTTCTCTCGAAGGCCTCTGAACGATTTTATGGCTGAGATCCTGAGACGCTCCCCTCGAGTCGCTTGACGAGAACTTCACAACAACGTGACGACGTTTTGGGTTCACGTTTTTAGTCGACCTATAGATCCACTCTGCTGCGTCTCATCCATCACCAGTCACGGTCTGAAGGTGCGTTTACGCCTCTTGTGGGTTTTGATGAAATTCTTTTGCTGGACTCAACCGGATGAACTTTTCCCTGATCCTTTTGGACCTAGGGAGGCCTGACGGTGTCACCAGTGAACACCTGAGCGCACCTGTTCAACATTTACTCCAGCTTTTCTTCAACCAACCAGAACTTTGGACAATTGAAACGTTTTTGCTTTGGTTTGTTTTTCTCCTCTTAGTTTCCCGTGTGCCTGGAAGTCTTCCTGAGTGACGACACGAACTAAGATATTTAAGATCAGTTTAACTCGTTAGGTGATGAATAATTCTACTCGGCTGCACGAGTCGTTCAGATGTTTGTTTCTTTGCTGTAGGTTTAAAAAGTGCTTTGAGTGTGTGTGTAGTGAAAACTGCTGAAGCTGCTTGTAATAAAGAACATTTATCCCAGGAAACCAGTTTCTGGGCTGAGAAGGAGCTCGGTCTTGTGTTTGTGGTATGTTCTTGTTTGCGAGGGTGCGTCTTGTTTGTCGACGTCTAATTACAAGGCTGGAGGCCCAAGTATTCCCTCATTTCCTGCCAGGACTTGGTGCTAAATGCTGCGTGTGTGGAGGAATGACGAGAAGGGGTCGCACTCTTTAAAATGATGTCGCCGTTGTTTGATTCATTTCGAGCTGTGGCATCAAACAAAAATCAAAAGGTGCATTTGGAATGAGTTTACTCCACATTTTGATAAAATTCTGACGCACTCTACGTAAACAAAGCGCTGATGGTCACAGCTGAAGGTTTCTGCAGTAAAAACGATAGAAGGAAGTCGATGGCAGTTTTATTTCTACAGGTTAATCCCACTGAGCCTCGGGAACTCATTTACAAGAGAGACCTGGTTTAGTGATGACAACAATAGAATGTGCACAAATTGAGAATAACAAGTGAAAATAAAATGGTATTTTAAAAAAAGTAACAAAAACAGCTAGGTTGTAAGGCGATGTAGAAAACTAAAAACAAGTTTGAGTGGTAATTTGCACTTCGGGGTGGGGATTTGAGAGGAAATCACACGTCCTATAGCAGAGAGAGACACTAAGTCGAGGGTGCACAATACATCGATTGTGATCTACCGGTAGATCACATGTATTAAAAAATCGAGTCAGACGATCATCCATCTCTGAAATGTGTCTCTCTCTTGACAGACAGACAGGACAGTCAGTCCGAGGCCTCGTTTACACGACGTGAAACGTTCATCGGCCTCATCCTCTGGAACTGAACGTTTCTGAGTCCGGGTCTCAGAGTGGAGGTTTTCAGGGGAACCCCCCGCGGAGGAGTGAGATGCTCCAAGTGTGAAGTGACACATGCACACTCCAGACAGCTGCAGTCCAAAGAGCTTCTGCTCTAACAACAGTTATAATAAATAACAACAGTTATAATAAATAACAACAG
>NC_056519.1:3143171-3143727 GCF_014905685.2 Nematolebias whitei | reverse complement strand
TAATAAATAACAACAGTTATAATAAATAACAACAGTTATAATAAATATAACAGTTATCATAAATAACAACAGTTATAATAAATAACAGTTATAATAAATATAACAGTTATAATAAATATAACAACAGTTATCATAAATAACAACAGTTATCATAAATATAACAGTTATAATAAATAACAGCAGTTATAATAAATAACAGTTATCATAAATAACAACAGTTATCATAAATATAACGGTTATAATATATAGCAGTTATAATAAATAACAGTTATAATAAATATAACAACAGTTATAATAAATAACAACAGTTATAATAAATAACAACAGTTATCATAAATAACAACAGTTATAATAAATAACAGTTATAATAAATATAACAACAGTTATAATAAATAACAACAGTTATAATAAATAACAACAGTCATAATAAATAACAGTTATAATAAATATAACAGTTATAATAAATATAACAGTTATCATAAATAACAACAGTTATCATAAATATAACAGTTATAATAAATAACAGCAGTTATAATAAATAACAGTTATCATAAAT
>NC_056519.1:3136448-3143161 GCF_014905685.2 Nematolebias whitei | reverse complement strand
GGTTATAATATATAGCAGTTATAATAAATAACAACAGTTATAATAAAAATAACAGTTCTAATAAATATAACAGTTATAATAAATCACAACAGTTATAATAAATATAACAACAGTTATAATAAATATAACAACAGTTATAATAAATAACAGTTTTAATAAATAACAGTTTTAATAAATATAACAACAGTTATAATAACAGTTATAATAAACATAACAGTTATAATAAATAAGTTATAATAAATATATAAGTTATAATAAATATAACAGTTATAATAAATAACAGTTATAATAAATATAACAACAGTTATAATAAATAACAGTTTTAATAAATATAACAGTTTTAATAAATATAACAACAGTTATAATAACAGTTATAATAAATAAGTTATAATAAATATATAAGTTATAATCAATATAACAGTTACAATAAATAACAGTTATAATAAAAATAACAGTTATAATAAATAACAGTTATAATAAATATAACAACAGTTATAATAAGTTATAATAAATATATAAGTTATAATAAATATAACAGTTATAATAAACAACAGTTATAATAAATAACAGTTTTATTAAATATAACAACAGTTATAATAACTGTCAGAGAGCAGAGTGTTTTTGTGCTGCTCACCTTTTTTCAGCTTGTAGGAGCAAAACCAACAACTTCCTGGATCCAAAGAGACGTTAGTGTCTTCACCAGTTTGGACTAACTGTCATGCAGACGCAGCATGCACGATGAGGGTTGCCAGATAAATGTAAAATGTTTTATTTACCCCCTCCTTTTCTGTGCACATGTTCAACATAATCAACACACGTGTCATGTTAGAACATCTTTACTCTGCGCATGTGACAGTTTAGGTCAGGGCTGTTTAACTAAACTGCTCAGGGGGCACATGAGAGCCAGCAGCAGTTTTACAATGATCAGTTACCTTTTTAAATTTGTTTATTTTATTGGATTGAATCATGAATGCAATAAACAGAACCCAAACCCAGAAACACACCACCACCATAAAACAACAAAAAACGTTTTATTTTTATGAAGTCAATGGCGGGCCAAGCCACCAGTTGTTTAGCCGTTTAAGTCAAATACTATTATTTTAAATCCACAGTACTATAGTTCATAATTTCTTATCTGGCAACCTGACTGACATAGAAACTACAGCGTTTTTGTTTAAACTTGCTCGTTCTTTTGTTTATTACCCCCAATAAACACTGAATAAACAAACATTTCCAGAGGTTGTTCTCGTGTAAACGGGGCCTTACAGCAGTTAGTGCTGGTACCCCGGAGACATCGATGGATTTTAGGACATGACCTTTGAAACGTCCTTCAACGTTAAATCAGGCCACAGGAAGTCGGACTTTACGTGACCGAGCCGGCCTTTTGACGTCTTTAATAGTTTTTACACAATCGCAGTTTAAGTTTGAGGATGTCTGAAGATTTTCCGCAGATGGTTCAGCTCAGTGACAAACTCTTCATACTTTCTATTTCTTGTACAGTTAATACATTAAAACAGACATTTCTGTCTTCTTCCACTTATCATGCACGGGCGCCCAGACTTTATCATCATGGAGCTCCTTTTAAAATGACCAGGTCAAAGTGATCTACCTGAATATTCCCAGTCCAGCCACTTTGATGCTTTTTATTTGTTGGAGTTTTGCTGAAGCTGCAGGATTCAACGACCTTTTCGTCAGCGGTTTTATCTCTTTACATTCCACTTCAATAAACGGTGAACGAGGAGGTTTATTTTATATTACTCTGTTTATTAAGGGACAACATGAGATACAATAGTTGTATAAACAAGATGGACATTTCAGTTTTTAACTGTTAGCAGGCTGTTAGCAGCAACGTTCTCACCACCACACTTTAAATCCCTCTGCTGAGATTTATATTTACACTCTGCAGAAACGTTTCCTCTTCAAACAGGAAGTCGTCGTGTGCTGCACCGTCAGATACTTCAAAATAACTGTAGCTGGACTACAGAGAGCCGGAGTCAGTAAACAAAACAAATCACTAAATATACTTCAAAAGTTACTGTAGATGAGCTACAGAGAGCCGGAGTCCTTATAAAACACACAAACACACACGTGCACGGGTACACAACAGTTACACTTGGAGCTGGCAAAGTTATTCACAGAAATGAAAATATAGAAGTCGGGGTGTTTCCAGACCGTGTGGTTTTACTGACAATGTCCATCCCGTAACAAAATAAAGCATCAGTTTGAAACTCGTCCCTCCACTTGGTTAAAAAAAGTCAAAGTTCTGCCCACAGTCCCACCAGTCTGTGGTTTGGAGTAAAAAATATCCTGCCTCTGCATCGCTGCTGGTCCAGAACAGCAGATTTCAGAAACCCGAGCTACAGAATCGCGCTTCCAACTTCCCAAAGCATCAATGTAACAAACAATTAGAGTAAATGCCCAGAAGGTAAACGATAAACCAAAATAAATCTGAGGTGAGTTCACAGCCTGTAATTTACTTCCTGTTCAGCCGGATCAAGGTTTACATCGTTACACGTTGGCTCGAAGATTTAAAAGGTGATCAAATCTTCAGTTCAACAAATAAATGACGATTACGTTTTAAGTGTTTGTTGGGAATCAAAACGCATCAGATTATTTATTTTAGAGTAAAACATGATTTATAGGGTGAATAAATGTTTTTTTTTTTTTTAACTAGATTTTTGTGGAAAAAAAATCACATTTTTATCTGAATAAACATTAAATTAGCAAGTAGTGTGCATGTTTTTTATGTTTCTCATGTTCCTTTTAGGCCAAAATCATGTTTTATTTAACGTTAACTTGAGATTAACACGTCAAACGCGTGTTTTTTTTTTTAAACTGGATTTTTATAATTGCAGGCTTACACGTGAAAATGTTTTAAATTAACACGGAATACATATTTTACGTTTCCTTTGCAATTTTGTAACATTTTCAACATGTTCACCTGATCGTTCCACATGGATTCACATGTGAAAAACATGTTTAATTCATTGTAAGGTTTGTCTATAATTAGCTGTTTGTTAACATTTATAATGTTTTTTTTAAGCACAATAATAATAATAATGTGTTTGTGTTGTCATGTTCCAATACAATGGTGACAATGACTCTCTGCATTTAACTCATCCACCACCAGGTGGAGCAGTGGGCAGCTATTGGAAGCGCCCAGGGAGCGATTGGGGATAGGGTGTCCTGCTCAGAGACACCAATGACTGGGGATCGAACCTCGGACTTTAAAGCCCCAAATCGGCTGCCCTGCCTCTACCACAAGAAGCCTATATTATAATTTATTTATTTTCTAAAGGGTTCCTGTAGTTGTAGGTTTTCCTGTCGTCCGCGCTGTTCTGCTGGATTTCAAACTGTGTCAATCTTTAAAAGCTAAAACATTATTATAACAAACTCTACCTTAAGGTTTATAGTTGGTTTAAAAAAATGTAAAATTCATAAATGTCTCAACTTTTATGTCGTTAAAGCCCAATTTCCAAGAATAGAGTGGAGAGATGCTAAACGATGGATAATTTATGTTCTGTCGTAAAATTAAAATAAAAGGAAAAATCTAGATTAACTTTAAATTTTAAAAATTTGGTTCCATTGTGCAGACCGCCCAGTAATACTCTCCAAAACGTAAAACGTATCAATCCAATCTTTATAGTTTTTGATAAATGCGCCACTTCCTCTTCATGTATCCAGGATCTCACTAGGCTGCAAGTTTGCCACAAACTGAGGCAACGTTCTCGACAGAGTCTCCAAAATGTCTCGAATTTCCTGCCAATGCTCTCAGTTTCAAGTGGGTCGTAGTGCCTCGCTCTCATGTTGCTGGAATTTTAAACGCATATTAAAAATCTGCAACTGATTTTCTATTAACATTCTCACAAAATGGTTACAAGTGTCTGAAACACGTCTCAAATCAGTCCCAATTTTGTTTCCATGACTCAGAAAGTTTGAGTCAACTTAGGGAGGGTGTGGCACCTGGTGAAACCAAAATTTAGAAAATATATGTACCGAAGTACCTACTTGGTGGGACTCCAGGTTAAAATTGGCATCTTTTCTTGCATTTCTGTGTTGCCAACACTCGCAGCCTAGCAAGATCCAGTCTTTATTAGTGGAGTTTGTTAAACAACTTTTTTAAGATCTCCATCTTCATGAACTAGGGAATTGTAGATGTAGCTGGTTTAGAAGTCCAAAAGCACCAAAGGAGCCCATTAGACAGAGGAAACATGTACAGTCTTTTCCTTTGCTAATGTTAAAACGTATCACAATCAACCTTTAAAAAGAGGTACGAGGAACAAAATGCAACTCAAATCCTTAAAAACCGTTTGGGACAGCTTACGCACAGGTGAGGTACACAATGTCTTTAAGTCTTGACACAGCAGCTGTGGAGATTTGGATCATGGAAACAATGTTGAGTATGCAACAGCTGTGCAGTCAGGTTCTCTTTAAATAGCAAGAAGATAAAAACTTGCTATGCAGGTGTATCAGGTTCTGAGTTTCATTCCTCTGTAAATGCTGGTCTGTCTTCAACCACACCTCACACTCAGGCGACTGTGGAAACTTCTCACATACCATGGCCATTACCAAGTAGAAGTTCTGGTTTGGCTGCACATCGTGTTAGGAATGGGTGCTGTCGTCAGTCTTTGAACAGCCCCAGTTTCCTGAGCGCCTCTCTGCGCGAGTCATTCATGGGCCCCAGTCCACAAAACTGCACTGTTATACCCTGAGGACGGAACATGGAGCTGGGCTTACTACTGTGATCAGAAGACAAGGCCTGAGCGGGGGATTTCGGAGGAGTGTTAATCCCTTGATGGGTGTTTCGATGAGGTCTAGGGGCCGTGGCCGGCGGTGGAAATTTAGGAATTTTAACAGAGCTGCTTGGTGGCGATTTGACCTGCTGGATGGGGTTGATACTCCAGCTCTTTCCTCCAGAGCTGTTGAGCTCAGCAAGTTGTGGCTCTAGTTTAGCAGGTGCTGGGTGGCTCTTGTCAATATGGGAGCTGAGGATGTCGGGAAGATTGGTCCTCGTTGTGGGTGCAGATGCAGGGACAATGACTTTAGTCTTTCCTCCATAGGGGTTAAGCTCTGCAGGGTAAGACAGTGTAGGTGGGAGGTTTTTAGGTTCAGGGCTGGTTGGCTGGGTGATAGGTTCATTCTTTGAGGAAAATGAAGGATGGACAGCAATGGATTTTCCTCCGTAGTTGTTAAACTCCAAATTGGTAACTTCAGAAGGAGGAGGGGAGAGATTGGCAGTTGTTGGAGATGATGGCTTCTCCCGGAAGCTTCTTTCAGCTTGGCCCTTAGGGGGATATGTCGACAAGATCTCAGTTTTTTTGTCACTGTGAAAGTAGCTTGGAGGTGGTATTAAAGCATTTGGTTCTGGCGCGCTGAAGACCCTTTGTGTTGCAGGAGCAACACTGGGCTCTGCGGTTTTGGCTTTGGTATCTACTTTGGGGAGGTCCTGTGAAGTGCCGTCAGTCGTGTGGAATGAGGTGGCCCTCTGCTTGTCCAAGCCCAGCTTAGACAAGGCCTCCATCCTGGATTTGTCTGGTTCAGGGTCTCTAAAAGAAATACGACGAGCCGGAGTGTTTCGATCCGTCTGCTCCGTAAATTGCTGAGAGTTGTCTGGCACTACAGGGTAAGAGGGACCCGATAGGTTTGACAGCATCTGTTCCTGTCTCTCAGGAATGCTTACATTAACCACTGGCCTTTGTTGCTCCTTGTTGCTGTGGAGCACATTGATGTTTGAAGGATAGCGGCTGTGCTTAGCAGAGGTATGAGGAGCAAGTTTCACATGAACGTTTGGCCTGCTGGACTCCGAACTAAGACGACGAAGTAATGTGGAAGGACGCAGATTTGTTGTTCCTTCTCCCTTGTTCTCTGCTATCTTCTGGGCAATCAAGACAGGTGTGGGGACACAACCAGGAGGGTGGTAAGAGGAATGACCATCAGGTGATCCGTAGCTTCCACTTGGTAGGGGAGGGTCATAGTCTGAAGGTAAACTCTCACGTGTAGGCTTTACCTCAAAGTGGCTTTCAGGAGCTTGTAACATATGCTGAAAATCTGGAAGATAAGAGTTGTTGCTTAGAGGATATGTACAAAAATATTTTATTAGATAAAACTACATCAATTTGAGCTACGTATAAAAACCAAAGCTGCACTTCACCTGGGTTGGTGGGGTTGAAGATTGGTTCTTGATTATGAACGTCTGGTTGTTGGTGGACCAGGTCAATTATATCCTGGTGAGACGACACATTGACCCTGCGGTTTGCGCTCAGAACAGGGAGTCCATCAACGTGATTGACAGAGCGCGTGCTGCTTTCAGGGAGCGTCACATGCCCAGGCCTCGGGTTGTCCACCTCCAGACTCTCCTCCAATGATTCGATGGTGTCTTCAAAGAACTGGAGGCACTCCTTCTCCTCCCGGCTCAGAAAGTGCAGCGTGGTGTCTTCCTTTACCGATAAAAAGATTTAAAAACAAGACTGTTGTTAACGGAGGACTTCATCCACCGAGCAAAATAATCTGAATCCATTGAGTCTCTATCAAAGTTGCACGAAACCTCCAAACTTCTTTTCTGTCGGATGGATAATATTGATCATTGGATGGGTAATATTGATTGTTGAATAGATATTGATTATTGCATGGATAATATTAATCGTCAGATGGATAATATTGGTTGTAGGATGGATAATATTGATCATTGGATGACTAATATTGATCATTTGATG
>NC_056519.1:3120397-3136438 GCF_014905685.2 Nematolebias whitei | reverse complement strand
CTAATATTGATCATTTGATGGATAATATTGATTGATGGATGGATAATTTTGATTGTTGGATGGATAATATTGATCATTGGATGAATAATATTGGTTGTCGGATGGATAATATTGATCGTTGAATATATAATATTGATTAATGGATGGATAATATTGGTCATCAGATGGAAAATATTGATAGTTGGATAGATAATATTGGTTGTTGGATGAATAATATTATTGGTCCTTGCATGGTTCATATTGTTTGTCGGATGGATTATATTGATTGTTGGATGAATAATATTTGTTGTTGGATTGATAATATTGATTGACGGATAATATCGATCCTTGGATGGATAATATTGGTCGTCAGATGGATAATTTTGATTGTTGGATGGATAATATTGGTCGTCAGATGGATAATGTTGGTTGTCGGATGGATAATATTGATCATTGGATGAATAATATTGTTTGTCAAATGAATATGATCGTTAGATGGATATTGATCGTTGGATGGATAATATTGATCGTATATTTTCATGGTTAATATGGGTTTGGTCAAAATGGGTTAACTTCCTCTTTTTTTATGCTACGCCACGTTTCATGCTTTCTGTTAGCGTTACTTCTACAAATATGAATGACCTTTTTTTTTATTTGTAATTTTTTTTTTACATTTAATAAACTTTAAATTTGTAACCAGTTCAAACAAATACTTCAACACTTGGTTATGAATTTACAATTTTTAGACAAATCTTAGAAAAGAGAGAAACGTCTGTAAGTTGGCTCCTTGGAGTGGTGAATTGTAACGACTGACATGCAGGAGCTCCACAGCTGGAGATAGCTGCTAATTTTGAGCTTCGGCTTGTTGTTGACATCATGAACAAGATTAGCTGCTGACATCAGAGTTCTGAAAACCAACAGAACCGGGCCCTTTGTTCAGCTTCCCACACAAACAGGAGACTCCTGCAGCAACACCCAGGTGAAACCAGATAAACACCGGCCCGCAGCTTTCAGCTGGAATGAATGATGCCTTTTGTGACGAAGCAGCTCAAGACCTAAAAAACTGCAGCCCGACCGGTTCGGCTGCGACGTGAGTCGACGCTGAGTTGAGGCTCGAAGAGATTAGGAGGTTGAGCAGGTGTGATTTCTCAGGGTTTCTGATGACTGAGTGTTCTGTGTCGACCCAACCCGGAGCTCGTCTTATCAGCAGCTCATCTCAGGCCGTCCTTATCGTCTCGGAGAGGACAAAAAGAAGACTTCTGTCCAAAAAACCAGCCTGCTCCGTGTCCAGCTGATACTGGCTTCACATTTATGAAAAGATGTTTTTCAAATAATAATTAACCAGAAAATCAAAGTATCATTTCTGTACTGTTGGTGTTTGATTTAGAGTTTGAAACAAACATGTTTCTTATCAAGCTGATAAAGAAAAACTCACTTGGTTCCTTTTTTAGGAGCGATACCAATCTGTTTATGGACGATCAATAAAAACAGGCGAAACAGTGATTTTATCTGTTCAGAGCTGAAGATTGATTTTGTTTTTTGTTGTTGTTTGCAGGTAAAGATAAAAACAGAATTATTCTTTGGTTCGCTGAAGCTGCAGAGAAGTTTGTTGTTTCAGCCACTTTTTGTTTGAAAAGTTCTATAAACAAAATATTTGTAACTTGAAAAAACAAGAACGCTGAACTTGAGTTGTTAGAAAAAGCTAAAAGTAACTTAAAGCTGGCTACAAGCTAATAAACAGAACACTAGGTAAAAAGTGAAAGCAGCAAAAGGCTCAAAGTAGCAAAGGGAAGCTAGAAGTAGCCAAAGTATAGCTAAAATAAGAAAGACTGATTCCTGTTTTATTTTTAATATTTTCTTTTTTCTAATGTTCCTGTTTTTAACTAAATATTACAACAACAAAAAAATATCTATATAATTTTATTAAAAGCCTAAAATTACTTTAAACTTGTGGTTTTCATTTAAATTTTCCTAAATCACTGAATGAATATCCCCATCTGTACGTGTTGGTGTGTCTGTCTGTCAGCAAAATATCTCATGCACCATTGGACGGACATTAATGAAACTAATAATCTCTGGATCCTCCTCTGCAACTGATCAAATTACGGAGTCACCCCAGTCCAAGATGGCCGCCACAGCTAACTGGCCTTAGCAACACGTGGAGGCTGTAAGCGTTGGGCGCTCGCTCACATCAAGTTTCATAAACATGAATTATTTCCAAACGTTGATAAAAATCTGTTTAAACGTCTGAAATGACAACCTTTCAAACACTCACGACCAGTCTGGAGGTTTGACACGCGCCGCCGTTGACCTGGTACTGGAGCTGAGAGTTGGCCCGCAGGCGGACGTCCATGGCGAGGAGGGGTCAGAGGTCAGCCGGTCTTTGGGTGGAAGGTCCGGTTCTTCTAGGACAGAACTAGAATCATGTCTGGGTTGTCCTCTGAGGGATCATCTAAACTTCTCTGAGAGACGCTGGAGGGACGATAAGAGACGTCAGAAGGTGAGATTCAGCCCAACTCAGAGGTCAAAGGTCAGAGGTCACAGTCTTTAAAGTGCTAGAAGTTTATCGGATTGGATTAAAATCGATTTGAACTGAAAATACTTCAAAATTAATCCGAATGACTTCTAATTTATTAAACAGAAAATAGTTTGACTTTATTTTTGCTCGTTTCATGTCAGAACCTAAATTTAACGCCTGTCGAGCTAAACGTGAACGTTTGATTTTAAAAGTAGTTAAAATGTGAAACAAACTCTTTATCATGAAACATCTTTTTTTTTATCATTAGCGTCTTCAAATATATAAAGTTTAGTAAAGTTTACATCTTGAGAACATTTATTAATTCAGTGAAATGTGTAAAAAGGAAACTGAAGCTTAAAAAAATAACTTTTTTAACTTTGTGTCTAAACCGTAAAACAGAAAATACTCTATAATTATTATTATATCTAGATGTTTTGATACAGTTGATACTTTTTGACTTGTAATTCTTCAGTTGTTGCGTCTTCCCTGCAAACCGAGCACTTACATGAAATTCTTGGAGGAGTTTGTGATGAAACTGTTGCTTTAGGTAAATATTTCAGGTTTAATCTTTAACCCGGTTCTGTGTTTTATCTCTGCGGGTCTCGGTTACATAAACGCACAAAGTGCATTTCTCCTCCTGAAATGTTCAGTTCGTTTCCAGAGCTTTCGACTCAGCACCTGACGGACCAGTTTGACCCATGATGAGGAGCTGCAGAACCAGCTCCTGGAGCCGGAACCGGCAGGGTTCTCGCACACGTTCCTGTAGGACGCCGACGGAAACTTTCAGGGGAGAGAAAGTGAGTTTAACACAAAACCAGGGAGTTACTGAGGCACGAACAGAGAAATGATTCATGGGGATGAACTGGGGCTGGTTCAGAGACGGACCCAGTCTGGGCTCATTTGGGTCTGTTAAAGATCTATATATAAATATATATATACAGATATTTGTGCAGTTTATCAAGAGAAGCACTAAAAGTTTTGTTATAGATGAAACTCAAAGAACTGACATCTATAGTAAGATGTTTGTTTTTCTTGAGTTGTTTGTGGTTTCTTGATGGGTTTCATAAATTGATGCCTCTTTTTTAAATGTATTTTCATATTCATGAATAGCTTCAGCTGTTTGATCAGTTTGGGTTTAATTCAACAACAGAACAACAACATGACCACTTTCAGTGTTGGGAATAAAACCACAAATACAGTTTTCAGTTATCGTTTGACATTTATGCATAAAAAATAATATTTTGATCATTTTAGGGAAGTTGTTATGCTATATTGCTTATACATAAATTCTTCTGGCTCTCAGTTGAAAAAAAAAATCTAAATCGACTTTTACCTGAAAAAGTCATAAAATGTTTGACTACAAATACTTTAATAATAAACCGTCCAATATACTACCACTCGTTATATATGATTTTTTTTAAATATTGATTTTCCTTTTTACAGAAAATAGTAAGTAAACTTACCAAAGAGCTCCACGGATCTGTCATAATAAAACAAAAACATGAATCTGGTTCGGTTTCAGGTCAGTTCTCCTTAAAAAGTCCAGGAGATCCTGCAGATCTGAGTGGAACGTCACCACATGGAGCCAGATAAAGGAGCGAGGAAGCTCCGCCCACCGGAGGGTGTGTCCTAAAACACAAACAGTATAAACCCCGCCCATCAATAGAGTTTATGGCTGTGGGACGTTTCTCCTGTTGAGATAAATCCAGAAGAATGACTCATTCTCATATTTAAACACTGTTCAGTATAATAAAAACAAACTCTGGAGGCTTTAGCAACAATTCCACACGCTTATTTGGTGGTTTTTGTTTATTTCAAAATATAAATAAAACTTGCACCGTACAAGAGCAGAAACATGTGTTTATGTGTTTATAGAAATATGTTTGTTGAACTTCTAAAATGATGAGGAATAAAACATTTTTTCACATCTGATGCTTTCTGACTAAACTACCTTACAAAAACGTACAGAAATGTTTAATACAAAAATAATAAAAGGTTCAAAATCAACTCTATTTAAGGCTTTTGAATAAATCACGAAAGAATGCAAAACAAACAACTAAATTTGATCTCAAATGATTATTATATACAGTGAAACTACTTTGGAATAAAATAAAATAAACTGGTGCATGTAAAAATCACTATGTTAAACCTTAGGTTTAGGTTTAAAAACCACGTTGCATTATAACAATTTTAATCTTATAATATAATTAGATAATAAATATTTTTTAACAAAAATCAAAAGGAAATCATTTAATAGAATACAAAATTATTTATTCATGAAATATAACTTAAAAAGCAGAAACTTGTTAAAAAAAAAACCAACTAAATTGATTAAATTAGGACCTGATACTTCAAGTTTAAAGGTTTTATTTGTTTGTTTTTGTCGCCCCCTGCCGGCTGCAATCTGAAGTAGTGATGGATTCACTTCCAGTAAAAGCGTAGGAAAATTATTATTATTCTGTTTTACGTAAAAACAGTAATGACAGCTGACTCCAGAATTTGATGTAATAAATCACAACTTGTGTAATTTAGCTGTATGTGTCTGTTTTCGTGTTTTTTGATTATATTATGAAATATATTTCGTGTTCTTTTTATTTAAATAAGTATTTATTTTAAGATTTGTTAACGTGTTTCTTTCTTTGCCACTTTGCTCTGATAAAAATGGCGCCCTTCAGCATTAAACACTGGAGTGCAGTCCAACACAAAAAGTTCAACCAGGCTGCGCCCTTCACTGTCGTCGCATAGTTTCCGAGCGGTCTTTGAACGCACCTCCCGTCAGGCTCTGCGTCAACAGCCGCCCCGGTGCGTCTGATTGTTTATTTGGTTGTTTGTTTGTGTTCTTTGGGTTTGATACCGGGGAGGCAGAGCCACAGGTTCGACAGGTGTCCACACGGTGAGTCCGCAGCGGTCATTACCTGTTCATGTCGTCACTTTGAGGCTCCTTTTAGCGAACTAGTTTAGCCAGTTAGCTCCAACTGGATTAAATCATGTACGTGTGCTCCTATTATCGGACTGAGCTGCCTTTTTTCTTCTTCTTCTAAGAAATAATAAACAAAACTCGTTTATTTCCGCGTCCAGACACGTCTGCCGCGCCGCTTTTCATGCATGTTTCATGTGTTTGGTGTCGGATAGCAGCACGTAGCATCTGTTAGCTCACATGCTAACGCGTTGGTTCACCTGAACCAGGTGAGTTTCTGCTTCGTCCGGCAGCACACAGGTGCCATCTTCACCCGGACACATTGATACTTTGTATTAGTTTATGGTAAACATGTCCACATTTAGGTACATCAACTGTACAATGAGATAACCCAGATCAAAGGAAATCTGCCGGTGGCGCATGGTCTCCATGGTAACCACACACCTGTTTCTCTGACTTCCTGACAGGCAGAAAACGACTAAAAAGTAAGCCTCAAACAGTCGCTGTGCAAAAACTTTAAGTCAGATTTTTAAAATGATTAACCTGTGAGTGGCAGAAGACTCTGACGTCATATTTATGTTTCTGCTGTGTTTTATGGAGCAGATATAAGTTTAAAAAGACACTTGTGGCCTATTTTCAAAATAAATTTATTAGAGCTAAAATATATTTGAAGTTTGGGTGTGTACACTGCAGTCTGCGAGGATTTCAGAGGAAACGTCTTTAGCGCACTGGATGAAAAAGACCAAAAATCATTAAGTTTTGATTTGATTTTAAGCTTACCAAATAAAAAATGAAAACAAGCTATATTAAGCCTAAATTCGTTTAAAGTAAGAAAACATCTTTATTTTACAGCTGAGATGACAAATGATGTTTTTGAGTTAAATTAGCCGAGCAGGTAAGCGGCTCGGTAACTCCACATCTGGAAACCTCTGCAGGATAAAACGTTGCGTCGTTACAAACGTCACGTGCGCTGCGTAACTTGAGTGCAGCTTCGCAGCTTGTTCGGGCTCCGTCCTGGCTCGTGGAGTCGAACTGTTTCCACTCCGCTCCCTTCTCAGTCGGTTCTGTTGTTTTGGGTCGACACAGAACTCGTGTGTAGAAACGTGGCCCGAGTAACTGGATCTGTGGTCCACATCCCTCAGCGTGTCCGCTTACCTGGACTGGTTTCCATGGAGACCAGGCTGGTTGGTCTGATGCAGGTGAGGTTTCACCTGGATTTCCTCAGACGTCGGTCCGTGTCGGGTCGTTAAACTTGAAACCGTTTGTGTTCTCGGTGTGTTTTGGCATCACTTTTAGAACTTTGTCAACTTTCTGAACAGTTTCTGTTTTTTGTGCTTGAGTGACTCTGCTCCGATTAACCCGGGGTCGCATTTCCTCTTGCGTCCACATCTTGGGAGGTTGTCTACGGTCCCGTGAACCTTCTGCTTGTGAGCTGAGGTCAGAGGAGCATCAAGCTGATTGGAGATGGTCGTGGCAACATGGATATTAACATATCTCATCAGACGGCTCTTTGGTTCCTCTGCTCCGTGTTCAGTGGTGAACAGAACCGAACCACCCAGAACCCGTTGGTTCTCTTTAAACAGGCTCAACGTTGATGGAAAGCTTGAAGGCACCCGTGACTAATGATGCCAACAAATCTATCCGTACTATTTTTAGCATATCTTTGAAAAGTTTGTGTCGTTAGTCGCTTGGACTGTCATGGACATTACGTGTGTCCCTGAATGCACCACGGAGAGGATCAGACATCCTGAAAGGTCCGATGGGAGTGACAAAGTTTTTAGTCGCAACAGTTTCAGCTCCGATGATTCAGTCTGGGTGTGTTTTTAATTATGTACACAAAGTTTGTCCACCAGCAGGTGAGACGGGTGTTAGTGGCTCGTTGAGGTAACTTTAGGTTCTGTTTGGGATTTCCAGCATCTCAAAGCTGGTTTTAAACGTCAACACTGAGGAATTTATGCTGGATTAGACTTCACAGATGTCAACGAAACCCAAGATGAGCTAAAGCTGATGAATTCAACAAACCAAACTGTTGGAAACACCTAAAGTACTTCTGATGCCACCGCAGCGCCTTTAGCTTTGTTTTGAGACAAAAAAAATAAATCTTAATCCTGGTGAGATTAGAGGATTCACAGGCACAGGGTGATGTACTGAAACAAAATGCTAGAAGGCTAAAGTAGCAAAACATCAGCTAAAAGTTGCAAAATGCCAGGTGAAAGTTAAATTGAGCAGAACACTAGCTAAAAGCTAAAATAAACAGAATGCCAGCTAAAATCTAAAAGTAGCAAACTGTTATTTAAAAAGTCAAAAGTAGCTGAATATTAGCTTGAAGCCAAAAGTGCTAAACGTTGGGTAAAAGCTAAAAGTAGCAAAGGCTAAGTATAAAATAAAAGTACAAAAGGAAAGCTGAAAGTAGCTAAAAATAGTAAAACATCAGCTTAAATATAATTATAATCTAAAGTGTAAGTATCAAAATATTATTTAACAGCCAAAAGTAGAAAAATACTAGCTTAAAGCTAATAGTATCAAAGACCAGGTAAAAAATGAAAATGCATAAGGATAGCTGAAAGTAGCTAAAAGTATTATAACATGAACTTAAAGTAGCAAAAGGCTTGTTAAAGTAGCAAAATATCAGGTAAGCTACATTGAGCAGAAAGCTAGCTAAAAGCTAAAATGCCCAGAAGATAAGCTAAAAGCTAAAGAAGCAGAACACTAAAGCTAAAATAAACAGAACGCTAGCTAAAATCTGAAAGTAGCAAAATACTGTCTTAAAACTAAAAACGGCAAAAACTAGGTAGAAAACGAAAGCGCAAAATAATAGCTGAAAGCAGCTAAAATAGCAAAATATCATGTAAAACTAAACTGAGCAGAACATTAGCTAAAAGCTGAAGAAGCAGAACACTATCTAAAGCTAAAATAAACGATGCTAGCTAAAATACAAAAGTAGCAAAATGCTATCTTAAAGCCAAAAGTGCAAAGCATTAGATAATAGCTAAAAGTAGTGAAAGGCTATCTCAAAGCTAAAAATAGCTAAAGAATAGCTAGAAGCAAAAAAAGAAAAAAAAAAGTAGTAAAATATTGCTAATGCTAAAAAAGCTAAACTCTAAAGCTGGTAGCTGCTTCTGCACCTTCAGAGTTTTAATTTCTTCATGTTCTACTGATGAACCAGACATGTCTTCAGCTTTTCTCGTCTGTTCAGTTTCTGCTTCTCTTCATCGCAGCTGCTTTTTTACAGCCCAGTTTGTTCAGCTAGTTTATTTTTTCCAGTAACTCAAACATTCATCCATAAAGATGTGACCTAAACTGACGTATTGCAGCGCAGCTGGGCAGCAGACCAACAACTGGGCTGCACAGGCTGAAGCCGGAGCTGCAGGAGCGTTTGGCGTGAGCCGCTGTTTCACCTCATCTGTTCTGGATTGAGCCAAACATTTGTAATAAATAAATAAACAAATGCTCAAGAGCTCCATTAATCAGGTGATTAGCCTGAGAGGCAAAATTCAGGGCAGCAAAACATCTTCATTTTTCATTTCTGCCTCTATTTGTTTTTTCTGAACAAAGATTTGTGACAGAAAATCACTTGAACAAAAACAACAAAGTGAAGATCTGCTTCACAGCCGTCCGCTCTTGGCCCAGAACGAGTTTCCTCTGAAAGTCCTGACGCGGCTCTCAGACCTCCTAATGGACGACCACTCGAGCCTTAAAAGCTGTTCGACAGAAAGACGCCCTGAATTTATGGAGCTTCTCTCACTTTAGACACGTCGGATCAGAAACCAGGGTTTCTGTTGTCGCCCGCCACCAAAACAGCAGGCGACAATGTTTTTGTCAGGTGATATGTTGCATTTAATGTCCAGAACCTGGTCCAGTTGTTAAAGATGTCAGCTGCTGTGTCGAGTTTAAAAAGTAAACATTTATTAGAAACTGAAACTAACTCGTCCTCGTCTCTCAGGTAAGGATGGTTGTTACCTGTCCTGATTGGTCCGTTTGCTGAGTCATCAGTTCACCTGTAACCAGAGCCTGTGGGCGTCTCCATCCACAGCTGCACGATGGTACAGCACACACACACACACACACACACACACACACACACACACACACAGCTGATGAAACTCGCCGCAGCCTCGGTAACGGGCCTTTGTTCTGTCTGCAGACCGGATGATGTCGGAGAGCAGCCGCTATGGCCTGCAGCGGCGGTCAGAGCAACGCCGAAACGCTGGAGGGCTTCCAGGAGGTGAACTTGGCCTCGCCCACCACACCTGACCTTCAGGTAACTAAACCCTCACCCGTTTCTTTACACTGGTAGAATAAAACTTCACAGCTGTAGTCCATCTTGGTCTCTTAACGGGACGTTCATTAGCCTTAGCCTCGTTAGGATGGGACCTTCAACACAACTTGTTAAACTGGAGAGAAAACGTTTTCTGGGGTACTTCAGTTTGAACGCTGAACGACTACTGACGTTTGCTGAAACTGAGGGGTTAAAGCTAAAGGACAAGCAGAATGCCAAAAGTAGCTAAATGCTAGTTAAAAGTAATGAATGGGAACCAAATGTGGCAAAACAAAAGCTAAAAGCTAGAAGTAGCAAAAGGCTACTTCTAGTCAAAATCGCAAAACGAGTGAAAAGCAAACTGTAGTAATAATCTAGCTAAATGCTAATTGTAGCAAAAGGCTACCAAAATGCTAACTTTAGCTAGATGCTATCTAGATGCTAACTATAGCAAGAGGCTATCTAGATGCTAACTGTAGCAAAATGCTACCTAGACACTAACCATAGCAAAAGGCTACCTACCTAGATGCTTTAATTGTAAATGGACTGTACTTATTTAGCACCCTTCTAGCTTATCAAGATACTCAAAGCGCTTTACACTACAAACTGTAGCAAAAGGCTACCTAGATGCTAACTGTAGCAAAAGACTACCTATATGCTAACTGTAGCATAATGCTACCTATATGCTAACTGTAACAAAAGGCTACCTAGATGCTAATTGTATCAAGAGGCTACCTGAATGCTAACTGTAGCATAATGCTACTTATATGCTAACTGTAGCATAATGCTACTTATATGCTAACTGTAGCAAAAGGCTACCTAGATGCTAATTGTATCAAGAGGCTACCTGAATGCTAACTGTAGCGAAACGCTATTTAAATTCTAACTGTAGCAAAACCTCCCTAAATGCTAAATGTAAGAAAAGGTTAACTAAAATTAAAAAATTCAAAATGCTAGAATATCGAAGTCACAGAAGGCTAATAAGTAAAAGCAGAAAATTATTTGCTTAAAGTAGCAAAAGGATAGCTAAAGCTAAACATTGTAAACTGTTAGCTAAATGTTGCAAAACACAACTTAACAGCTAGAAGAAGCAAAAGGCTACCTAAATGCTAACTGTAGCAAAAAGTTAGCTAGAAACCTAAAGTAGCAAAATGCTAGCTAGAAGCAAAAGTTCATAAATAGCCTAAAGCAGCAAATGGTGAACTGAAAATGGCTAAAGGCTGGCTAAAAGTATCAAAGGGATAGCTTAAAGTTAAAAATAGCAAAAGAGGACTAAAAAAGTCGTTTTGCTGAAGCAGATTTTAAATAGAAATGTTTTTGAACTAATTTAAATAAGAAACGGCGTCACTCTGCTCTTGCTTGAGCTTTGAATGTTTAAAAAAAAACAATTGCAAGACAGAGTTCCTCATCAGTGAGCAGCGTAAAACAAAATATTTAATTTAAATTTATTGATAAGGATGATGAACCCCAAAATGTCATTAGTTTAGAAACACCATCACAAACCTACAGGTGAGGAGGAATTTGACCTTTTCCACAATAATTCCACATAACAAGTGGAGGCGAGTGGTGGCGCAGAGGTTAGAGAAGGTGGGCCTGTGATCGGAAGATCGCTGGTTCAACTCCCAGTACCGACAACATCAAAATGTGGGAGGGATAGGTGAAGCACCCACACCTGCCTCCACCCTCATGTGCCCCACTCTGGGCCCTTGAGCAAGGCACTTAACCCCCACCATCTGCTCCCCCGACGCCCCTGATAGCAGCTCTCTGCTCCACACAGAGGCTGTGGTAGCTCGGTGCCTGTGGTTGTGTCAGGAAGAACATCTGGCGTAAAAACAATCGCCGAGTCTTCGTGCGACTTGGTTCACTGTGGCGACCCCTGAAGAGCAGCCGAAAGAAAAAATTAATAAGTGGAGGCATCAGTCCCAGAAACGTCGGCTCTTGTTTACCTTCATTTTAGTGACTTCCTGTTTGTTCTTCGTGCGTTCTTCTGTCGTCAGTGGAGCTCCTGCGCCGTCTTCATGATGTAAAATGTGACGGCACGATCAGAAGGGACGTTCCCTGTTGGAGTTCAGCTTGAATGTTTTGAATGTTTCGTTCTTTTTCTTCTTTGTACTTCGATCAGCCTGGGGTCGCATTTTGTCTGGCGTCCATGTCTTGGGAGGTTGACCACAGTCCCATGAAGCTTTTGGTTTTAGCTGCTTTTTTTTTTAGTCTAGATGCTGGCTGAACTTTGACGGACCTGGGTTTGTTTGTGTTCTACAGAACCAAGCAGAGCAGCGCCCCCCGGCCCGTCACAGTGCCCCGCCCACCACTCTGTATCGCACCCACTCCCTGGGTCCGCCCCCACCCGGCCTCCACACCTCCCTGCGTGCGGACCAGCTCCCCACTCAGCCGGTGTACTCCGCACCGCGGCACAACCACAATGGGAGGTAAAGAAGCCGAAAACAACAGACCAGCTTTCTGTCGCTCAGTAATCCAACCTCACTGTGTTTGCAGCGTGCCCGGCTTGGAGGCGGAGTCAACCGATGGTGGCGTCCCGTCTGCGGAGGACGGCGAGGAGTGCGGCGCTCTGAGCGACAGCCTGTCGCGGCTTCGGAGCCCGTCGGTGATGGAAGTCAGAGAGAAAGGATACGAGAGGCTGAAGGAGGAGCTGGCCAAGGCTCAGAGGGTAGGAGGCGGCTACATCAGCTAACCATGAAGGGGGAGGAGTCCCGGCTCCTCGGCTGTTATTGGAGGAGTGTGTGTGCGTGTGTGTGCAGACGTGTCATCACTCGTGTTTTATTTAAATTTGGTTTTTTGTGCTCATTTCTTATGATTTAAGATAAAACTGGTTTGTCTCGACCTCGTCACAGATTTTATTTCTCCACCTCCTTCTGTTTTTTGGCCACGCTGTGATTTTTACCTGCATGTGTTTATTTTTCATTTGTTTTTCTGTTTGTGTACGTGTGTGTGTGTGCGTGCGTGTGTGTGTAAGGAGCTGCTGTTGAAGGATGAGGAGTGTGAGAGGTTGTCTAAAGTCAGAGATCAGCTCGGCCAGGAGCTTGAGGAGCTCACCGCCAGTCTCTTCCAGGTCGGTCCGCCTCTCGTCGCCTCCACTTCCTGTTTCCTTTCCTTCTCGACGGCAGCCAGACACAAACCAGACAGACGAAATATTAATTATTTAAATGTTTTGGCTGCGTGATGATGCAAGAATTCTTAATTTAGAGAAAAAAAAGTTTATTTTTGTTTGTTTCTGTGTCCTTATTTAGTTTTTATTCTCATCCCTTCATGAAATCTTCAGCATTAAGAATCGACTTCTTCCAAACAGACTTTGGGTGTTTTTTTTTCCCACTTTGTTTCAGTCCCTGAACCTGACGTGATGTCCTGAAATAATTTTCTTATTCAGGCATATGGAGCAGAGTCGTAACAAACAGTTGAAAGTGTAAACTCTTTGTTCCCGTGTCTTTGAGGGGGTGTCTCACTGGACTGCGACTACTTGGCAAACATTGTCCCTGAGATTCCAGAGGGTCTTGTGATTTTCGAGAGTCCTCGACTTCTCTTGTGTCACAGAGGCGTCCTGCTGCTTCAGTTTTAACCTCGTCGAAAAAAATACGTGCCACAACTTTCCATTCAAAATTCTCACAACTTTGTTGTGGACGTCTCGAACTTGTCTCGAACTTGTCTCGAACTCGTCTCGAACTCGTCTCGAACTCGTCTCGAACTCGTCTCGAGCGCTACAGCTTCTTTTGACTTTTCAGCAGAGAACAAGAAACATCCAAGACAAAAGTCCAGGTCTAAAAACCACACTGATAGTGTATTTTTTTATAAACTCCATCAGATTAAGTCTTAAACTTGCAGTCGGCTGCCACGGTGGGTACAAAACGAGCCAAGGTGGTCAATAAAATAATGTGCACTGGCAAGAATACAGTTTATTTATTTATTTTTACCTGTGCCCACAAAAAACAGCCTTTATTTTCAAAATTGCAACCACGTGGCTCGGTGGTCACTTGGTCGCAAAAAGACAAAAACAGGAAATTCACGTATCTTCCTGCATTTTTGAGTTGCCAGTTAGTGTCCGACAGTCGTACACGAATCATTACAAAGTAAAACAAGATGACTCAGTTTGACAGAAAATAGGATTTCATCTCCACAATATGATTCCCTAATAGCCGTTAGCAGAGAAGCTGGTTTATTTGAGGAACTAAACAATTGGAGGACAAAATAATAATAAAAAAAAAAAACTCTTCAGCAGAAGAACTGAATCTGAAACGTATTTTAAGACCTTGTCTCATTGGGCTGCAACTGTTGGTGAAATAATGTGAACAAGATCTGAAAATGTTTACAAGGGTTCCCAGTTTCCTCAGGTGTTCCGCAGGGCCGTAATCTTGTGTCCCAAAAATTATGAGCAACTTTGAAAAACTGGCAAACCAAACTTTCTCTGAATGTTTTAGAGTTGTGGGTTTGCTGAAACTGGTTTTTAGACCTGTCACAATAAACAATAAATCAATTAATCTCATAATAAATGAAAATGATCGACCTCATTTTCCTTTATCTTCTTTATTGTCTCTTCGTGTCTCTCTCTTTCTGAAGACACCGGATGACAAAAGGCTCAACTCCAGTGCTCTTCACTGACCCCTCCCTTTCTATTTATTCTTTAAAATCTGTTTTAACTGTCCAAAAATTGCAATTTTGGATTTTTGAAAGCAGCTAAGCTGAGAAGCTAAGCTACGAGCTAAGCTAACAGGCTGACCTTGGGAATAAACCTCCGTCTTATCGAAGCTCCAAAATTCACGGTTGAAACCCGTTCCTTCATGTAAAAAGTTGTTTTTCTCTGCAAAAAGAAGCTGAGAACTTGTTTACTGATTTTTTTAATTAAAAGCTTTGTGTGAAAAATGCTAAAGAGCTCAAACCACACCGAGCGTCCGCCATTTTGAGAACCGAAAAAAAGGAAAGAGAGACAGCCCATGTCACGTCAAGGGGCCTCCCTCCCATTTTTTTTGAAGACACACTGCTCGCTCCCTCACTATCCATCCTTTGGTTCAAACGGTCTTATACTGCCACTCAGTGGTCAAAAAAATTACTACACACAAATTTACCAACATTTCTTAAATTTGACAATAATTACTAATTATTTTCAAATTTCAAACAATATTATCATTTATTGCATTAATTTCTGAGACAATCGCCCAGCAACATTTGTTGTCGAGAAAGGCCTACCGGTTTTAAACTTTTCTCATTTTAGTTCTGAAGAAGTTTGTGACCATTTTGAAACTAAATTGTGACAGATTGAAGTTAAACAGGAGTGAAATTGCAGGTGCCCTGGGAGCATGAGAAAATAAAAAATAAATTGGAATGATTAATTAATAATAATTAATAATCTGTGTGGCTGAATAGCAACAAAATAAACAATATTTATGCATGTTTTTTCTGAATTTTGGCCCAAATGCTGTCTAAAAAAAACAATACCTTCTGAAAGTGTTTGTGTTTTTTAATGATTTAAGTCCCAACTCGTCACGCCACATCCCAGTGAGATACAGGAAACCAGAACAACTCCATCAGAACCTGAGACATGAGTAATCGTTCTGTCTGTAAAATGTGTTTCCAGTTAAATTTCAAAGTAAAAGTAGAAATCTTTAAAAGAACCACAAATTTTGAACAAAAAACATAAACGTTGATGGATTCAGAGTCCATTTTAAAAAGAAAAATATATATTTATGAATAAACGCATTTTGTGCGGTTTGTTCAGGATTCAGGCTGAATCTGATCTCATGCTTCGTCTCTTTCTTTCTAAGGTGTTGGGGCTTTGTGTTTGAATTCTTCTGTATTCGGTAAAAAACGTTTAGTGAATCAAGCAGCTGCTCTGGAACCTACACGAGACCGAGCTCGACTTTTCTTCTTAAATGTGAATTTAAACTCGTTCAGAATCCAGTTTGTAAGAATGTCACGCCTGTTTTCCAGGAGGCCCATAAAATGGTGAAAGAAGCCAATGTCAAACAGGCGACGGCTGAAAAGCAGCTAAAAGAAGCTCTGGGCAAGGTGAGAATAATAAAACCTCACAGCTGATTTAATCTTCCAGATTATCTTGGATTTTAACCTGAGTAGGAGGTTTCTGAGTGATGAAGCTCTGATTTGAGGATTCAGACTTGAAGCTGGTTTCAGTAAAACTGCAGAGGTGTCAAGAACTTCTGGTTTCTGCTGCAGGAGAAACATTTTCTGAAAAATGCAGAAATAAAACAAACATAAAAACAGACAAATCTTCATGGATTAAATTTAGATTGAATATTTATTGATACAAACTTACATTTAGATGTTTCTACTTTGTTAGACTGGTACAGGTCATGTATGAGGACAGCAGGTCATGTATGAGGACAGCAGGTCATGTATGAGGAC
>NC_056519.1:3105616-3120387 GCF_014905685.2 Nematolebias whitei | reverse complement strand
GACAGCAGGACGTGTGAGGACAGCAGGTCATGTATGAGGACAGCAGGACATGTATGAGGACAGCAGGACATGTATGAGGACAGCAGGACAGTGGTGAGATGTGCTGTAGGAGTGACAGATGGCTTCAAGGTTGAGTTGGGAGTGCATCAAGGATCAGCTCTGAGCCCCTTCTTGTTTGCTCTGGTGATGGACTGACTAACAGATGAGGTCAGGCAGGAATCCCCGTGGACGATGATGTTTGTAGATTATATTGTGATCTGTGGTGAGAACAGGGAACAGGTGGAAGAGAACTTGGAGAGGTGGAGGTATGCACTTGAAAGAAGAGGAATGAAAGTCAGTCGTAGTAAGACAGAGTCCATGTGTGTGAATGAGAGGGAGGAGGTGGAACAGTGAGGCTACAAGGAGCAGAGGTCACAAAGGTGCAGGGCTTCAAGGACTTGGGGTCCACTGTCCAGGAACATGAGGAGTGTGTTGAAGAGGTGAAGAAGAGTCCAGGCAGGATGGAGTGATGGAGAAAAGTTTCAGGAGTGATTTATGACAAAAGGGTGTCAGCAAAGATCAAAGGAAAAGTTTACAGGACAGTGGTGAGACCAGCTGTGTTGTATGGTCTGGAGCCAGAGACATGGACAAAAAGACAGGAGACAGAACTGGAAGTGGCAGAAGTGAAGATGTTGAGGTTCTCCTTAGGAGAGACAAGGATGGAGAAGATCAAGAATGAGATCATCAGAGGTACAGCACAGGTTGAACAACTGGGAGATAAAGTTAGAGAGGACACACTGAGATGGTTTGGACACGTCCAGAGGAGGGACAGTGGTTTGGACACATCCAGAGGAGGGACAGTGGACACATATTGGTAGAAGGATGTTAGAAATGCAGCTGCCAGTTAGAGAGGACATGGAGATAGTTGGAGTGAAGATGTAGGAGATGGAGGACAGAGTGAAGATGGAGGAGGACTTGTGGTGGAGACACCTGAAGAGGGAACATCTGACAGAACAGAAACATCAAAATCTTGAATTTCTTGTTAATAAACTTCTCTGGGTCTGAGAAACCGTCTCCTGTCTTCAGATTGACGTCCTTCAGGCGGAGGTCCAGGCCCTGAAGACCTTGGTGCTCTCCTCCCCCACCTCCCCCGTGGGTGAGCTTCCCTCTGCGGTGGGGGGAGGCGTTAAAACCCCCTTCAAGAAGGGCCACAGCCGGAACAAGAGCACCTCCTCGGCCATGCTGGGGACGCAGCCGGACCCGTCGGCCACGCAGCCCATCGTTCGGGAGTGTCGGGAGGTGAGGGGGAGGCGCCGGGCCACGAGCGTTCTCCTGGAGTCAGACGCTTGGGTTCTGATCCAGCTGTGATGTTTCAGGTGGACAGTCAGCTGTTCAGTGAGTTCAGAGCGTGGAGGGAGGAGCCGACGCTGGACCGCAGCTGCAGCTTCCTGGACAGAGTTTACCGCGAGGACATTTACCCCTGCCTCACCTTCAGCAGGAGCGAGGTACTTCACTCCTCGTGGTTCATTCGTTTCTTAAAGCCGGTCCCAAAGATCTGCAGCTGCTGCAGATCATCTTGTTTTGTCCGTTTGAGTCGTAGTAACGTCTCTGTCGTGTTCCTCAGCTGGGTTCGTCCATCCTGGAGGCCGTGGAGCAGAACACGCTCAGCGTGGAGCCGGTGGGTTTCCAGCCGCTGCCCGTGGTCAAAGCGTCTGCCGTGGAGTGCGGAGGACCAAAGTGAGAACACACACTTTCACACACACTCCCCCTCCCCTTCATCAAAGCTTTGACTCCATCACGTCTCCATCTCCCCTTAATCTTTTCCTCCAGCGGGCGAAGAGCTGAGCTCGTCACGTAAGTCGGACTGTCCTCCTCCACCTGCCTGGTTTCCATCCTCTCCTCCCTGAGTCCTTGTGTCGCTGCTGCGGATCTTTAGCTCGTAGATGAAACGTCGAGGAGTGAATAATGAAACGTTTGTGTCTCCGACAGAAAATGTGCCCTGAGCGGTCAGACCAAAACCTGCAAGCACAGAATCAAGTTCGGAGACTCGTCCAACTATTACTACGTGTCTCCGTTCTGCAGATACAGAGTGAGTACGAGCAGAGCTACGCCCTCAGCCGAACGCTGCAGCCGAACCTCCGCTTTCAGTTTAACACGCCTCGTGTCGTCTCCAGATCACAGCCGTGTGCAACTTCTTCACCTACATCCGCTACATCCATCAAGGGCTGGTCAAACAGCAGGACGGTAAGACCCAGAGACCTTCAGAGCCAGGGGACAACCACCACACTGAACACCAAGAAATAAGAACGAAATCTGAAGGATGGAGCAGAGATGAAGACTCTGTCAGATGTTCAGGCGTCCGGGACCAAAACGTTTACAAAAGTTCTGCTGCGTCAATTCAGTTTATCTCTATAACTCAGTCACAACAAAGTCGTCTCAGGACAGAAACGTTCACATACATTATAAAAGCCAATTGGTAAAGTTCTCTAAAGAAGCAGCAGATTGAGTTGAATCTTCACAGTCTCTCATCCTGAGCGAGCACAGAGGAGACAGTGGAAAGAAAAAACTCCCTTTAAACTTAATCATAGTCGTAAAAGCAGATGATGCGTCAGCCTCACGGACAGAAACAGGAAGTTGGTTCCACAAGCGAGGAGCCTGATACCTGAAAGATCTGTCTCCTGTTCTGCTTTGGAAACTCTAGGAACCACAAGTAAACCTGCAGTCTGAGAGTGACGCGCTCTGTTAGGAAAATATGGAAAATGAGCTCTGTAACCCTAAGCGGTGTTGCCAGATCTCGCGATGGAAACAAGCCCCCAAAAAAGCCCAACTGGCAACCCACCACACTGTGTAAAACAGAGGCCGTTTTTAAAACCGAATAAACATAAATTTATTATGGCGTTACACATAAACAACAGCAAAATGTTGCTAAACACTTTAAATAACATACTTTTAAGCTCTAATAAAAATACATTCTGCACATGTAACAAATATGTAAATCATATTCTTTCTTCATATTTTTAAAAACAAAACATCCTGACGTGCGTGTGAGTGGAGCCCCCTGGTGGTCAGACATAGTATGAGTGTTTGGGTGTGCAACTTGGACAGAGCGATAACCAGGAAACGGGGGCTTGGAAGGGACAAACTACCTGCTACCACTCGTCTTTTGCTTTATTGTTTGGATCTGGGAGATAATCAACTAGTTTCACTCGGAAAGAAAGGCGAGCCCAAATAAACAACTTCACGTTTAAAACGAGCCCAAAAAACAACAACCTGCGACTCACAAGATTTGTAAGTGACTTTAGAAACAAAACAACCCAAAGTCGCTGATCATAAATGAACTTGGCAACACTGAACATAAGATGGAGCTAGGTTGTTGAGGGTTTTGTAGGTTAGAAGCACGATTCTGAATTAAATTCTTTCGTTTATTCTGAGTTTCATCTTTAGAATTACAAACTGTTTAAATGACCTCCGAGGTGCACAAGTTAATGTGAACTGCTCCTTTAGCTGTTCATAAAATAAGTGCACACAGGAAATAATCCAGAAGTAATAAAGATAAATCTAGACTTTTATGGTTTATCGCCCGCTGCAGAAGATGAAGAGGTGATTCGTTTAGTGTTAGCAGAATACCTTAAGAGCTACTGGACGCATTTGAAGGAAGTTCTTGGATAAAATTTGATGAACAACTTTAACCGGTTTAACGTTTGGAGGCAACCCAAATCAAGATGGCCGCCAGAGCTAATGGATCTCCGTGAACACAGCTAAAGCTTTACCTGGGTCTGTGTGAGAAGGGCGGGCGATATGCATTCTGTCCAAGAATGATTTTTGTCTGTATAAAAACTAAATTCTTTAGGATTTGTTGGAAATTACAGGAAGACTTTTTTTTTTTTAATTATCGACTTTAAATAAAAAACTTAGACATTTTAAATTATAATATTTAGAAATAAACATTTAAATTACAAACCTTAAGAAAGTTATTCTTTAAGATAAAATGTTTTTTAAGTCGGCTTCACGTTTATTCATTTAATTATTAAACGTGAAGCCACGCCCATTTTCTATCATTCTAAAATAAAATGGATAAATGATAAATTCAGACATTTCTGAAGTTTTAATTCTTTTATTTTTTTTAAAGAGAGTTTATGATAATATGGAAGTTCTCAGTCCAGTCAAACATCGAATCGTAAACCTGATCCAAAACGGACCCGGTGGACCAGAACCGCTGATGGTTCTGATGGTTCTTGTCGTTTGCAGCTGAGCAGATGTTCTGGGAGGTGATGCAGCTCCGCAGGGAAATGTCCGTCGCCAAGCTGGGCTACTACAAGGACCAGCTGTGACCCCGCCCACCAGTCAGCCAAGCTCCACCCCCCGCCCCCTCCTGTTTCTGAGTGAGTCAATCAGAACTAAAAGGACTGAAAGAATCGGCGCCGGGTTTTCTGTCGGAACATTTTTCTTTATTTGGACCCGAGACACTCGTTGTTGTTTTTTTCTTCCCAAAAACAAACACGTTGTCTATAACTCCTGTTAAAATATTAAGATTAAAAATAATCAGAACAGACACTTCTGACCAGAAGATCGACGAGTTCTGAGTGAAATTGTTTTAAAATTTGAGGATTTCTTTAAAAAAGTTAACGTTTGTAAAATGACGCCCAAAAGAAAATAAATTCAAAAATGTTAAATTAGAAAAAAAAATGGTTTTGCAGAAAAACGTTAAATACTGTTAAATAAAAATCTATTTAATTTAAAAATTACAATAATTTTGACCCTTAATTTAAAAAATGATACCTTAACATGAAAAGTTTAAAAAAAAATCTGAAATACTAAATTTAAAGTATAATTTCCTCAAATTCATTAAATGTTTTATTTGATAACTCTAATATTTTTAGCTGTAAGATTTGATGAAGTTTAAATTATTTGCCTGATTATTTGTTGTTCTTGTAAAAATGAACCTATTTGTAAACATCTTAGTTTTGTAAAGTTTTTTTAATGTAATGATTGTAAATTAACTTTAAGAAGTTAGTTTTTTTTTCTAAATCAACAACTCTAAAAACACAAACTCATCTTTAGTTTTTGTCTCAAGTCTTTTCCCCGCATCAAATTAGAATTTAATTCAAATTTAAAATACAAAAGATTGATTTTTACAGTAAAACAATCACTAAATTATCCAAATAAACACTTTTATGCTCCTAATGTTAACTCATCTTTCTAATTTCTACTTGATTCTCAAAATATGTCAAAGGAATTATGGAAACGTGGAATTTATTTTGATAAATTATGAGGAGTTCAAAATAATTGCAACATTTTGAGCACTCGTTTGTTTCATTTGGTATAATGTTCAAATTTAATTAGCTTTTTATTCCTGCTTTAAAAAACTAAATTGTTTGTTTCCCCTCAATGTTGACACTAAATTTCTTTAAAAATGTTTATTTTTATTGAAAAGTTTATTTAGTTTAATTAAAAACGATGTATTCACTAATGAAACGTTCTTTAAAGTGACTTATTTTTGTTGGATTGTATATTTTTGTTAAATATCTCCTGTTGGATCATCTGAACTTTGAGTAGCTGAGAGATTTGATTCAGAACTCGGACACTTTGTTTGTTTGTTTGTTGTTTTTAAAGAAGGAGCTGCAGTTTCTGTTGATGGAGGAAAATCCTGATTTTTGTGTAAAACTTGTTTCTGTTGGAACGCTGAGATTTGTTGAAGCTCTTCGTTGGAACTGTTCTGTCGGGGAACCCGTTGTTTAATCTCCTCATGTGAATCTGAAGATCGCTCCTCGGCGAGACTCCGCCCACTCCCGGTTTGGTTCAGTGCCTTTTTTCTCTCCGACACTCTGAAATAAAAACGGTGATACCTCTGGACCTCCGCAGCTCTGCGTCAAGTTTGTTCCACCCCAAACACGCCGAAACGAGCCGACGGAGAGCGCTGGGGTTCTGAAGCTTTTCTCGGCCTCTTTCGGCTCGTGCGTTTTCACCGGACACTGAATTCCAACAAGTTGCTCAAACAAAAGTTTTTATTACATTTAATTTATAAAACGAAGAGGAGGACATCACGATGTTAGCTTTCGGCTACAGAGATCCTTTAAAAACATAAAAATTCACCTCAGCTTACTTGCTTTTTTTTTTAGCTTTTAGCCACTGGTTTACTTCTTTTAGCTTGTAGGTATTCATACATTTTTAATTCTTCTACTGTCTTTAGATTTAAATAGCTAATCTGATATTTTTAGCTGTTTGTTAATTATGGCCTCTACCATTTTATTGGTTTTACCTTTTAGCTACTGTTCTGATCATCTTAGCTTTCTGATAAGTTTTAAATTTTGTCTACTGTTCTGATAATTTTAGCTTTTAGCTACTGTTTTGCTTATGCCCTCCGCTGCTTTGCTGGTTTTAGCTTTCATCTAATCTGATTAGCTTTTTGCTGCTGTTTTGATCAAATTGACTTTCATATACTATTTTTAGTTAAAGCTTTTAGGTACCGTTCTGATCATTTTAGCTTTTAGCTGCTTTTTAGCTTTTAGCTACTGTTCTGATCATTGAAGGTTTTAGCTACTGTTTTGCTATTATTGCATCTACCATTTCACTGGTTTTAGCTTTCAGCTACTGATCTGATAACGTTAACTTTCAGGTACTTGACAGTTTCATCTTTTAGCTACTGTACTAATAATTGTAGCTTTCAGCTTCTGTGTTGTTCATATTAGCTGTCTGATACTTTGAGTTTTAGCTTTTAGCTACTGTTCTGATGAAGTTAGCTTCCAGGTGCTTTTTAGCCTCTACCTCACGTATTGAGTAAAGAACCACAAATAACGTTGATCATTAAAGTTTATTGAACCTCGTTTAAAAAGTGATTTCAAGTTTTTCAGCAGCTTTTTATTTTATTTTTTACATTTAATTGAAAAATGTCTCAAAACCTCCTAAAACAGCCGATGGAGCAGGTTCTGATTTCTGTGGGTCAGGACGAGCGGAGCATCGACGGACGGATCCACGCCGGTCTCACCGAGGCCACACCCCCCACGCCAACCCCGGCAGGAAGAGGGCGATGAGGACGGAGGAGAACAGGTTGACGGCGTTGTTGTCCAGGATGGGCTTCCCGCAGATCCGCCGGGTCGTGGCGGACTCGTAGCTCACCACCTTCCCAATGCTCGAGTCGAAGCCTGCGGACGCAGACGGAGAGCCGGTCGGCGAAAACGAGATCAAACGGGTTCACGTTTTTTTTTTGTTCTGGATTCTGCACCAACCAGAGTACTGCATGTGGGCTCCCAGGAACGAGTCCAGCATGGAGCCCAGCAGGCCCGCTGCGCCACCGTACACCACGATGGGCCACTGGGGGTCGGCCAGGTGCAGGTCGCTAACCAGGAGGAGCTGAGTCACGAAGTAAGCCACGCCCACTGCCGCCCCACCCAGGAAGCTGGCGACCAATCCGATGGTCGTGACGCCGCCGTTGGTTCCTGTTAACAGGTGAGTTAATTAACTTTAATTAAAAAAACAATAGTTTGTTAAATAATTATATTCAGTATCAAAACCGGTTGTTTATTAAATTAAAAATAAAATTAATGTTTAAACGTAAACAATTTAGAATAAATCTGGACTCTGAATCCTAAAAATTAAGATTTTTAAAACAACTTTTCATCGTTCCAGTTGATGAAATGAGTCAAAAAGGAAGAAACGTCGTCCGGACGTGGTGCGGGTCGTCTCCTCTGGGCCACCGTACCAACACAACAGCTTAAAACGTTTAAAAAATAATAATAATTTCACATCTGGATCCTGGACCCCCGAAACCGAACCCAGAGTCTGAGAGGGTCTTCATCCTAACCCTGTAAAATCGTTGCATCGCGTCGTTTGGTTCAGTAGCTGTGGCGGCCATCTTGAATCTGGTCCAGATGTTGTAGAACGGTGTTTCTGTTAACAAAATATCTCACGAACCACTGGACTGAATTTAAACTGTCAAAACAATAATGTACAAATAATTACAGAAGGATCAGATTACTGGTGGAAGGCGGCGGGCGATATGCATTCCGTCAAGGCATACCAGGAGTTACTAATGGTTCATGAGATATTTTGCTGACACAGACAAAAACATCACTTGCGTTCAGTGGTGGGCAATAAGAAGAAATAAAAAGGAGGACTGGATCAGAACCGACGGCCTCTCACCTGTCGGGACTTCCTGCCAGGTGGTGATGAGTCTGGGCTGTGATTGGCTCAGGACAGGCCCCACCTCCGACGCCCAGGTGTCCCCGGCGCAGCAGGCGAGTGCGCCCAGCAGAGACAGACACATCCAGGAGGCCGAGTACTGCTTCCCAAAGTCCACGGGGATCTCGCCCGGACCCACCTGGAACAGAACCCTGCCTTTACCCACATGTCAGTGCGTCACTGCGGCTCCGCTCGGACTCACCTCGATCATGTAGAGCAGCGCGAGCTCCGTGGGAACGCCTCCGTTACAGAACACCTGGACCCAGTTCCTCTGCCCCCCTGACGAACAGCCGGACCGTTAGCGCTTGTGAAAAATCCCACCTGAGCACATTCCTGCGGCGCCGCCCACCTTCTTTGAAGTCTGCGTCGATTTTCTTCTTCTTCTCGGCGCCCCAGCGGGTCAACTTGGTGGAGGTGATGAAGAACGTGAGCAGAGCCGAAAAGAAGCTGAAGTTGGCCATCGTCAACACGAACCCCACCAGGAGAGCTGGAACGGAAGGAGGCGGCGGGTTTGATCGTTTGTCGGGTAATGAATCCGTCCGCAGCTGGAGGCGTTGATCATTTCTGAGCTCGTCGTGGCTCCAGGGTGACGTCGCTCCAGTTTAATAATTTACAGGTTTTCTTGAAGCTAAATTAGATTTCTGTATTAAACGGCAACAAAATGCATTTTGACTCGTTATGTTTTAAACTCCATGAATAAATCTTCTGTATTCTACGACTTCACGCATAAATCTCACTGATGTGATTCTCTGGTTCCTGGAAATGTGACTCACATGATCCTCTGACTGGGAAAAAAAACGTTTTAGGGTCCGAGGCTGGAAGGAAAATCTGTTTTTGTCAAATATTAAAAAAGTCACCAGAACCTTGAAGTCATCGGCTGCTTAAAACCAGGACTATAAAACAACAAACTCACCTCCGAGCGCGCCGGATGCGTCCAGACTGCGTCTCTTCAGCGCTCGAACTGCCATCGTGAGCGGGACCAAGATGGAGAAGAGCCATCGCCATGGCGACACCGGCTGCAGGTTCCCTGGAAACAAACGGGAACCTCGAATAATCTCTCCTCCAGACTTTGAGTCAACAGGTAAACGACAGGTGTGTTAACGAGGATGTTTCTGCTTTTACACAGAACCCAATTTGGACTGGTCCAGAACCCAGTTTGGAACGGTCTCTGTAAATAAATGACTTGGTTTCTTCTTTCAGCTGCTCCCTTCTTCAGGGGTCGCCACAGCAAACAAACTCCTACAAAGTCTTGGAAATAGTTTTTATGCTGGATACCCATCATGACGCAACCACAGACCACCGAGCTGCCAGCTCGGGCGCCCAGTGGGAGCAGATGGTGGGGGCTGAGAGCCTTGCTCAAGGGCCCAGCATGGGGCAAATGAGGGTGGAGGCAGGTGTGGGTGCTTCAACTTTCCCACCCACATTTTGTTGTCAGTCCAGGGAGTTGAACATGCGACCTTCCGATCACAGGCCCACCTTCTCTAACCTCTGCGCCACCGCTTAATCATTCGGTCTCCCAATAATTCCTGCATTAAAAACTGCTGCTCAAAATATTGTTTCTTTCCATAAATAACTATTTTTATGTTTTACATATTTAAATAATTGATCTATAAATTATATATATATATATATATATAATCTATAAATGAACTCGTGAGAAACAAAGATTAATTTGAACGTCGTTCTTCAACATCTGGACTTGTTGAGATGTAAAATTCTCAGGTCAACAACTATTTGTCATTTTTTACCAGTTGCTTTGTAGAAACATGTAAAACTCAACACTCGAAGGATTAATTAAAGCTTAATTAATTAACATTTATTAAAGCTTAATTAATTAACATTTATTAAAGCTTAATTAATTAGCATTAAAGCTTAATTAATTAACATTAAAGTGTAATGAATTAACATTTATTAAAGCTTAATTAATTAACATAACATAACATAGGAAACCTACGTGTGATCAGGAAGAACGTGTAAACTCCACCCAGGAAGGTGCCAGGTGGGAGGTGAACCTGTGACGTTCTTACTGTGAGGCGACGGCTCCACCCACTGCTCCGCCACGTCGCCTAGAGCCTTATTTAAATGCGGAACAGCACAGAAAGTTGCTGTTTGGTTGGCAGCGCAGTGTCAGGCGCACATCTCCCTTTGTGAATTAAACGGATGTGTAAAATTCTTACAACCAGTAATAAGTTTTCTTTACTTTACTAAAGTATTTGTACACGTTCTTACAAACAAAATAAAGAATGTTATTGATGTAATACCAGTTTGAACCGCTGCAGTATGAAATCACTTTTACGGTTTAAAGTTTTAAGCAAACGTCACAAACGCGCTTAAATTCAAGGACGGGTGTTTTCAAGCGAGGCTCTTTGATGGTTCCGACTGGTTTCTGAACCATCGGGAGGAACCGGACCGACCGCGTCCGAAACTAATCGTTTGATGACGAACGGTGAAAAACGAGAACGGCGTTCCAGAACCTGAAGCAGGGAAGTCGTTCGGTCTGAGAACGGCACAGTCCAGAACTGATTGCACACGTTCGGATCCATCTGGGGTTCGAACTACAACTCGTTTGTTTCTGCAGCTTACCGGAGACGGCACTGAGGGCGAGCGAGACGAACCAGAAGAAGAGCGAGAGCGCCAAAGTGACGCACAGAACGATCATGTCGGTCATCATCTTGATGTATTCCTTCGTCAGGACGGCGTCCTCAGAATCCATGACTGCAGGGGACAGGACGGGCTGCAGGACAGGAGGACAGAACCGAGACGTCACGTTAGACAGGAGGACCGTTCGTGCTGCTTTCAAACACACAAACTGGGCTGGGAAGTTTAGATCTGTAAAGACTTTAACCAAATTATTCAACACTTGTTTTCATTTTGAGAGAAATAAATCAACAGTTTGAACCAAATCTGAAGAATCCGTTAACATTTCTTAAAAACTAAACTCTGCTGCATTTTTACTAGTCGTTTAATTTGTATCTACAAAGTAAAAGCTTAAATATTTAAGTGTCAAAGCCTTTGTCTTTAAAATAAAATGCTTGACAGAGTCTTCTAATTAACTGATCCTAAATAATGCAATTATTGAAACTGGTCATTATGTTTGTTTCTGTGAGGCAGTTACCTCATGATGTAATTAAAACCAAAAAAATTAAATACATGAATACAAATATGAACGAGTTAAACAAGTTTGTGGTTAATTTTAGGGCAAATCTGGATTTTTAAACCTTGAACATGATCAGCAGCATCAGGAAAACAGCTTTGATGAACGTCACCTGCTGGATTTATTGTGTGTAAATAAAGTTAGGTCAATTAAAATAAACATCTGGTTATCCGTGTTCAACAACGTGCAAGATATTACAAAGATATTACGATTTGGCCTTTGATTAAATTAGTAAGTATAAAGGAATTCTAATGAAATTATTTCATTTATCATGGAATAAAAATATATAAACATGCAGGAAGTTTCAGGATTTTTTTTTTTACTTTTCCATTTAAAACAGTAAAACTCAAAGACAGCAGGGTTTTAGGAAATAAGCACAAGAAACAATTTTAAGAGTAACCAAATTGATTGAGGTCAAGCAGAGACGCAAAACATTTGAAGTAACAGTGAATTCTTTAACATTTATTTTACTCTGAAGTGAAATTTTCACCCATTCAGAAACTAAAAATCGAAAAAGAAAACTAAGTGGTCATCTGACATTTTTATTTTGTTTCTGCAACAAACAACCCAGCGTGAACACCAGCAGTTTAGAATATGACAATTTAACCTCTTAACGTGAACACAGTGAAGCGAATGACTAAACCTTGAACAAATGTAGGAATTAAGGACATTCTACTTAATTAGCATTTTAGCACCAAAACGAACAATATAAATTACAATAAAATGTTAAATTGTTTGTAACGCAAATGGAAACGAGACGAGTCAATATTCACGTCAGTGTTTTTTTTTATTCATTCTGTTAAAACTCACCAACAGCAGTTGTTTTAGAAATCATCGTGGATCGTTTCCTTCGACCTCCGACGACAGCTAAATTTAACTTTATTTTTAATTAAAGATAAAACAAATTTCTGTTTTTCTGCTGTCTGATCGCAAACTGTTATTTTAACAAGAAAAACAAAGCGAGTAACCCCGATTATTTAAGCTACAGACCGACAGAGCAGAGACAGGAAGCGGGTGGCGGAGGAATTTAACTGACGGACCAGCTTCCGTCAGCTGACAGCTTCGTTCTTAAAGGATTAACTGTCGGCCAACACAAATATAGTGATCAGTGACGGTACATTTTATTAGTTTTTCGTGAATAAGAAAGCATTTTAGGCCTATTTACATAACTAATATCGTCGCAAATAAAGGTGACAACATTCATCTAGTGTCAAATTAGCTCTAAATTAACACAATAAAAATATTCACGTTTTATTGATAAATTAACATATTGTATTTGTAAGTCTTGTTTAAAACATTAAATGCAGTGATAAATTAAGTTTACATAGGTTTTCTGAGAACGGGGAAGCTTTTCTCTTAAAAGCAGGATGTTGCAAAATTTTGCACATTTTAAAATCTGATTAATATTAACAAAAAATATTTAATATTCAGTAACGGTCTACAAGGTCAGTTTTTAAAGCTGTGGTATGACTGGACTTTAAAATCCATCCATCACTTTCCGCTTGTTCTGAAGTCGGGTCGTGGAGGCAGCTGGAGCAGGGAGGCCCAGACATCTTTCCACGTCCACCTCTTCTAGCTCTTCAGGGACGACTCCAAGGCGTTCAAAGGCCAACTGAGAGACAGTCTCTTTAGGGTGTCCTGGGTCTTCTCCGGGGTCTACTCCCAGTCGGACATGCCCGAACCACTTCAAGTGGCTCTTCTGGATGTGGAGGAGCAGCGGTTCTACTCCAAGTCTCTCCTGGAATTGTAAACACTTCATTTCTGTCAAGCACCCTGCTCGTTGGTGTGCAACTCCACATGTGAACCTCCAGGCTCCAACCTGCGGCTGCCTTTGGGCTCCTCCTGCTCACGTACGACTGCTTGGTTAGCTCGGCACTAGCCCCCATCACTCTTAGGGGCTGAGATTTTTTTTAAGGGTAGACGCGGAAATGCTTACTTGAAGTGGCAGATGATCATATGTGATATTAAGAAGTTATGTTGTGTCGTCTGTTGTGTTTAAAATTAGTGTTTATGTAATTATTTTCAGATTACATACCCAGTAGAAGTGTTATTCATTCAAGGCAGTCATATTTGTCAATAATTTTATTATTAATAAGCCTGAAAGTTGCCAGATCCAAACAAACAGTTACCGGAATACACCCTGTCAAAATAAGAGTAATAAGAGTTCCTGGATCCTTTTCCGACGGGATTCGGCTCAAATTAAGCCCTGCTGACCAGTAAACGGAGAGCTTTGCTTTACAGCTCAGCTCCCTCTTCACCACAACGGACCAGCTCAGAGGATGCAGTACTGATCCACCCTTTTCCGGTTGAGGACCATGGCCTCAGATTTGGAGGTGCTGATCCAGTGTTCCACGGCCAGGACAGAACCCACATTGTTCCTTCTGGATCTGAGGTTTGACCAACAATCGGACTCGCTTCTCCAGCACCCCTGAATAGACCTTCCCAGGGAGTCTGTGGAGAGTGATGCCCCTGTAATTGGAGCACAGCCTCCAGTCCCCATTTTTGAAGAGGGGAACCACCCTCACCCCCCCAGTCTGTAAATCCAGTGGCACTGCCCCCGATGTCCATGTAATAATGCAAAGATGTGTCAGCCAAGACGGCCCCACAACATCCAGAGCTTTAAGGACTTTAAAACTAACATTTTAAAAGTTAAATATGTATAACAACAAAGGCATATTCAAGAACAAGGTGCTTTAAAAACATTCTGCTCAGAGAGTTAACTCCAGCACCTCACAACAGATCATATCTGAAAGTATAAAAACTCATTCTTGACGTAAGCAGAAGAATATTCTGTTGAAACAACAACAGGAACACAAAGTAATCCTCACCATTTCACTGTGAGAGCGTGAACTCTCGTCGGCTTTCGTGTACTTTAAATCCGTGCGCCAGATGTTTCCTGGCAGATGTGAAGAGTTTGAAGTCCTGGCGGTGGAGACGGCAGCAGAACACAAACACAGCTCTGTCTCTAACCAAACCGTCCCTCACGTCTCAAACACAGGAGCTGTTCTTTCAGGGACAGGAACTCCCTGATGGCTCCATCTTGGATCAGCTGACGACATGGTTAAAGCGGTTTCCATGGCGACTCGTCTCAACCTTTTAACAGTTTCTCTAAAAAGTTGAGAAGATGAAATATTTCACTGTAAACAGATTATTGACACGGAGACATGGAAGTGTCCAAGTGTCTCTCCATGAAACACGTCCCACAAGTTCACGTCAAAATCAAACAATTATCAGAATAAAGTTAAAGTTGTCTTCATTTGTTTGTCATCCATCCATGCATCCATCCAACTGTCTGTCCATTCATTCATCCATCCATTTGTCCATCCTTCTGTCCATCCATCCATCCATCATCCATCCATCCATCTGTCTATCATCATCCATTTATCATCCATCCATTTAACCATCCATCCAACTATCCATCCATCCGTCCATTTAACTGTCCATCCATCATCCATTTATC
>NC_056519.1:3100817-3105216 GCF_014905685.2 Nematolebias whitei | reverse complement strand
TCATCCATCCAGCTCTTCATCCATTTATCCATCCATCCATCCAGCTATCATCCATCCATCCATTCATCCATCTAACTGTCCATCTATCATCCATCCATCCAGCTATCATCCATCCATCCATCCAGCCATCATCCATCCATCCATCAATCTAACTGCCCATCCTTCATCCATTTATCCATCCATCCATCTTACCGTCCATCAGTCCGTCCTCTCTTTCTCTCACTCTCTGTTTCTCTCTCTCTCTCTGTTTGCAGAACTACAATATTCTTTTCAGTCTGGACTTGTGTTAACAGAGTCATCCATCCGTCTGTTCATCCCTCCATCCTTCCTTCCATGGGTGGGTCTCAAGAAAACCTGACACCAGCAATAAACTGTAACTCAGCCAGTCTGACAGATCTTGAGTTAACCTTTGGTGTGGTAGAAGCTGAAACTGCTCCTCAACATTTGGTTTGAGAGCTCAACGATCGCACATGATCCGTTTCTTAAAGTTTGGCATTAACGGTTGGTGCCAGTCTTGTTTGTCTGTTAGTAAAATATCTCATGAACCACTGAACAGATATTAATGGACCTGTCAGAAAGAAAACACTGGATGTACGTCTACAACTCATTAACTTCTAAACGCAACTTGATTCAAGATGGCCACCACAGCCCATCAATGTTGTCAAACTCAAATGTCCAGTCAGTTTTACTGAGCTAAAGTTGGGTGTGGTAGTAGCTGAGGGTCATCCCCAACACGTGCTCCAAGTGCCCACAGATCACGCAACATATCTCATTAAATCCTTGATTTGCAGCGTAAAATGAATTCCTTCAAGAAATGAGCCGTTTTCTTGAACGTTCTAAAGTTTTGTGGTCCGAGCGTTGGACTGGCACGCCGTAAAAGCTTTGACTGTCGTGTTCAAAGACTTTCACAGATTTATTTTGTAATTCCCGTCCAACTCTTCTGAGAACCAGTTTGATCTGATTCTCCTGGGGGCGATTCCTGTTAGAAAGCAGCAGTTTTATGTCGATTGGGACGAAGTGAGGCAGGAATAATCCCATCAGCTCTGGTTCTGTGGGCTGAGACAGAATACGACCATTCTGAAGGGATCACGCAGAGAAAAGCCCCATGTCAGACAAGAAATTCTGCAAACGTAACAGTGGCGCCACTTCTGTTGCCATATTGGATCTTTAATGAGATGTGTTCATGAGTGCTGCTGGACCCATCAGGCAGATTGGTTCAAGATCTGGAGCTAAAGTCCACATCTGAAACTGCTCCTTTGTGTGTGTGTGTGTGTGTGTGTGTGTGTGTGTGTGGGGGGGGGGGGGGGGGTGGGGGGGGGGGGGGGGGGGGGGGGGGGGGGTACAGTTTAAACTGTTCAGAACCATGTCCAACTCGAAGCACTGACCCCACCCAGACTTCTCCTCATCGCTCACCCTGGAGTCTTCCTCACTTAAGCAACACGTTGGTTGTTTTAAATAGAATTTTGATTTAAGGTTGATCCATAAAGTTTAATATAATTTTCACTTTCTTCGTTGATTCTGACATACATATTTTAGAAATCCAGCAATTTTCAGTCAGGTCAGGATTGTATACCTGGATTATTGAGCATAGGCTTTGTTGGTTTTATTTTAGAAATTGTTTCATATGAGCATGGAAGACATTCATTGAAGGAATACATATCACCTTTCCTGCCAGAGTTGTTGCCATTTAGTCAAACCCTGAAAATGACGTCATGTGAAATCTTATCCAATCTGTTAGCCCTCAGAGTATGTTTTGAGGATGACTCTCATCTACTTCCACACCAAATTTTAGCTCAATATATGTAAGATTAGCATAATTATACAAGTGCATCTAAAAAAAATTAGATATTTTTTCATTCATTCAACCTTTATTTATACAGGTTAGTCTCACTGAGTCACGAGGACTCATTTACAAGAGAGACCTGTTTTAAACAAACCACAGATAAGACACACACAACAATAAACAGCCATAAATGCATATAAAACAAAAAGTAAATAAAAGTAGTGACATAAAACTAAATAGATCAATAAATAGAAAAATAAAATCAATAAAAAATAAAATCAATTGATAGAAAAATAAATCAAGCTACATTATGAAAAGCGGTAAAATACTAAATATTGTAGACGTGTTTTTTTTTACACAATTTCTTTCAGAAAGTGAAACTCATATATTACATAGATTCATTACACAGAGTGAAATATTTTAAGTATTTCTTATTTTTGATGATTATTTCTTACAAATAATGAAAAACCAAACCTCTGTTTCATAAAACTAGAATATTCCACAGCCAGCTTTTGGTACCTTTGGCAGTGTGGGCCGATGCCAAGTCCTGCTGGATAATGAAATCTTCTTTAACATAACTAGACCTAAACATATTGGGAGGGGCTACATATCAGCAAATTTAACTCTTGGCACAAACAGACCTCCGTATATTAGCTGCTCACTTTTTTGTTGTTGTGCTGAAACGTTTCACCATCCATCCAGAAGGCTTCATCAGTCAAGGAAACACCAACACAAAACTGATTCTTCCCCCAACACCTTACTCCAAAGTGGAACAAACCAGTTATGTTGGTGCTAAGACGGTCTCTTTGGTGCTCCCCCTCCTCCGGTGCCGACCCTGTTCCTCGTCAACAGTCATGTCAAACTGATTCAAAACCAACAAAGTCCATGCTCAATAATGATGAAGACTTCTGGATGGAAGGTGAAACGTTTCAGCACAAAAAAAAGAAACTGTCCAGATGACCTGACTGAAAATTGTTGGTTTGTATACCTGGATTTTTGAGCATGGACTTTTTTGGTTTTAAAACAAAGTTTTGTGTCGGTTCGTCTTTTTTGGCACTCGCGGCTTTCCGTAGTATTTACATTCTGTGTAGCCAACATGGCGTCGAACGGAAAAGTAGTTAGCTAAGTTAGCTACACTCAGGTCAATTTTTTTAACAAATATGTCTTATTAGGGGTAAATTAAATGCATTTTTCAGGACTGTTTGTTCTTCAGTTGTTAAGTTTGTAAAAGTTTGCACCTTTTGTTCATTTTAGGTGAATTACTAATGTTTTCGGACGCGGCTAGTTCCTGATAGCCGTCAGCCGCTGGGAGTTTTCCTGGAGAATCATGGCGGAGGTGGACGAGCTCCGGCCCGTCCCCCGGGAACAGGCCATCCTGGAGAGTTTCTTCGCCCAGCTCGGGATGTTTTCCTTCGACCGGGCCAAGGACTACGTGGAGCGGGAGAAGGACGCCAGCAGCCGGGGCGCCGGCGCCATCTGGGGCTCCCTGCTGGCCGCGCTGGCTCACCTGGCCGCGGCCGAGAAGGTTTACAACAACCTGACCTACCTGGGACAGAAGATGGGTAACTCACTGACTTCCACCTCTGATACTAATACCAGCCACTACACGCCCTCCGACTGCTCGGTGTTCACCTGAAACTGTCAAGAAACTGGTCCAGATGAATAAAATCTGAACAGAAATCATGTTTTGTTCCTCCGCCCTGCATGTTTGACACCAGTTAAAAAGAATGAACCCAGCGGCTTAAATCAAGGAAACATGCAGGTTTACACAGTAAAGGTGATGTTTGCTCATCTACTCTTTGCTCTCTTGCAAATACAATATTTATATTTTTCTGTAAAACATCAATAAATTAAAATAGTTTTTATTGAATGTCCATTTTGACCTGGAACTGGCTTGAGATGACAGAAAAGCAGAGCTACCTTCCACTGGCTTGTTTACAAATTACATAAAGGTTCAGTGCTTCATAAATTATGTTAAAACGTTTATTTACTGTGGCGAGCCCAAATCTGAACATTTTAACTGTCGTGGCTTTTTATTTTTATTGTTTTAACTCTGGTCCAGACGAGTGGTTCTACAGTTGTGTTCCCGAGACGTAACGCGTTCGAATGACTCCAGAAATAACTTCAGTCATCACAAAACTGTTTGATTTTAGCTGATTTATCTCTAATCGGTTGTTTTTAAATTCAATTTGAGCTCTAGAAATCACCTGCAGACGCTTGGGTGCCAGAAAACTGCACAGTGGATCACTTTTTCACTTTTATCAGAAGAATACAACTTACCGGTACTTATGCTTGTACATAAAAAATAAAATACAACGAGTAACTAAAATAGAAACATTTATTATAGAATTCCATCTTTTTATTGCCCAGTTATATTAAAGATACTCATTGCAAAGTCATGAATCTTAAACAAAATCTGCACAATTGTCATTCTGATGATTCGTGTGTTTTTAAATTAAAGATTTAATGCAGAATCTGTAACTGGCTGTCACATGACACGTTTGTTCACATGACACATTTGTTCACATGACATGTTTGTTCACATGACACACGTTTGTTCACATGACATACGTTTGTTCACATGACGCACGTTTGTTCACATGACACGTTTGTTCA
>NC_056519.1:3098541-3100807 GCF_014905685.2 Nematolebias whitei | reverse complement strand
GTTCACATGACACGTTTGTTCACATGACACGTTTGTTCACATGACACACGTTTGTTCACATGACACACGTTTGTTCACATGACGCACGTTTGTTCACATGACACACGTTTGTTCACATGACGCACGTTTGTTCACATGACGCACGTTTGTTCACATGACGCACATTTGTTCACATGACGCACATTTGTTCACGACACACATTTGTTCACATGACGCACGTTTGTTCACATGACGCACGTTTGTTCACATGACGCACGTTTGTTCACATGACACACGTTTGTTCACATGACACGTTTGTTCACATGACACACGTTTGTTCACATGACGTACGTTTGTTCACATGACACACGTTTGTTCACATGACGCACGTTTGTTCACATGACGCACGTTTGTTCACATGACGCACGTTTGTTCACATGACGCACATTTGTTCACGACACACATTTGTTCACATGACGCACGTTTGTTCACATGACGCACATTTGTTCACATGACGCACGTTTGTTCACATGACACACGTTTGTTCACATGACACGTTTGTTCACATGACACACGTTTGTTCACATGACGTACGTTTGTTCACATGACGTACATTTGTTCACATGATGCACGTTTGTTCACATGACTCACATTTGTTCACATGACGCACGTTTGTTCACATGACGCACGTTTGTTCACATGACGCACGTTTGTTCACTTGACGCACGTTTGTTCACATGACACGTTTGTTCACATGACGCACGTTTGTTCACATGACGCACGTTTGTTCACATGACGCACGTTTGTTCACATGACGCACGTTTGTTCACATGACACACGTTTGTTCACATGACACACGTTTGTTCACATGACGCACGTTTGTTCACATGACACACGTTTGTTCACATGACACACGTTTGTTCACATGACGCACGTTTGTTCACATGACACACGTTTGTTCACATGACACACGTTTGTTCACATGACGCACGTTTGTTCACCGATGGAAACGGGGGTGATGTGAAAATGAGCGACGTTACTTAAAAATAAATCAATTAATTTGTTTCCTGATAATTGATTTAATGTGATTTCTGCCTGTTTTACTCGATTTCTTTATTTTTTTTTTGTGTAAATTTCCTGCTAATTTTTTTCAACCTGTTATTTTAATAAATGCTACTAAAGAACAAATGTTCCTTTTGTTGTACGTTTGTTTGATAAAATATTTAAAAGAATAAATGCAGCCAACAGTTTGAACACCAGGAGGCGCTGCAGCTCATAAATTAAAAATGTAACGATTTATTTTGTGTTTTCTCTGCAGGCGGTCAGTCCTTCTTCAGCCGTAAAGACTCCATCCGCACCGTCTACACCTCCTTGTACAACGAGCTCAGGAAGGTGGTGACGATGGGCCGCCACAGCCAGCCCTCTTCCTCCTCCTCGTCCTCCTCGTACCTGGAGGACCTGCTGTCTCACCTGTCCGAGCAGCTGTGTCACTTCACGCAGGCCCGCATGGAGCTGGCCGACCTGTACGAGAAGCTGCACTCCCTGGGCAGCCAGAAGAGCGTCAGCTCCGAGGAGCTGCTCGCTGCGCTGGAGGTCGTCCTGCACAAATACAGCTCCAAGTGAGTATCCCAGTACTTTTACTCTAAACGTGTTGCTCGAGGTACCACAAGGGGTTACTGGGAACTTCTTTAAATCTTGATTTATCCAGTAAAAGTTTCAGATAATGAAACCTGGCACACTTTAGTTTTAACGGTATATTCTCCCTTTTTACACATAATTTTCACTAAATCCTTTACAATGAAAGATAAAATAAAAAGTTTGACACGAGCTCATTAAACTCGCACAGTTTGTATCCGTGCTGAAGTGAAACTCCTCTGAACAACAGAACTCTGTGCAGATGAGCGACACATTGAGGTTGTTGGAGAGAAGCTTTCTGCTTAATCCGACAAAAGCAGGATCCAGTTTCCCCCGGAGACGTCGGCAGAAACACAACGTGAGGAGCTGCAGTCGCTCGCAGCTCATCGGTCCGAGGTGAAGGGCTCGGCTGCAAACCCGACGGGACAAAGTCCTGCGCCAACGTCTTTATTGACTCCTCATTTTCTTTGTTTTCATTACTGTAGTCCCTCGTTTATCGCGGGGGTCCGTATCCTGAAGCCCCGTGATAAGTGAAAAACCGCAAAGTAGGAATAATAGTAGTAGTAGTTGAATTTTACACACACACACACACACACACACACACACACACACACACACACACACACGTATATATATATATATATATATATAT
>NC_056519.1:3093905-3098441 GCF_014905685.2 Nematolebias whitei | reverse complement strand
TATATATATATATATATATATATATATATATGTAAAGCATTTCAAACCCTTCCCACACTCTTGCAATATTCTAAACAATGTTTCTAAACGCTCTAAAAGAGACGAATGTCATGATTTCAGCTCCCTGCCTCCTCTGTTCTCAGCCACATGCAAGCATTCTTGGCCACGCCCACTTCCCCCCCCCCCCTGAACAGAGAACAGCTGATCAGCTGCAGCTGGAAGTTTATCCTGCAGTAAGGGCTGCACAGATGTGCAGCAGGTACTAAATAATTAAAAAAAAATTTATTTTAAATAAAAATGTCATGCCGATCGTGCGGCTCATCCACCAGTCAGCCAGTTGTGTGTCATGTCCAATCTTATTTTGAAAAACCGCGATAGAGCGAGTCCACGATAAACGAAGCTCGAAGTAGGAGGGACTACTGTACAAGCCGTTTGTGAACTTGTGGCTTTGCTCCAAGCTGATCCGAAACACGAAAGTTTCCGATTTGATGAGAACAAAATGTTTTTTATATGGTGTATGTAAACATCTGGTTCAGGTCAGTTTTAGCTAACATCCTGAAACATTTAGTGAAATTAGCAACATTTAAAAATGTTTAGCAGTTGGACAACAATTTTCCTCAAAGGGCAGTTTTCACTTAATTGAAAAGAAGGACGTCATCTGCAAAGCATGACGTAAAATGACATCAAACAAACATTTGGTGCATTTTTGTAAATGTAAAACGCTAAATACGCAGTTAGCAAATTAAACTTGACAGTTAATTTTTTTTTTTTACTGATATCTTGTCCACTGTGTTTGTCAGCACAATCTCATTGGTTGGTTTAAAGAGACGTTTTAACTTTCCACGTGAGTTTTTTTTGTTTTCATCCGTTTATATTTGGATGATGATGATGATGATGATGAGGGCTGGACTGAGAAGGGCCGCTTCTTTCCCTCGAGCCTCATTTTATTCACTCGTTCTCTATAAATTAGAGCTTTTGCAGAAAGTTGCACAATGTTTGCAACTTTTCTTCCACGTGTTTAGGCCTGAAACATTTTTATCATTTCAGTGTTTTGTAAGTGAAATGCTTAAAATGAACGTTTTGTTGTTTTGGAAAAGACTTGATTAGTTTGAGTCATAAAAGTTGTGTTCTGCATGTCTTTAATGTAATTAAGAGTAAATGTTTATATTCTTCCATGTTGAAATGTTTAGGAACTTTGAAAGGATTCATAGGTCGCAGTTCAAAATATTTCTCTGACAATTAGCAGCTAAAAGGGCTGAAAAAGCAAACGACGCCCGAGGACAAACCTTCAGGAAGTCTGGAGAGGTGTTGCTCAGGACCACTTTCAGAGATCAAAAGAAAGTTTGTCTGCTTGGAAAGCAAATATGAACGAGGCCCGCATTAAGACTTTTACCCAGTTCAGTAGCTGTGGAGACGTTCTGGGTGGCTCTGCAGATGAACTTCAGTGTTTCCATGTGGAGGTTTGTGTTGGGATCCAGATTACGAATATCTCCAAACTGTTTCCTGTAGATTCCATCACCCCATCCTGGGCCGGGTGGAGGAGGGTTTCCAGACGGAGGTGGACGTCGTGACCCAGCTGCTGCGCTGCCAGGCTCAAGTGTCCGAGTGGCACTTCCTGCCGGCCCTGCTCAGCCTGCACGGCGCTCACTCCAAACTCACCGCCTGGGCTCAGCTCTTCCAGCGGCAGAAGGAGACCCGGAAGCACCTGTTCGGAGGTCAGTCCCAGAAGGCCGTGCAGCCCCCCCACCTCTTCGTCTGGCTGCAGCGCTTCCATTCGGCGCTGCTCGCCAAGTTCAGCTTCTACTTCCACGAAGCTCTGAGCCGGCAGACCACGCCCACCGACATGAAGATGCTGACGGCGCGCACCGCGTCGGACTACTACGGGAAGATATCCGCCTTCATCCGCAAACACGACGCCAGCAACGTGTCGCTGGTGTTCGACAACCGCGGCTCGGAAAGCTTCCAGGGCCACGGGTACCACCACCCGCAGTCGTACCGCGAGGCGCCGAAGGGCGTGGAGCAGTTCCCCGCCGTGGTGTCGCTGCCGTCGGGAGAGCGGCCGCTCACGCACTGGCCCAACGTCATCATGATGATGAGCGACCGCGCCGCCGAGCTCAACGCTCTGGACAAGGTGGTCCAGTTCTACGACGACAAAGTCCAGAGCACCTACTACCTCACGCGGCCCGAGCCGCACTTCACCCTGGTGGTCATCTTCGACGGCAGGAAGTCGGAGAAGGATCAGCACATCACCGCCTTCCTGCAGGAGATCTCCGGCTCGCTGCGGAACTCCAAACCCTTCAGCATCCTCAAACCGGGTTCAAAGGGCTGAACTGGGCTCGGTCCGGGTTCTCAAGACCCGTTAGACCCACAAACCAAAAACATTTAGCCTAAACCGTGAATTTATTTCAGATCGAGACGGCGACTTAAACAAAACATTTATGTTTACCAGCTTTTATTTGATTGAAGTTCATGCTCAATAATCCAGGTAAAGAAATCCAACAATGTTCAGTCAGGTCATCTGGACGGTTTCTTTTTTTGTTGAGACGTTTCACCTTCATCAGTCTGGCTCCTCAAACGTGTCTCATCAAAACAAGAAACTGTTCACATGACCTGACTGAACAGCGTGGGGAGCTTTTATTTCTTTTTCTGCTCCTAAACTCAAAGTTTTGAGATGATTCCACGTAAACTAAATAATAATTTTATCGTCTTCGATAAATTACCGCTCAGTTTGGTTTGAAATGGGGTTTAATAACTCAAAAGGTTGTGGAGGAATTTTGACCCACTTTGCTTCACAACGTTGCTTTGGTTCACCCAGGGTTCTGCTCAGATCTTGGAGGTTCTCACCACAGCATTTCAATCAGCCTGAGGTTCTGGACTTTGAACCTTCGTAGAACACTGATGCAAGCTTAGAACCAACACGGAACCCATTTCAAGCCCAGAACCATCACAGAACCGCTTATTCCTGATAACTGTGACTGAATGCTCCTGTTTCTCTTTGGTCCATTCCTTTAAAAAAAAACCTCAGGAATCCTGATTCGTCTGATTCTACTGTGTGATGGTCCATCCCAGTCGGTGCTGCCTCTGGACCGGGTCCACTTCAGACTTCTATTTTGCTCAGTAAAGTTTTAAAGTGAAGTAATTCTTGACCGTAGAGCTCAAAGGTTTCTCAAAGCCATCCCTGGTCCATGTGGTTCTATCAGATGCTGATCAATGATGGTTCTGGATATGGTTCCGTCTGAGGGATCAGTTTCTGGCAGTCCAGTTTGGGCTGGCTCCCTGAACTTCCTCCAGATTCCCTGAATGGCTTGGTGATATTCTACACAGTGGAGTGTAAATAATTATCTTTTTGTTCTTGATTTTCTCACATTTGGCCTGAAAACATTGTTGATCCTCAAAACCTCGAATTGATCCATTGATTTCACTAAAACATGATTAAAATCGTGTTAGAAATGACATCGTTGCAGGTTTTACTGCTTTACCACCTTTAAATTCCATGTTGTTTTTAATGTGACGCTCATACCGTCTACAAAGAAACACAAGTCAACATAAAGGTAAGAATACCCGATACCCGGGGCTTCTAATATTTTAAATGACTCCAAGACGTTTTGTTCCAACTTGGCTTGAATGACAGAAAGCTGATCAGATTTAGAGTTTGAGGTTTTATTGATTTCCTTCACAGAAACCTACAGAGAAAGATTCATTTCATCGATGACTTGAATGCTAATTTATTCAGGTTTATTTATATTATAAATACAACACGATGATACAATCCATTTGGCTATATGAGCTCAACTTCAGGAAGCTCAGTTGTCAAATACAGCAACACCAACAAACAAAAAAAATGTTTCCGTTATCATGAAACACGTTCAAAGAAAACCTCCCTTTAAGTTAAAATGCACCAACATGTCATGATGCTACATGCCAAGTACACGATCCTATACATCAAAGTGCAATGTCACAATGGGGTTAATGATTTCATACGTCAGGAATCTACTAAACACTATGATTAATTCATTCAGAGTGCTGCTGCTCTTTGTTCAGGACATGCGTGAGTGGATTCACAACTCCCAAAAGACGAGGATTTAAAAAAAAGGCACTTTCACCAAAACACACACACAAGTTTGTGTCATTAGGACTTTGTATTGAATCCCATTCATTTCTGTAACCCTAACCAGTACCAGTACATGCTTAAGTCTAGCTCTAACGAGTACCAGTACATACCTTACCCTTGCCCTAACAAGTACCAGTACATACCTTACCTTTGCCCTAACAAGTACCAGTACATACCTTACCCTTGCCCTAACAAGTACCAGTACATACCCTTGCCCTAATGGGTATCAATACATGCCTTACCCTCGCCCGATCAGTGCCAGTAAATATCTTACCCTAGCCCTAACGAGTACCAGTACATGCCTTACCCTTTCCCTAACCAGTACCAGTACATGCCTTACCCTAGCCCTAACGAGTACCAGTACATGCCTTACCTTTTCCCTAACCAGTACCAGTACATGCCTTACCCTAGCCCTAACCAGTACC
>NC_056519.1:3076191-3093895 GCF_014905685.2 Nematolebias whitei | reverse complement strand
AGTACATGCCTTACCCTAGCCCTAACCAGTACCAGTACATGCCTTACTCTAGTCCTTGCCATGCCTAGCCCTAACCCTTACCCTAACTCTAAACCTAAACCCTAATCAGAAATGACATTCCAGTATATCAGGACCAGGCTTTGGTCCCCACAAGGACTACTGGTCCTGAAAAGGTAGGTGAAAATACCAGAAAAGTTTCTATAAAGGTAACAAAACCAAGTACACATACACACAAGTTGGTATTGTTATCCTTATTAGGACATTGCATTGACCTTAATTTCTGTAGTCCATGTCTAAACCTAGTCCTAAACTCTAACCCTAAAATGAAGTTCTGTCATATTGGGACCAGGCTTTGGTCCGAATAAGGTCTATCGGTCCTGACAAGGTAGGTGAATATACCAAAATAGGTCCTAAATAGGTAACAAAACTCAACGCGCGCACACACACACAGCTCGTCTCAGCGTTTCACTGTAACGCTCCACATTCAATGTGCTGTTCAAGTGGATTTTTGGGCGTTTGCACACACAGCCCCACCCTGTTAGCTTATTGGAAAGTTAAGGTTAACTAGTGACTTAAGTGTAACGAGCAGATGAACAATTACCGTCGGGAGCAAAAGAAAAACCACCCACTTTCAGTTCTTGGGTTTAGGACGAAATAAAACCTATGTGGTCTTTACCAGGTTCTAAAGTTATAAAAACTGATCCAGCAGCTCGTAGAACATCCTTTAGCAGCAAGAACTCTGAGCTGTGGTTTCTAAAAGACCGTATCAGTCTCTCACGAGGCTTTGGATGAATTTTAGCCCATTCTTTCCAGCAATGCTTCAGGTCATTAAGGTTTCTGCTCAGCTCTCACAGCATTTCTGTCAGGTTCAGGTTCTGGACTTTGACTGGATTGTTGCAGTACCTTGATTCTTTTCTTTCTGAGCAGTTCTGTTGTAGATTATCTTCTGTTTTGGGGACCATTGACCTGTTGGACCCAGTTTGGTCCAAGCTTCAGCTGTCAGATGAGGTGATTGTGCTGTTTGGCTGCAGTGCATTCTGGGTGGACGTCTTGTGTCTTTGGTCTGGTTTTTGTCCCAGAAGTCCTGTAGTTCCTTCAGATGAAGCCGTCCAAACCTAAGTTGTGCTGCAATGTTGTTTCCAGAACAAGCCTATGACCTTTGACCTGGTAGCAGGGACCTGTAATCTGATATGGAGCTTCGTTCGCTGGGTGTTGCTTCATGGTGAATTTACTGGGATGTCCACTCCTGGAAAGATTGGCAGCTGTCTTCTGTTTCCAACAATTTCTCTCTGCAGATCAATGGACTGCAAATTGTTCGAGACGACCTTAGACCCTGCCCAAAATGTTGTGCAGCAACTGTAGGCTTTTTATTCATTGTTGATTTCTTTCCACTCTGGTGTTGTTTTTGTTCTTTTGAGGGCAGATTGGAATAACTTTAGATCCTGGTAAAATCCTACCGTTTTGTCCTAATATGTAAAACCCGAAAACTAAAATAGAGTGGACGTTCTTTTTCCCGTGACTGTTTGTCTCACACACATTCACACACAGGAAGTTGCATGCTTTTAGCACTCGTATAGTTTCCCCAGGTTGTGGCACTCAAGGCAGGCATGAATTATCTAATCTAGTGCTTACCGGGGAACACGACGAGGGCAGCAGAGCACACACAGACACACTCAAACAAACGAGAACAAACTCAGAAAGAGCTCTCTCCTCCTGTTCAGGTCCAGGTTCTAAAAAAAAAAAAAACTAAGAAGGCGGTAAAATAAGTGAAGCGAGCCGCCATCGCAGCTGCTCCACCCAACATTCAATAAGATGGCTGAACAGTCATTAAAAGGCTAAAAAAACATTCATTAAATAGCTGGATGTTGGGTTTTCAATGCACCTCAGGAGTGAAAGTTAGCAGCTGAGTGAAAAAATAAATAAAAAAATTACAGAAACGTTGTTAAACCATCGTGTCCCGATCGAGTCGCAGATGCAGCAGCCAGTCCGTGTCTTTGTGACACAACACTGAATCTACTTTATTTTCATTTATTTTTTTAAAACTGGAGATGGACTACAATTCCCAGTTTGGCATAAGCTCGGCTTACTCCGTCCCGTAGCTGGTTAACATCAGTTCTTTTAGCTAACTTTTTGATTAATGCTTCAATACATGGAGAACGTAAACTCCTACACACCAAGAGAACACACCAACCTGACAACACGGAAATATATCATAGGTCATGTCATAGATTATAATTTATTACTACATTAAAAGCCTTTTTTCCTCTGTTCTACCCTTTTCTACCTTCCATTTGATTAGACTTGTTAAACTGTACCCTGATCTCCTCTTCTGGCCCTGTTTTGGCCCGGGTAGGCCTGATTTGACCTGTTTTCGGCCTGGTTTGGCTCACATGGTGCAGGATTTGTCCACTGGTGGGGGCAGAGGTGGGGTGCTGCTTTTGGGTGGCACCACAGGTTTAGGCCTCAGGGCTGGAGGTCGCAGCGGGGCCCCGATGCGAGCAGCTGCCACAGGCTTGAAGGAGCCCAGGGCATCTGGGGACAGGTTGGCCGGTCTGGGAGGCCCAGTTGGAGGTCCTGGGAGGGGACTGATTGGACTCAGAGGACTTAAGGGGCTTGGGGTGCCAGGTGTACAGGGAGTTCCAGGAGTCCCTGGCGTTCCTGGGGTTCCGGGTGTTCCTGGAGTGCTGGGCGTGCTGTGGGGGCTGGGAGACTCAGAGGAGCTGGCCGTGACAGGACCGTTCTTCATCTGGTCCAGGGTGTCCAGAACCACATCGGGGGCCGGCCGGCAGCCCTGCCGCTCAAGCTGCCTGAGCTCCCCCAGGGCCACAGTCACCGTCTCCTCAATGTCCTACACACAGGAAGTCCAACCAAATACACCATCAGCATATCAACTGGAAGTGGTGTGCTCTGACTTTTAGTAGCCGAACCTCGCACCGCATAAATTTTGATGCTCAAGCGTCCAAATTTATGAACAATTTGTAATCTGGGCTTTGTCACGATACACAAAATATTTTGAGATACTATAAAATCTGCATTACTGTATTGAAATTATTTTGCAGAGATAAGTAACTATTGTGTACCTGCGTCAAGGAGTCTGCGTCCACCGTTCTGGACCGAAGGGCTTCTCCGAATACATGCTGTCCGCTGCTCGAGCGCCGGATGGGTGTGTCCTCTGGCCTCCGCAGCGAGTCATGGCGGCTCACTGTCATGGTTACAGCAGCAGAGCGACGGCGGCGCTCTGGGCTGTCAAGGGGTGGGGTCATGCCTTGACTCCGCCCCAGCAGCAGATCCCTCGGACTGAAGTGGCCCGTCACTGGCGGAGAACTTCGCTCCATCAACCCCCCGTTGCCATGGTTGTCGTTGGAACGGCAAAGAGGACGGCGGAAGAGACCATCGGTTCGCTTCCTCCGGTGACTGTCAACAGAAAGTACGACCAGAGTTACCCCACAACTTGTCTACATACTAATCCACCAGTATATTCCAAGAGTAACAAAGGGTGAACGGTGTGCGTAGTCTGGTGGGCTACAGTTTCATTCTGGAAAGGACCACCTGAGTGCGAGCCTATGTAGTTTTCTGAGATTTTTTTTTTTTTTACAGAAAATGGACTGTGTTGGAAAAAAAGAAAAAACCTGTAGCTGTTTATTGCAGCAACACAGGATGGAAGAGTGAGGGCATGTAATTTGTTGCTCAGTTCTCTCCAACCAAAACGATTCTGCTTCTGTTGACTACTCCTTACAGCTTTTAGTCACCATTTCCTTTCAGAAGAACCACCTTAATTCTTTCGACCTGGTGTCTCTGATTCCATCATTCTTTGACTGTTTACATCCGGGGATTATTTTACCGACTCAATGTCTGTCGCTCACAGAAACCAGCCACTAGGGAGCAAAAATCAGTGTATCTCTTGTGCTGGTCCCAAGACCAGGTAAATGCTGAGGGTTTTGTCAGGAACGGCATCCGACATAAAACACTTCTGCCTTCAAAAATAATATGCGAGTTCATCAAAGCGCCACTATACTGGATCAGCAGAGGTCCGAGTTAACAACGACCACCACTGGTGCTGTTGACAAACGGTACCATCGGAAATTGTGCTACTTTTAGTTGAAGACCACAAGGAGGGAAACGTGTCAGGAGACAAAGGGAGAAGAGGAAAGTAAAAAATGTATGACTGAGGGTGGCAACTCTAATGTGGGGACAATGACAGGCAAAGGTAGAGAGCTGGCTGACATGATGCGGAGAAGGTAGATGTTTTATGTTTCAGAGACCAAGTGGAAGGGCAGCAAGGCTCGCAGCATTGGAGCAGGGTTCAAACTGTTTTACCATGGTGTGGATAGAAAGAGAAATGGAGTAGGGGTGGTCCTGAAGGAGGAGTTGGCCAAGAATGTAGTAGAGGTGAAAAGAGTGTCGGATAGGTTGATGTGCCTGAAGTTACAAGTAGAAGGTATGATGCTAAATGTTGTCAGTGGTTATGCTCCACAGGTTGGATGTGATATGGAGGAGAAAGATACATTTTGGAAAGATCTGGATGAAGTGATAGAATATTCCCAGGGAGGAGAGAGTGGTGATCGGAGCAGACCTGAATGGAGATGTTGGTGAAGGAAACAGAGGACGAGGAAGTGATGGGTAGGTTTGGTGTCAAGGAAAGAAACCAGGAAGGACATATGGTGGTGGATTTTGCCAAGCGAATGGAAATGGCTGTAGTCAATACCTATTTCCAAAAGGGGGAGGAGCATAGAGTGACCTATAACAGTGGAGGAAGCAGTACACAGGTCGACTACATTCTGTGTAGAAGAGGAAACCTGAGGGAGATTGGAGACTGTAAGGTTGTGGCAGGGGAGAGTGTGGCCAGACAGCATCAGATGGTTGTGTGTAGAATGACTGTTGTTGTGAAGAAGAGAAAAAAAAGTACAATCAGAGAAGAAGACCAAATGGTGGAAGATGAAGGAGGAAGAATCTTGTGAGAAATTCAGAGAGGAGCTGTTAAAGGCCCTGGGTGGTAAGAAAGAGCTTCCAAATGACTGGACTACTACAGCAACAGTAATTAGAGAGACAGGTAGGAAGATACTTGGTGTGTCATCAGAACAGAGAATGGATGATAAGGAAACCTGGTGGTGGAATACTGAAGTGCAGGAAGCTGTTCAAAGAAAGAGGTTAGCCAAGAAGAAATATGACAGTGAGAAGACTGAAGAGAGGAGACAGTAATAAAAGGAGATGTGACGTAAAGCAAAGAAGGTGCTAGCTAAGGTAAAGCAGAAGGCATATGAAGAGTTGTATGGCAGACTGGACACTAAAGAGGGTGAGAAGGACTTGTACCGATTGGCAAGACAGAGGGATCAGGCTGGAAAGGATGTGCAACAGGTTAGGCTTATTAAAGATATGAATGGTAATGTTCTAACAAGTGAGGAGAGCGTGATTCATTCAACCTTTATTTAGGCAGGTAAATCCCATTGAGCCTCGAGGACTCATTTACAAGAGAGACCTGTGATGGGAAGATGGAAGGAGTACTTTGAGGAGCTAATAAATGAAGAGAATGAAAGAGAAAGAAGATTAGAGGTCATAGAAACTGTGGATCAGGAAGTGGGAAAGATTAATGAGGGTGCAGTTCGGAAATCTCTGAAAACAATGATGATGGGGAAGGTAGTAGGACCTGATGACATACCAGTGGAGGTTTGGAAATGTCTTGGAGAGATGACAGTGATGTTTTTGACTCAAATATTCAATGGCATATTTGAGGGTGAGAAAATGCCTGAGGAATGGAGAAGAAGTGTGCTGGTGGCCATTTTTAAGAACAAGGGTGATGTACAGAGTTGTAGCAACTTCAGAGGAATTAAGTTGATGAGCCACACGATGAAGATCTGGGAGAGAGTTGTGGAATAAATGAGGACAGAGACTGTATGAGAATATATGGATGTTTGAGGACAGTAGGACATGCTAGACTGGCACAGGACATGTATGAGGACAGCAGGACAGTGGTGAGATGTGTGGTAAGAGTGACAGATAGCTTAATGGTTGAGGTGGGATTGCATCAAGGAGGCTGAGGACAGAGTGAGATGGAGGATGATTCATTGTGGCAACCTGTGAAGAGGAAAAATCCAATAGATGTCCGTCACTCACAGAGATTGTCCGAAGCGAACTCATCAGTGTTTGAACGTAAACTGACAACTTGTATTTTTTGGCAACAAAGCATAACTACTGACTAATTAAAAATTATGCGGTGGACTTTTGGTAGTAAATGGTGCATATTTAGTGGGTATTTATAGACGATCCATCCATCATCTTGTTCTGGATTCTGGTCTTTGGGGCAGCAGTTTGATCAGGGAGGTCCAAACATCTCTTTCCACAGCCACCACTTCCAGCTCTTCTGGGAGTGAACTATAAGGCATTCCCAGATCCACCAAAAGACAGTCTCTCCAGCGTGTCCTGGGTCTTCCCCAGGGTCTTCTCCTAGTTGGACATGCCTAGAGCACCTCCCTAAGGAGGTATCCAGGGAGCATCTTTACCAGAGGTCTGAACCACCTAAGCTGGATCCTCTGGATGTGGAGGAGCTGTGGGTCTACTCCGAGTCTCTCCCGGAGAACTGAACTTCTCATCCTATCTCTGAAGGAGAGTCCAGCAACCCTGCAAAGGAAACTCATTTGTACCACCTGGATTCATGCTTTCCTTTTTTCGATCACCACCCAGAATTTATGGCCATAGGTGATGCATATATACAAAAATTAAAATCCAGAACATTGAAAAACTTTGTATTTTACAGCTATTATCTTAGAGTCTGTAACTTCCGCCTTATTTCTGGTTTCTTTTACGGTGAGGACGGACTGTGAGCAGCAGTGAGAAGCTGTTTGGAGTCACGTGAGAACCAGAGGTGAAAGCAGCACGATGAGGTCCTCAGATATTTTTAGGGGTGAGAGAATAAGTTGCTTTAAAATCCCACGCAGCTGACAGACCTGTTGAAGTTCTCCGGCGGCCTGATGTCTGTCGGGGAGCTCAGCTCGCTCCGGGACCTCTTGTCTTCGGTGCTGCTGCTCCCTCCATCGCTGTCGGCCTTCTGGCTGAGCGAGTCTGACATGGCGTCGACCCTGGAGACAAGGAGCAGAGACTCCGTCAGGACAAATCTCTGCTGGACCGACACCAATCATCAATTAAGTGATCAATAAGTGCTTCAGCCATAGACTCCCAGAGCCCAATTAGTCTGTTAATCAACCGGGTGGGTTGATCCGGTTCGAAACAAAACCACTGAAATTGATCTAAGCAGCTCGTTAATCAGACGGGCTAATTACTATTTGTGTAATGTAAAAAATAACATTTCTGTTGAAGATGAATCAGGAAAGACAAGTCTGGAAAATAATACATAAACACATCAGTCTGGTTCAAAATACTCATTAAAAACATTCAACTTAAATTTAGTCACGTTTTGTGCCACTTGGTTTTATTTTGTGTTCAGATTTCACCAAATTATCTTTTCAGAAGTCCCGACAGAAAATTAAATCTGAAAACATTTATATAAATTACAGATTTAGATAAACTGAAAATATACAAACAACGTGTGCAAAACTTCTCGTTTGCTTCACTACAAACAAAATATTCTGTAATTTTGTGAAAATTCAATTTTAAAGCATTTTACAAATTAACACAAACGAGAATAAATAAAAATGGCAACATTGAAAATTAAATGTCATTAAAAATATAATTATTTGTTTAAATATTTGGTTGTTTTAATCAATTTATTGTAAAAATACAGATAAAAATGTATAAAATCTTGGTTTCCTATACATTTAGAAACAAGTTATTTGAAAAAATTTTTTTTATTACATTTTGTAAAATGTTATCTGGTGAACAAAAATAATTCTGTAAAAAAATAGTAATTATTGAATTCAATATTAGTTTAGTAAAATAATGATATTTTGTAATTATTCCCTTTGTTGTATTGATATATACAAAATATTTTTTATTTTTTATTAATAATTAAATTTGTATATTTTCACACAATCGTGTTACTTTACTCCCCAAATCATAAATAAATATTAAATAAACTTTTAAATTGCCAACTTAACCTTTTATAAATGTACATAAATCTTAATGTAACATTTAACTGAAAATTAAAAATGAAATTATTTAGCTGAAATTGAACCAAGTCTCTAAAGGAAGGTGTTAAATTTGAATTTAAATTTATTTTTAGAAAACACACCATATGTTTTACAACTATCTAAAAAAAACAATTTAATAAAATATAAAAACTGATGTACTATTGAAGATTTTAAACCAACAAGTTCATCTAGAATCAGCTGAAGCAGAAGCATCTAATATGTGCAGTTATTCCATTCGGCTGTTATGAGACGGTGGCGTGATCGGAAGAGAAAGAAAGTTTTCAGACGTTCTCGTGTCTGAGGTGTACAAACCATCTGGGACTGTGAACTCGCCTGTCCTTCACCACGATGTACTGATGAGGCACCAGGCCGAGGCTCCCGTTGTGCCGGCCCTCCCACCAGTCATGTGACGCGCGCTGGAACAGCTGCAGCGATGCGCCCTTCTTAAAGGAGAGCTCGCGGCCCGACCGGCCCACGTAGTCGAACCGGGCCACCGCCTCCACGCCTTCGCCGTCTGCGGGGAGCCGGAGGGAGGAGAAGGTGAGAAGAGGAGAGCAGAGAGTCTACTATCTTATGGGATGGAGATGAGGGGAGCAGGGAAGGGTGGGGGGAATGTGTCGTCTCCATGGCTGCTGTTGCCGTGGCAACCCCTCTCCACCAGGAGACAGAGAGGGATGGCGAGTGTGGGCGATTGTGTGAAGGTCACAGGTCAGGCGTACCCTCGTCGCTGGTCTGGGTCTCGGTGCCGGCGTCGGGTTCGGCCTCCTCCAGCGCTCCCGGCTCGCTGAACGGACTCTCGCTGCAGGAAGAGGAGGAGGAGGAGAGGATCAGGCATGGAAGGAGTGACAAACCGTCCATTCACTGTGGGAACAAAGGGAGGACGGCGCAGCAGGAGACAGAACTGCTCCTCAGAATCTGAGGATGATTACAGCTCCAACAAGATGTCAAAAATTACTCCGGAAAACGAGGAGCGGACATTCTGGTTTAAAATCTGACAGACTGCTCAGTGCATTCTGGGTGTTATTTTACATTTTAGTATAAATTACTAAAATAGACACGCCTCAAGCTGCTAAACTAAAAAATATTAAGAATTTGGAGATTAATCTGAACAAAACGTAACGGCGCTTTACGATTCTCACCAGTACTGGTCACCAGTCATGCACTTCTCGTAAACTGGGCCGGGGAGCTCCTTGGTGTCGGGGAAGATGTTGTCGTGTTGCAGGATGACGGTTTTTATCACCTCGTTGACGTGCGCCTGACAGGCCACCTGATCCAGGGTGTCAGGCGTTGGCAGAAGGGTGGGGCCGAACACGATGGCCAGGTTCCCGGCGTCCATCATGTTCTCGTCGCTGTACTGCGACAAACTGACGGGGAGTGGGGGGGGGACACACGATGTGAGAACTTCTGAGAAGATGTCAGTTGACTTACGAGAAAAAGGTAATTTAAAGGTTAGGGATGTCCAGACCAGAGAGAACATACACTCACTGCAACTGTTCGTCAATACAAACGGGTGTTGAGCCACAGAGACTCGTGCATTTGAGTGAAGACGGATTGCTGAAGTCTAAATCGAGCCTCAGAGTTTACAAAAACTGGTCCAAAAGAGAAAAATGACCAGTCTGGGTGATTAATATCTGATGGCAGACTGGGTGGAGATGAAAGAAAGACGACAGTAGTTTAGTTCCAACCAAAGGCTGCCGAGGACCGTCTCTGAACGCACGACAACCTTGAAACTGATGGTCTCCAGCAGCAGAAGACCACTCCTGCCAGTTGAGAACAGGAACCTGAGGCTACAGCTCACACGAGCTCACAGAAACCGGACGGCGGCTTCGGATGTCATCAGCCCATTAAATGGACCTTATTGTCCCTCCTACCTCCTAGCAGTTTTAAAGTTACGTTTGTATCGCTGAAACGGGAAGTGTTTTTGTTGTTGTCAGCTTTATGTAACCCTTTTCCTAAACCTAACCCAGACCCTAAACATAACCCCTAGACCCTTTACTCTGAACCCAACCACGTGAGCCTATTATCAGCGCTAAGAACCCACTAGGAGGTACAGGAGGGGCAGTCTGAAACGCTACATATGGGGATGATAACAACTAATAATGGGCCATTTAATGGCTGATAACTTTCAAAGCGGATGCACCGGATGATACGTGACTGAAGAAACATCTCACTGGACTCATAACCTCCATCGTCACCAGATCTCAGACCAGTCAGCACCTTTGGGATGTGGCGGATGTGCAGCTGACAAACGATGCAGTCGTGTCCAAATGGACCCAAGTCTCTGAGAATGTTTCCAATAACTTATTGAATATTTGTCACCAAGAATTAAGGGGGTCCGTTCGGTACCAACAAGTGCTAATAAAGTGTCAGGTTAGTGTATAATCCCTCAGCTACCACAAATCGAATTCTGCTCAATGTCTGTAAAATTAGTCGAGTATCAACATTTCTGTTTCTATGATGGTGGCAGCCATCTTGGATTGGACTGGATCTAAAATTTAATCAGTTCTAAATGTTTACTCAACGATTGCTTTGAGAGTTTTAATAAAATACGTCCTGGTTTATGAAATATTTTGCTAGCAGACACTTTGAGGCGCAGACAAACAGCTAAACCTGTTTTTAAGCTGAAATACTGCAGGAAATGAAAAGTATTCAGCTCGGTGATGAAGTTTAATAACACCACAGCTGAAATCGTTTCATATCTGCGAATGCACGCGGCGATTAACGCGGCGCTACATCACACCTGCACATCACACTTGCTGTCTCTCCTTCCCTCGCTGTGATTTCATTCTATATTTATTTGAGAGGCTGCAGAAGCAAAATGAGCTCGGTTTTATTATCTCTCACAAGTGCACACTTCTCTCGCGTCGAGTGGCGTACCCCCTCTCACACCATCAGATTTAAAACGAGGGGAAGCGGCTGTTGGTATTCGATGAGAGGGACTGGTTTTGTGTGAGTGGGATACTCACTGGTTGAGGAAGGCGAACAGGTAGCGGGTCACCACCAGCGTCGCCCTCGGCACGCCCAGCAGGATCTTACGGATGCACTGCGCTCTCTCGTACAGGTTTTCAATCCCTGCAGCAAGAAACGTGCATGAGGTGGTCGTTATGAGGCTCAGCCGGTGTTACAAATGAACTGAAGGAGCTGAATGAGTGTGGGCGGACACCAGACTACTCACGGACGCAGGAGATGAGGTCATTGAACCTGTCCTTTGGGAACAGAGGGTTCTGCAAACCCCTGAAGTACAGCTTTAGCACTCCAGCCACAGAGTTGATGTCGTGGTTGCTTTCCTCGTCAATCAGCGGGTCGTTGCCTGGACACGACACAGAAAAGGAATCCTCACCCGACACTTCAACTAACAGTCACGTGACCTTTTCCGTTCACCCCTCACCTCTCTCAAAGGAGTTCTTGATGTCGTTGACTTCCACCTGTGACCCTGACACCCGGAAAATCCCTTGATGCTGCAGACCTGTGGAGAACAGCAAGCAGGAGTTGGAGAAGCAACCTCCAGATTAAAAACTTACGGGATAACCTGCTTATGTTTCAGCTTGAAAAACTATAATAATAAATTAACTGCAAACCCCCCCCCCCCCCCCCCAATCAGACGCAACAAAACATAAAATGTAATTTAAAGCTTAAACAGGTAATTTTTATATGAATGAACGGGTGTTTTGCATTCTTTGATTTTATGTTGTACAGTAGTCCCTCGTTTATCGCGGGGAATCCGTACCCTGAAGTCCCGTGGTAAGTGAAAAATCGCTAAGTAGGAATAGTAGTACAAGTACTTAGTAGTTTATTTTAGTATTTTTATATATTCTAAACAATGTTTCTAAACTCTAAATGCTCTAAGAGCACAGAATGTCATGATTTCAGCTCCCTGCCGCCTCTGCTTTCTGCCACCTGCAAGCATTTTTGGCCACGCCCACTTCTCCGCTCTGCATGGAGATCAGCTGATCAGCTGCAGCAGGAAGTTTATCCTGCAGTAAAGGCTGCACAAAGGTGCTAAATAATTGAAATTTTGTTTTAAATAAGTCCATGCGGTCGTGCGGCTCATCCATCAATCAGCCAATTGTGTGTTATGTCCACTCTTATTTTGAAAAACTGCGATAGAGCGAGTTCGCGATAAAGGAACCACAAAGTAGTGAGGGACTACTGTATATTTATTTTTAGAGATTTTACTACAAAATGTTAAATTTAGTATTTAGTCAACACAATATTTACCCTTCTTATACTGTTTAAACTTTAAAATGTAGACATTTATGTCCTCTTTCACCCAGTGTGCCTTTCAGTGCTTAGGAATTTTTATTAATTTCTCCAGAAGTGCAGAGAGTACACCTAATAAACATAAAAAAAATTTTTTACATCAATTTGACATTTTATTAGCTTTTTTAAAATTAATTATTATTTTTTTAAAAAAAGGAAGTTCCACATTACTATTGGGCTTTATAATAAAGAAAATTGTGGACTAGCTGTATTGACACTCTTCATATTTTCTTCAGAAATGTTCTAGTTTATTTTACTACCTGTTAGTTTCTTGTTCCTCAGTGTTGGAAGAGAAAACTTACCGTGCAGGTTGATGTAGCGGATGCAGCTCTCCACTAGCAACGGTATAGCTTTAGTTGAATCCTGTAAACAAAATCCCAGCACATACTTAAACTGTGTTGTGAAATACTTTTGATCTTTTTCATTAAAACATCAAATAAGTGTGAAGAAGACACGTATTTTTCAGACTGTAAGGCGCATTAAGCGAAACAAGTTCATTTTGACAGATTTTTTAGCGACGTGCAGCTAGGCCTGTTACGATAACAAATTTTGCTGGGCGATTAATTGACTCAGAAATTATTGCGATAAATGATAATATTGTTTGAAATTTGACAATAATTAGTAATGTCAAATTTAAGAAGAAATGTTGGTTAATTTTTATGTGTAGTACATTTTTTGACCACTGGATGGAACTGAAGGATGGATAGTGAGGGAGCGAGCAGCGTGTTTCTTTAAGAAACATGAGAGGGAGGCCCCTTGACGTGACATGGGCTGTCTCTCCTTCCTGTTTTTCGGTTCTCAAAATGGCAGACGCTTGGTGTAGTTTGAGCTCTTTGGCATAGCATTTTTCACACAAAGCTTTTAATTAAAAAAAATCAGTAAACAGGTTCTCATCTTCTTTTTGCAGAGAAAAACAACCTTTTAGACGAAGGCACGGGTTTCAACCGTGAATTTTGGAGCTTCGACAAGACAGTTTTTTTTTTCACAAGGTCGGCCTGTTAGCTTAGCTGCTTTTAACGATCCAAAAACGTGATTTTGGATCTTTAAACAGATTTTAAACAGAAAAGAGAAAGGGAGGGGTCAGTGAAGAGCACCGGAGTTGAGCCTTTTGTCATCCAGTGTCTTCAGTAGAAAGAGAGACACGAAGAAACGATAAAGCTGATAAATGAAAATGAGGTAGATAATTTTCATTTATCAAGAGATTAATAGATTTATTGTTTATTGCGACAGGCCTACCTGTACCACATAAAATCGGTTCGAGGTCAGTAAGCACAACCAGAATTAAAACATGAAGGTGCACTGGGTTATAAGGCTCACTGTTGATTTTTGAGAAAAAAAGGATTTTAAGTGCACCCTATAGACCGAAAAATACTGTTTGTGTTTACAGGCATCTATATCTTCAATTGGCTACAGCAGTATGTACAAGATAAACCTCTGTTTTTATTGTGTGTTCAGCTTGTTAAATTAGGGCGATATGAAAACTGAGCCTGGTAAATATAAAGTATGTCAGTCTCTATGCTGATGACACCCTGCTGTATATCTGAACCACAGTCTTGCTGTCAACAAACCAGACCTTGCATTTAGTCATCATTTGCATATTTTGGATGGTACAACCTGAAAATATATAAATATTATTCACAGTGGACAGAGCTGTTTTTACTCTTAGTTATATTTATGGATATCCTCCCCCATGTAGGTAACGAACACAGGGCTTGTGTATAATTCTGTCTTTGTTGTGTATTCCACCTGGCAGCGTGAAAATGGAGACCAGTGAACAAACTTGATATCTACGCAGATCTGCTGTAGACCAACACCTTCAAAGTGTAAATGGCTATAGTTCCCAGACAGAAAGCCTCACATTTAACCTTCAAATGAACATTTCATACATGTAAATTATTTCTTTACTCTATTTTTTTGGTCTTAGATTCTACAGTGTGATCTAAATTATCATTCTACTAGAACTTGATCACATATTTCTTCTCTGTTCAGTTCCACTGGCTCCAAAATTTATTCTTTAACTTTATTCTGAAAAACAGTATTGCCACAAATGAAATCGATCCTTCCCACCCGTAGCCCGACTGAGGTGAAACTGTACCTGGTGCTTGCTATGGGAGTTCTTCCGCCCACGACTGTGATGAGCAGAAAAAGAACAAAAAGAGTGTCTCAGTCTCACAGAGTTCAAAATGAAGTGGTCAGAGGAGAAACAAGACGTATTATTATAGTAAAGAGTAAATGTCTATTGTGAAATGACAGAATGCCTCACCTGGTCGTCAGCAGTTCAGATTTATATCCTGCCAGAAGGAATAAAAAAAGACATGAATGCAGAATAATGTCTGTATCGCAGCATATATTATGAAATACGAGCGTGTTTCTGTCAGTTTTACCTTCAGCCAAGGCTTTCTTTAAAATGTCATGTTTGGCCTGGAGTTTGGAAATGAGATTATTTCCCTCTAGATACTCGCGGAACTTCTGAGGATTGAAAAACCGACAAGAAAAGGCTGATTTACTGACCCTGAAGGAAATTTATAGTTACTTCTGCCACTGCCGAGAAAAACGTGTAAATTAAACCTGATACAAACCCCCCCCTGTTTGTAGAGATACAGCTGTATTAATATAAACTTTCCTAACAAATGACATGCATTAAGGTAGTTTTAAATCTTAGAGGCATATCTTCAAAAACGACTTCTGTTTTATATGTTTTCCTAGGTAACAACTATCCCAACAAATTACCATAGTTCACAAATATGACATCTAACATCCACATTTCAGAAAAGGGATGTAAAACAGGAGCAGACAACAGAGCCCCAAAAGCAGCATTATGACAAGAACCGAGACCCGGCCTGCACAGAGACGGTCTTTAATTGGTTCTGGGACTTTGCTGACGTTCTCCCTTCAGAGCGTGAACGTTTCCTCACGGTGAAGTAGAAGAGCTCCGTCTCCTGCTGGTTGGCTCGCCTCTTGGCCAGGCTCGGCTTGTTCAAGTAGCCGTCCGACACGCTGGACTTGACCGACTCGGAGGACGGGCTGTGGGTGAAGCTCTGGGACACGTCGCAGTCATCCAGCACCGTCATGTCCTGCAGGGTGGTCAGAGTCGCCCCCCAGGTCTTCTTCACCTGACAGGGTACAAACCACATAGGAAAACATTTTATTTTCACCTTACGGCATCACTGAATGGTTGATTTGTGTCCTGCTGGTTGTGTGTGGACAGAAACCTAAACTAATCCAGTCCAGAACCACAGACAAGTCTTCATCCAGTCCTACATTCTTTGTATATTTTTATATTTCTACTTGCATGCATACAGATTTTCTTGATCAAATGGTCTTCCGATTTTGTGACGTCTTTCTTTGCACTTTGACTGCTTTTTCTCTAATATTAACATTTGGAACTTCTGTTTGTGTAATATTTGGTTTTGCTACTGTTTTGATACTTTTGGAAAAACCCACATGGTAAATCTTCAAAATATGAAGCTCAATCAATAATTTTCTGTTATTATTTTCAGCGGCAGCACATTGTACAACATAAACAAAATTGATAAAGAAATGTAAAAAAAATAGTCTTCACACAGCGACCGTGTACCTGAGACTGTCTGCCTGGAGTGCTGCAGCCCCTCCCACTTTGACCCCAGATGTAGCGGGAGTTACCATAGCAACCAATGGCCTGGCATAATACTCAGGTTTGTCGTTGTTTTCTTTTTAAATCTTTTGTAGTTTGACTAATATTTTCATGATTATAACTTTCAGTTGAGAAAGGTTTGATAAAAACTTTAAATGTAATATTTAAAGACCGAAACACAGAAAAGGACCAAAAGGATTTGGTTTTACTCTTGAGTTTCAAATTAAAGCTCACAAATAGTCTTCAAGTTAAGAGTCTGACTCTGTCATAGCTATTGTTTTGCTCATTTTAGCTACAGTTTTGCAAACTGAAAATGTTTACTTTTAGCAAGTGTTTTGCTAATGTCAGCCTAACGATAAGGTTATGCTAATTGTAGCTTTTTGCTAATATTTTGCTAACTTTAGTTTTGATTTTTACTTACAGTCTTACAATTTTGTAGTTTTCAGCTACATTTGTGTAAATTTCAGCCTTCAAATGCCATTTTGTTCATTTTAACTTGTCTATCTGTATGCTAATTCTAGCTTTTAGCTATGGTTTCAGCATCTACTGACGATTTAAAGTCTTACAGCACTCAGCATTCTTTCTGTTGTTGTAAGCTGTAGTTGCTAATTACCCAAAATGTTTGAGGTGGTGTGTGTTTGTTTCTCCATATGCAAAGTGTGTGTTTGCAGCATGGATAACGATGTGTTTTTATTTGCTCGTGATGATTGCGTGTGGTTGTATGTGTGTTGGAAGCTGCTGAGACGTGCAGATGCTGCTTATTAATCCCGGCTCCTTCAGCATTTTTATGCCCTTCAGGCTGAGTTAGCAGCTGCCCTCTGTTCGCCAACAGACTGCAGCGCAGAGCCGCTCTCAAAGCTCAGCTTTACTTTTAGAGGCTACATCTGCTCCGTTATCACCTTTTTATTGTATAAATCACCAAAACCCTGTAAAAAAAACTGTTTTAACTGTCAGATAAACACATGTTTTTATGTGACCGACTGATCACCAGAACTGGTAATGCTGTGAAAACAAGTCTCCAGACAGTGAACTGATGAAATCAGTTTCCACATCTTCAGTATTTAAGCTGCTTAAATCAAATTATCAAGCTCAACAAGGTTAAAACAATAAGGGAGCAGCCGAAAGAAGAAAAAAATAAAAAAATAAATAAGGTTAAAACGATCAAATATTTATGAGAAAAAAGCCACAAATTAAGTAAAAGTATAAAGAATTTGCTGTATAGATTCAATTAAAAACAAGCAGAACAGGAGTCAGATCTTTTAAGTTAATAACTAGTTATAAAACTCCTAACAGGACACAAAAATAGAAGACGGTACAAAACTGTTATTTTCAGAACAATTTATCAAGCTCTTAATAGTTTCGGTAGCTATACAGTGTATGATGCAGCTCGAGTATACAAGGTGTGTGTGTATTACCTGTAATGTAAAGTGTACATACTGGATTCGTTCCTGGTATGTAATGGGTACGTACCAGGTTTGCACCTGGTATGTAAAGTGTATGTATTGTTCTTATACCTGGTAAGAAAAGGGTACCCATCGGGTTTGTACCTGGTATGTAAAGGGTACGTACCAGGTTTGTACCTGGTATATAAAGGGTACGTACCAGGTTTGTACCTGGTATATAAAGGGTACGTATCGGGTTTGTACCTGGTATATAAAGGGTACGTATCGGGTTTGTACCTGGTATATAAAGGGTACGTACCAGGTTTGTACCTGGTATATAAAGGGTACGTATCGGGTTTGTACCTGGT
>NC_056519.1:3069754-3076181 GCF_014905685.2 Nematolebias whitei | reverse complement strand
TTTGTACCTGGTATATAAAGGGTACGTATCGGGTTTGTACCTGGTATGTAAAGGGTACGTACCAGGTTTGTACCTGGTATATAAAGGGTACGTATCGGGTTTGTACCTGGCATGAAAAGGGTATGTATCGGGTTTGTACCAGTTATAAAAAGTCATACTGCAGGTTTTTTTTTTTTTTTTTTTAACAAATATGATGGCTAAAAGGGAAAGGTAACAAAACAATCAAAAAAAAAAAAAACTGCTAGATTTCAAGACAAATGTAGAAAACTAAAAACAGGCAATATAAAGGGTATGTATCTGGTTTGTACGTAAAGGGTATGTATTGGGTTTGTACCTGGTATGTAAAGAGTGTATCGGGTTTGTACCTGGTATATAAAGGGTACCTATCGGGTTTGTGCCTGGTATGTAAAGGGTACGTACCAGGTTTGTACCTGTATATAAAGGGTACGTACTGGTTTTGTACCTGGTATGTAAAGTGTATATATTGTTCTTATACCTGGTAAGTAAACAGTACGTACCGGGTTTGCACCTGGTAAGAAAAGGGTACGTATCGGGTTTGTACCTGGTATGTAAAGGGTACAAGCTGGTTTGGTACCTGGTATGTGAAGAATATGAACTGTGTTTGTACCTGTATGTAAAGAGTACATACCGGGTTCATACCTGTTATGTAAACGATGTGTTACTGGAACTTACCTTGTAGGCACGTTCCCCATACAAGTTTTGTAACAGGTACATATGAGGTACCTACACGTACCAGGCTGTATTATAAAATGACATGTTACTTTGTACTTACAGGACCTGTACCTGGTGCATTGTGGGTCTGTACCACTGTGGTATTTACCCAGTAAGTACTGGATACGTACGTGGCTGTATTATAAATTGTTACCAGATTTTCATGTAACATCCATTCTCTGAGAGATATGAATGTAAAAACCCAGTTTTATAGCACACTAAGTTGTTTTTTATATTTGGTCTCTGACTGTGGATTAAATGATTTTCTCTTTTCTGACCTCTTCGTTCTCGATCTTCAGGGATGCCAGGCGAGTCTGGAGCTGAGTGAGGCGGAGGGTGAGCTCTGCTTGGACCTGTGGCTGGGAGGCGATCTGGGTCACCTGACAGGAAGTGACAACACCATGACAAGAAGAAAAAAGTAGACATCCAGGTCTGTTCCAGTTTATCCTCAAGTGTTTTATGTCACTGCTACTTCTAAGACTTTCACAACCGGAGCAAGTTTGTAACCAACATCTTTTATTGTTAGACCAATATTTGAGAGATTTTACTCTAAATTATTAATTTTTTTTATAGAAAATGTTACAAATTCTTACATATTCTAATTTATACAATCCCTTCAAAGTAACACAAATAGTGTTGCTGAATATTAAATTTTTCCTTTGCATGATAAATTCACACTAACTGTGTCGCCCATGTGGGCCTGGAAGCTGAAGCGCTGTGGCGGGCAGAAGGCAGTGGGGTAAAGTCCCAGCAGGCGCTGACGGTCGCGAGCGGGGTCCAGGTTCTCCACCGCCCCTTCCAGCACCTCCAGACCCGTCCTCCTGGAGGCTTCAAGGCTCAGTTCGGCTGATAGGTAGGTCCTCAGAGCTCTGCTCAGACTGGAGTGGTACCCTAAGTCACAGCACTGAGAAACGAGGAAGAAGTTTATTAACGTGTTTAAATGTTGTGAGACGTAAAGAACTTTGCTGATTATTCAAACCAAGCTTAGCCCAATAAATTTAAGGTGCTTTGCTTTCAGCTCTCCTGACTATATTCACTAAGATAAATAATTTTAATCTTTGTGATCAAATGTTTTGTTGAAATTAACCTTTTTTAAATACACAATCTTTGTTCCTTTGAGTGAACCAACTGAACTGCTTTCATTTGATTGCTCAGAGTGCAGGTTGGGGATGACCCTCAGCTACTACCACACCAAATTCTAGCTCAGTATCTGTAAAACTGATGAAGTTATAGCCCTTTTTATGTTCTTCAAGGTTGATTAGCTGTGGCAGCCATCTTGAATTATAAGTTAGATTGGCTGGTTTTTATATACAAGTCTCTGCTTGGGCCTGTACTTTTTTAACTGTGTACAGTTAAAATACCACAACCAGTACATCCTATGTTGTCACAGTGTTTTACAAATGTCTGTCTCTGGAACAGATTCGAGAGAGAGTGTTTAAATTTGCTGTCGGTTTCCATGAATCATTTTCAAAAGGACTTGAACTTGTCAGAACTTGTTACTATACAAGGTTTAAATTTGTTTTAAAGGGGTGAGAAAGTCGTTCTTTTGGTCAAATTAGCTGTTTTTGATTTACAACAAAGTCCATGCTCAATAATCCAGGTATACAATCCAACATTTTTCAGTCAGGTCATCTGGACGGTTTCTTTTTTTTTTGTGCTGAAACGTTTCTCCTTCGATCCGGAAGGCTTCATCAGTCAAGGAAACACACAACAAAACTGATTCTTCCGGCAATGGAGGAGGGGGCGTTCCAAAGAGATCAACTTAGCACCAACAAAACTGGTTTGTTCCACTTTGGAGTAAGCTGTTGGGGGAAGAATCAGTTTTGTTGTGCGTTTCCTTGACTGATGAAGCCTTCTGGATCGAAGGCGAAACGTTTCAGCACAAAAAAAGAAACTGTCCAGATGACCTGACTGAAAAATGTTGTTTTTGATTTAGTTGCTGCTCTGATTTAGTAACGTGGTCCATGGTTGTTCACCTGATTTTTATTATGTATTGGTTGTCCTGAAAAATATATTTTTAATCTCATTGAGACTTTAATTTGGATAAAGGATACATGTGACTCCAAAAGTCATTTCATTGTACTGTACTCAGTCCACATAACAAAGATTTGCGGTGTTCCTCATGGCTTAGTCTTTGGTCCCATTCCATTTTCACTTAATAGGTCAACTTTGTGGTGAAATTTTTAACTTCTTTTGAAAACCTGACTCTGTAAATGACACTGGCTGTTTTCTTTTCAGTTTTTTTTTTTACTTAATGTCTTGTTAAAAAAACCAACAATAATTTAGACGTCAGTTTTAACAAAAGAATCAGATAAATTGTTAAAAACAAAGTTTGTTCATTTTTTACCATCTTATAATATTTTGCTTAAGTCAAGCCTAATCTTTTCCCCTAAGATTTTGATTAAGGTTTGTATTTCTTCCCAGCTTGATTACTTTTAATTCCATATATATTGTTTAAACTAGTCAATGCTTTATTGCCACATGTGGAATAAAAATGCAGCCGCCATTCTTCACAGAACCAAGAAAGCGCAAACATTTAAAACACCTATTTTTTTTGTTTTCTTGGTTGTTACAAAATAAATTTCAAGGTTTTATTTGTGATTTTTGGTTTTTAAATAGACCAGACAAATGAAATGTTCTTAATTTATTCCACCATTTAGATAGAAAACAGACCTTCCTAATCAAAGACTAAACTACTAACTCTTATAAGACAAGAACCAAAATCTGTTAGAGCTATAACTAAATAAATTATACTTACGTCTATGATGTCAGGCAAATCATGGATGTAGTATTTATACACGGAGGCATTTGTCGCTTCCATAGTCAGTAAATACTCATTTCTGGCCTTTAGAGTCTTCAGTTTGTTCTCTGAGTATTTTGCTTTCCTCTGATGAAGAAACAGACTCTTAGTTTAATGTTAAAAATAATGACAGAAATTTTGTAATTGAGTGTTTCACCTTCTCTCTCATCTTCTCCATCTTGCGGGCGGCGTTGCGTCTCTGGTGGCGCTCCTCTATCCGCAGGCCAAACACGGGCTCCACCCCTCCGCCCGACCCGGTCACGCCCTTCACGCGGCCCTCCTGACGCTCCGCCTCCCGCAGTTTGGCTTCCGCGCTGATCATCTCCGCGTTGTACATATGATACGTCTTCATCACCTGCAGCAGCCCATAATACCAAAGTCAGACAGGAAGATGATGTTAAACTGCAGCCAGGTCCTGATATCTTTATCTCACAAGGTTATCAGGATCCATCTGATTAGATTTTCTGCTTAGACAAGGTCACCTTCAAGGGCAACAACTCTATTGTTGATGATCACCAGTAATCAGCAGACTTTCTCCTTCACAGCTCTTGTTAGACTGGATAAGAAACAAACGATGGGCCAGAAAAACATCTTTGAACATGAGGCAGCAAAGACTTCTTGTTGATTAGCACATTTACATTTAAAAGGGATCCAGTCTGAGCTTTCAGAACATTTCTCTGAAAACTTTTTTGGGCCCAGTTTCTGGTGTGTTAGAAAAATGCACATTGATTAAATTTCAGCCTCATTATTCTTATTCTGTTTATGTGTCAGGCACATAAAAGACTCCCGAGGTCCAAGTATGAATACTTTTCAGGCTTTTGCTGCTTTTATTCCTATCCTGTGGGTATCTAAAGCAGAGAAAATGAGGGTTAAATATTTGTTTGTTTTTACCCAACACTATTTTTAGATGTTTATCTTGTGTTTCTATGGTGTGTTTGATACATAGCTGTAAGAAAATAACGTCCTGACATCACCTCCTACAGTAGCTGATACCCTAAGAGACAGCACAATTACCAATGACACTTTAACAGCTATTAACTTGTGTGCAGCGTCTTTTGTTGCATTATGAATAAACAAAACGTTATCATCTGCATACAATGAAATATCAGAATATCCAAGACAATGTCATGGGTATCTGTTTCAAAAAGTTGTCGTAAGTCTTTGGACACAGCTTTATTATTTGTCTTGTGTTCTTATGGCATTTGACATATGACACCCCCATAGCTCTTATTGAGCTATGGGGGTGTCAAATAATGTCATAGTTCCTCTTTTCATATCAGATAATGTAATAAATGTAGTGTGATCTCCAGAGTAATCATAACATGTTAACTGGCTTACAACATATTGCATACATTTATTGTGCGTAGAAATAACCAGATCATCTGCATATATTTGAATATCACTTTGTCTAAATGCAGAAAGTAGATCAATACTAAACAGAACTGGGTCCAACACAGAGCCTGGTAGAACACCAGTTGATCAATGTAAGAAAAATCCATTTACAGTTTCTAATAATAGGTTGAGAGTGAAATGGGTAGTTAAATTTGACAAAACAAACTAGAAAAGTTCCAACTGAGTACTTTATTTGAGAGCGTATTATGGCTGATGCAAAACCTTTCAGTAAGTCAAGGAGCACTGCTTCACAAAGTCTTATACCCTCATTCACACAAAACGTACGCAATAACAAAACGGCGTCATGAACGTAACTCCACGTCAGAAGGCTTAAATCTTTCTTCTTGTTTTGGCCCACATTCAAAGAATTTGACAACACAGTGAGATATTCTTATATTTGATGATCAGAGTGGAATAAATGTAATTTTGTGCTTTGAACAGCTCAAGAGGTTGGTTCTACTCACTGTATAAAGCTCATTCAGAAGCTTCATGACGTCTTCCTGAATCTGCAGGAGAACCTCTTTACTCTGAAAGGGACAAACAAAAATCAAGAAACATTAACACGAGATGAGATGAACACCTTTTTTATTTATTTATTATTTTCAGTTTTCACTCACAAACGGCAGAAATCACTCCAGACTTGTTTCAAAAAGATTTCACTCTAAATATATATCAAATGTTTTATTTTGTGGTAGCTATTTTCAGCAGCTTACTATTGTTAGACAAAGCAACCTGGAGATAATGACTCGATTAAAATTATTATCCAGAAACAACTAACCAAAAAGTATAAATTAGTTGATTTGAAATTATCCCATTAAATAATCTAGTTAAATATCTATGCATTTGTTTGGTTCTGCTCATATAAATGGACCGTACTTATATAACGCCTCTAACTTATATAACGCCTCTATCTTATCAAGACACTCAAAGCTCTTTACAACAATCTGTGCCTCATGTACCCATTCATACAGCTCTATACTAGATCTATACAAAGACTAATCAGAGCTTTATCACATTCATACACCGATGGGACTCACATCAGAGGCAACGAGGGGTTCAGTGTCTTGCTCAGGGACACTTCTGCATGTGACTGCTGCTGGAATCGAACCTCCAACTCTCCCATTGGAGGAAAACTGCTCTAACCACTCAGCCACCGCCCCATGTTATATAAGATTATATAAGGTCAATGTAGTCCTGTGTTTTGTATATAGAAGTGGCTACACGGTGGCTCAGTTGGTAGAGATACTGCCTCTCAGCGAGAAGGGCGCTGGATCGAATCCCAGCTGGGGGCGGGGGGGCTTTCTGGGTGGAGTTTGCATGTTCTCTCCGTGCATGCGTGGGTTTTTTCCAGGTACTCCAGTTTCCTCCCACAGACCAAAAACATGCATGTTAGGCTGACTGGTAACTCTAAATTGTCCCTAGGTGAGAGTGAGAGAGTGAATGGTTGTTTGTCTCTGTGTCCCTGTGATGGACTGGAGACATGTCCAGGGTGTCCCTGTGATT
>NC_056519.1:3069498-3069744 GCF_014905685.2 Nematolebias whitei | reverse complement strand
TGGATACCTGTCCAGGGTGTCCCTGTGATGGACTGGAGACATGTCCAAGGTGTCCCTGTGATGGACTGGAGACCTGTCCAGGGTGTCCCTGTGATGAACTGGAGACATGTCCAGGGTGTCCCCGCCTCTCACACAGTAACTGCTGGACATGGGCACCAGTGGCCCCCACTACCCAAAAAGTAAAAAGCAGGGAAAGATAATGGATGGATGGATGGATGGATGGATGGATGGATGGATGGATGGATG
>NC_056519.1:3064340-3069488 GCF_014905685.2 Nematolebias whitei | reverse complement strand
GATGGATGGATGGATGGATGGATGGATGGATGGATGGATGGATGGATCTTCTACTAGGTCACATGTGGGGGATGTGGTGCCCTTGGCCACCATCTTCAGCCACCTCAACCATTTGAGGAAATTATACTTTTGAGCAATATAAAAACTAGAAAACATAGTTTCCTCAAATTTCCAGTTCCCTCTTTTTGCTCCATGACGGGGAACAATAAACCCAACAAATCAAAGAAATTGATTATTGTTTTTTTTGTTTTTTTGTTTGTTGATAAGAATCAGAATCAGCTTTATTGTCATTGCACAGAGCACAATGAAATTATGATATTAAGGTACCGGTAAAAGATTTTGAGAGCTTTTAATGTTGAAACTATGATTTGAATCTCCTTTTCCACAACAAATTATAGTTTTTCCCTACTACTTAATTTTTGTCCATTTTTAAATGCATTTTCTAATCTAGAATTTTATTATTATTATTATTTTGGCTCCACGGTTACTTTCATCTTGACAATTTTGACCCACGTGAGAAACACTTCGGACACTGCTGATCTAAAGGATACCGTTTTTGGAGTTTATCTTTTCAAACCAGCTTCCTGTTGTGGCTCAACCTCATGAATATTTGATAAAGTGATATAAAAATAGTATAAAAGCTGCTTTAAGTAACGCACCTCAGTTTGTACGCAAGTACACCTGACAGGCCTCACATCTCTACATGTCCTGGTTTTTATTCGCCTTATTAAAGCCAGAGTTGATTTTAATGAGAAGTAAAGAGTGCGTTCCCCGGAGTCCTGCTGCGAACTTTAACAAATTAAACACAGGCACGTGCCTCTCTGCCGCCTCTAACCGTAGCTCGGTGCGTTCATTATTAATCTTGCTTCCAGCTCGTCTTTTATTCATGCGGACTAAAGTGCAGCGGCTGCCGGCAGGAAGACCTCCGTCACAGCCTCCCGTCTCCTCAGAAGACAGACGGAAGAAGAGACAGACGGCTGAGTGACCATGACAACGCCAACCGCCCCGTGGCCATGGCGACAGGCGCATCTGATCTATTCTCCGTGGGCGCGGCGGGAGTGGGATTCATCCATCCTGGGATTCCAGTCATTCAGCATAATGCAATATTGATGCAGACGAAGAATTCTTCCTCCAAAGTGCTCGGCTGGTCAACGCACGAGGCAGAGATTCAGCAGGAACTTCGGTTATGGATGGATCGGTTTGTTTGTGGTCAGATCCATTCATCAGGTTCGGGTCAGTTTGCTTCATGATCTCTAGTGTTTCTGATTGTGTTTAAAGATCCACATTCTCTTTTTAAAGAGGCTTTAATGTTTGAGCTCCAAGAAAAACATGACTCAGTACTTGGTGGTGAAAGCTTTGTTGGTTTTCACCAGGTTTGGACACAGGAAGTTCAATCTGAATCATTTCGAGTTCTTGGCTGCAGCTTGGCACCTCAAAGCTTCAGCTCTCTCCACTAATTTTTCTTCAGCCAGTATCTCCCTGGACTGTAACTAGTTGGCAAATTGCCTTCAAGCGGAAGCCTCCCAAATGTCTGGTGGTGGTGGAGATTCACAACTTCTTCACGAGAGTCATAGACATCTCAAAACCATCTTTTTTGTATCTTAACACCTGGATAGGAGCTCTCCTCTGACAGAAAACATCCATGGCCCCAAATGTCCATGCCTAAAGGCCACACTGATAAGTAATTTTAAAATAATATATGTAGGAGTGGCTGCTAATGTTGGAAGAGGTAGGCAGTCAAGTAATGGGTGTGGCTTTTTCCCCCTAGTTTCCCACAATTCTAAGTCCCCAACTAGTCTGCTACAATCATCAACCAGAGGGATATCTCAACACTTTTCTTGTAGCCCATAACAAGGTTTGCAAACATCTTCCTACTCTTTACAGAAACTTTCTACATTTTTGAGGTTTTTGGCTGTTGTGGAGACGGCCTCTCCATAGCCTTAATGCGCTTCCTTTGCTGCCTTGGTGGTCTATGTTGGGTCATTATCATGCTGGAAGACCCATCCATGACCCACCTTCAGTGTTCTGGCTGACAGACGAAGGTTCTTGTCCAAGATTTTATGGTCCATGGTCCTGACCATTGGGTCAACTTGTCCAATACCCTTAGCAGAAAAGCAGCCCAACCATGTTTCCACCTCATTGCTTGACTGTGGATGGAGTTTTTGGAGTTGATGCCAATGATCCTGACTTTGGTCTCTTAAACCAGAGAACCTTCTCTGAATCGTTTAGGAGGCAGGAGGACCTTCAGTCTATTACACCATTGTGTGTTCTCGGTGACTGAGGTCTTGGATCATTAACAAGCTCCTTCTGTGTAGACATGGGCTGATGTCTCACCCCATGAGACAAGATCCTACATGGAGCTCCAGACCAAGGGCAACAGATGGTCTTTTTGATATTTCTGAATAATGGCACCAACTGTTGTTTGCTCCTTACCAAGCACTGTGCTGGTCTGGTCTCTGGCGTCGTTTAACAGCTCTTTTGTCTTGCCCATGGAGACGAAGAGGTTGGAATGGAACAAACCGATTGTGTGGACAGATGCGCTTTGAATACGTCCTGATTAGAGATCAGGCGTGTCTACAGTTGGTTGGTTGTAATGTGTGCGCCACACGGGCAAAAACCCAAACTGTGGGCTGGGTTGTTGGGAGATCAAATACTGGTACTTTTTTCACTCCAAGTCAGGGGTGGGCCTGTCATGATAACAAATTATGCTGGGCGATTAATTGTCAAAAAAAATTGCGATAAACAATTATATTGTTTGAAATTGGACAATAATTAGTAAGTATTGTCACATTTAAGAAGAAATGTTTAATTTGTTTTGCGTGTTGTACATTTTTTTCAACCACTGGATGGCAGTATAAGACGGATGGATAGTGAGGGAGCGAGCAGCGCGTCTCTTTAAGAAGAATGAGAGGGAGGCCCCTTGACGTGACATGGGCTGTCTCTTTTCGGTTCTCAAAATGGCGGACGCTCGGTGTGGTTTGAGCTCTTCAGCATAACATTTTTCACACAAAGCTTTTAATGAAAAATCAGTAAACAAGTTCTCAGCAAGTGTCCTTTTAAAAGTGGAGTCGATCATCCTTTTGGAGCATGGACGACCCAAAAGGATGATCGAAGTTCTGAAAAATCATCCGTCAGTCGCTACAACAGGTTCATTGAAGGTTTGAAGGGACATTGATAAAGTTGATCAACTGTTATGTAGACGATACAACTTTATATTAATTGAAAAATGTCCAATTTCCCTCTACTGATTATGATATCAGCTGCAGTTTGTTATATTTAGCCAAGTTTTATGAATAATTATCCAAAAGTCTCCTTTTTGATAGGAGTCTGTGAAGGTTTGTGGTGCTTTGTACCATGAAGTGAAAATAAAAAAAAGATTTATTACAACCAAAAGTTTGTATTTTGCTTAATATTACTCATTTTGAGAATTTTTTTTTCATCTGTTTGGCTGTTTAACCTAAACATCATATAAAAAGTATTACCAACGAAGTTGCAGAAAGTCTGCATCGACCTCTTGAACCTGCTCGGCAAAATGATACCGCTCTTAAACTGCAGCTGTGGGCCGCACAAAATCACTCCAAGGGCCACAAATGGCCCTGGGGCCGCACTTTGGGCACCCCTGCTCTAAGTGTTTTAGTCTAGATTTTTAGCTGCTGCGTCTCTCCACTGAAATGAAACGACTATAAAAATTAGAGACGACCTTTCAAAGTCAAGAGAGGATTAAACCGTCATTGTTTATTTCATGGTAAAAATGAAAGATTAACCATTTGAGCCTAAATTCTCTCTTATTTCCTAATGTTGATGCATTTAACTTGATTTCTGGAGCAACAACAAACTGCAGCAGGTTAAAAGGGCGACGGTGAAGAAAGCTCAGAGCGTCTGTGAATTATTCTCCACGTGTAACGATGGAGGAGCTCACCCTCTTCAGCAGGCGAGCCGAGTCCTCGCTGATGTGCGTCAGGCGGCTGATGACGTTGTTCAGGTAGAGGTCGCTGAGCGTGGCGTGGTCCTTACTCTCCCTCCTCACCTGAAAAACAACGACATGCCTCGAGGAATTCAAAACTTTTCTGTATTTTGTTGTAAAGGCGTGCTGAGTGGAGCCCGACTGACCTGGTTTAACAGCAAGTACCAGCAGTTGACAGGAGAAAGAAGGTTCTGGTCTTTTCTGGAACAAAAACAGCGAGAAGTCCTTCAGATGATGCAGAAACAACAACAACAAATAACCTCCTGAACTACAGGGACGATTTAAATGAAACGGTCCACCCCTTTAGGAGTTGGCCGCCACAACCGACTGAACTTAGCAACACGGAAACGACTGTAAAGCAGTCGGTTTGAAATTATTTTTTCTTTCGGCTGCTCCCTTCTTCACAGCGAACTAGCTCACATGAAGACTTGGTGATTGTTTTTACTCCGGATGTCCTTCCTGCCACAACCACCGAGCTACCACAGTCCTCTGCGTGGAGCAGAGAGCTGATATCTAGGACGCCCGGGGAGCAGATGGGGGTTCAGGCCTTGCTCAAAGGCCCAAATGGGCAGGTGAAAATGCACTTTCACACCCACGTTTTGATGTTGTCTGTAAGGGGAGTTGAACCAGCGACCTTTCAGTCACAGGTCCACCTTCTCTACCCTCTGCGCCACCACTCCCCTGTTGGTTTAACAGATATCGCGCTAAAATCTGATGTGGTAGTAGCTGAGAGTCATTGCCTAAAGGTACTTAAAAGCCACGTTCCATTTTGTAAACGTATTTTAGATTATACATAAAATTATAATCGAGATTTGATCCCAAAGTCAAAAATGGTACAATTTCAAAATAAGATCATTGTAACTGGAAAACAAACAATAATTAAAAATTAAAAACTGGACGACTTTTAATTATCTGATACTGTTGGACACTTTTCTTTTGACTCCTGGATCAACTGTTCTTCAATATTTTTATTTTTATTTTCTTTAGTTTTGTTTACAGTCTAACTACTTCTGCAGATTTTGTGCTATTTTTGCCATAAATATCAAAAGATTCAGCTCATTCAGGAGAGGGCTGCTATAACGTTTGTTTTTTTCCAACTTTTATACTTTAAATATATATACTGTGTGTGTATCTATCTATATATATATATATATATATATATATATATATATATATATATATAT
>NC_056519.1:2989821-3064240 GCF_014905685.2 Nematolebias whitei | reverse complement strand
TATATATATATATATATATATATATATACATATGTGTGTGTGTGTATTTTTACTTTGTAGTTCTTGTGCTTTTGTGAAATTGTAGAAACCGTTCTGCTACTTTTAGTTTTCAGCTAATGTTCTGCTAGTTTTAGCTTGTAGCGCTCTTGTTCTTATAATTAGTTAGACTTGTGCTATGTGTAGCTTTTAGCTAACATTTTGCTACTTTTAGCTTCTAATTAGCTTTTTGTTACTTTGACGTTTTGTGTTTTGTTTTGCCTACTAGCTGGCATTTTTCAGTTTTAACTGTTTGCTACTTTTAGTAAAGTTTAGCTACTTTCTTTTGGCCTTTCTTCTTAAAGAACGAGTCAACCTGATTTTGTAGAATAACGAGTAATTTAACAATTTTAAGAATATTTGCAACGTTCTTCAACTTTTGTGCACAGCTACGGATGGTTTTAGAGAAATGTCTTGAAAGCGCTCTCAGCTGCTCGAGCTCTGTTTTTGTGTTATCAGATCATGTTGCACCTAAAAATTCCAAGTTTTAACATTAGAGGTTAAAGTATTTTTATATATATATATATTGATAAATGTATATATGTATATATTAGCATCTACAAGCTTAATTTCAGCTTTTTTATTTACATTATTTTCAGCTGATCCAAAATCTCATTTTATGAAACAAACCATCTAGAATGAATCGAACCCTCCTGCTGCCCTTGGGTCAGAATCACCCCTGAAGGCTCAGTTTTAGGCCTCAGGTCACCTTGACCTTAGGGCAGCAGCAGGGTCAGCAGTTTCCCCACAGCTGCATGATGACAACCGTTGACCTACTTGTATTGCTGATGATCTTTCGTGCTGCGTGTTTTGGCCATGAAGCGCTCCGCCAGCTTCTCCAGGTTTCGGGAATATTCCGTTTCGATCTCGGCCTTCTTCCTGAAGAAGTCCTGCAGGTCCTGGAGCAGCTGGACCCGCATCTCCGTCTGCTGCTCCAGACAGCGCTGCTGCTCCACCAACTGGGTCCGCACATCTGCAACACAAACGCACAACGAGGGACATCGCTGAGAAGATGCACCGGGTATTAATTTTTATCATCTGCTGCCTTGAAAGGCGGGCAATCATGTAATTGTGTGTCTGTTCATAACGTATCTCACAAACCACGGGATGGATTAAAGAAATCCTCAGAAAGTAACTTTAATGAACTTGATTTAAAATGGCCGCCACAGTTATCAACTTTACCAAACACACAAAAACCAATAACTCAACCAGTTTGACTGATACTGAGCTTAAACCTGGTGTGGTAGTAGCTGAGAGTTGTCTCCAACATGTAGTCTGAGGGCTAAGAAATCATAAGATTTTTATATGAAAGGGCAGGTGATAAATATGTTTCACAATTACAACACGTCAACATCGTAGTTAGTGACAATATTGACTTTAGGTGCTGAGGTTCTCCTTAGGAGTGACGAGGATGGATCAGATCAGGACTGAGATCATCAGAGGTGCAGCACTGGTTGAACAACTGGGAGATGAAGTTAGAGAGGACACACTGAGATGGTTTGGACATGTCCAGAGGAGGGACAGTGGTTTGGACATGTCCAGAGGAGGGACAGTGGGTATATTGGTAGCAGGATGTTAGAAATGCAGCTGCAGGAAAAAGACAAAGAGGAGATACATGGATGCAGTTAGAGAGGACATGGAGGTAGTTGGAGTGAGGACAGAGTGAGGTGGAGGAGGATGACTCGCTGTGGCGACCCCTGAAGAGGGAAAAGCCGAAAGAAGAAGAAGATTGACTTTAGGTGACATCATTCATCTTGTTCTACAGTTTTCCTTCTTGAACTCACATAAACATGAATATATTTTTTTTAATAAAATTATTTTTTTTTTTTGTTTTCTTCCTTTATTTTCTTCATTATTTTCATCTTCACAGATGAATTCTGTCCATTTGTCTCTGATGGAGTCACCTTGGACTAAACCCCCACACACACACACACATTGACTCAGCCTTGGTAGAGCCTGGCTGCACGCTTCACAGCTCCACGTTTCTGCAGCAACTGGAGAGAGCGAGCACAGAAAACAATGCTACTCTTCTCTCTCTCTCTCTCTCTCTCTCTCTCACACACGCACACACACTCACTCACACACACACACACACACTTCCCTGAAGACCCTATCGACTCCACTACCTGTTGTCTTGGTAACCACACACTGTGTGTGAACCATGTGATGAGGAAGGTGAAGAGCATGCATCTGCCGCATCCACACACAACCACACGCACACGCCGCTGTGGGAAAACTGCAGAGTCTATAAAACACTGTGGATGCATGTGATGTGCGAGCGTAGATCGATTCTCGCATCTTTTTCTTTGCTCACTCAATTAAAATGGCTGCCATCTTGTGTCGTTAACATGTGAAGCTGCAACACTTTCCTGTTAACCAAGCAGCTGAAGCCGACGGCTGAGCAGGAAGAACGCTCGCAGGTCAAACACGGCGGTTTTGTTCGGAGCAGTCAGCAGTTTGATCACTGCTCTGAAGTGGCCTCCAGGGAAGCGTTTCCTGTTTGGAGTGTGACCGTGGGCAGCAGAGGGAGGATAAAACCATCCACACGCTGGGATTCTGTGTCTGAAAACAGCCGAAGCCATGCCAACTCCAACAAAATAAACAGTAATAGTAGCAGAAGAAACAGCTGAGTGGACAAAAACACCATCAAGTCAAACTGCAGGAAGATTTCTGTTCAAACTACAGATAGGACTGTGAGCTAAAGTCGACTGAAGGAGCCAAAACTGACTTACAAGAACAGCCACACTTTAGGCTAATAACTAAAAGCAGCAAAACACAAGCTAAAAGTAGTAAACTGCTCGCTAGAAGCATCTGAAGTCCATTTAAAAAGGTTGATTTCAAGTTAAAAGTAGTAAAATGTAAGCTTAAGGCCTAAAGTAGCAAAAGGCTAGCTAGAACGTTAGCAACAAAAAGGTTAAATTATGTCAGTAGCAAAGTAGCTAAAAGTAGCAAAAAAAATTCTAACAAATAAAAGTACCAAAAGTAGCTAAATCAAATATAATAAAACCTAGTAAAAAACTTAAAGTAACAAAAGGCTAGCTTAAACAGCTAAAGGCTAGCTGGATGATAAAAATAACAAAATGTTTGCTGAGAGTATCAAAATGTTCACTAAAATCTAAAAGTTGCAAAAGGCCGTCTAAAGGTTAAGTAGTAAAAAATAGCTAAAATAACAAAACGTTAGCTAGAGGTTGAGAACAGCAAAAAGTTAGCTACAAGCTAAAACAGCAAAAAGCCAGTTAGAACATAAAATTAGCAAAAGGATGCACTAAAACTAATAAATTAAAAGGCTGGCTGAAAATAAAAATATTTTAAAAAGCTAAAAATTTAAAGGATCAAAAGACTAGCGGAATTGCTAAAGGCTAGCTAGATGCTAAAAAAAGCTAAATGTTAGACGTATCAAAAACACTCACTAAAATCTAATAGTTGCAGAAAACCATCTAAAGGTTAAGTAGCAAAAAATAGCTAAAATAACAAAATGTTAGCTAGAGGTTAAAAACAGCAAAATGTTGGCTACAAGCTAAAAACAGCAAAAATCTAGCTAGAACATAAAATTAACAAAAGGATACCCTAAAGCTGGCTAAAAATCAAAATATTAAAAAACTAGATACAAACTTAAAGTAGCAAAAGGCTGCCTAAAGGTTTAGTAGCAAAAAGATAGCTGAAACAACTAAACGTTAGCTAGCGGTTAAGAATAGCTAAAAGTTGGTTACAAGCTAAAACGGCAAAACGCTAGCTAAAATAAAATTAGCCAAGTGATACTCTAAAACTAACAGCTCAAAAGGCTGGCTAAAGGTTAGCTAAAATGTGAAAGTAGCAAACTGTTAGCCAAGAATAACTTAAGGCTACATAGAAGCTAAAAATAGAAAAAAACTTGGCTAAAAGCTAAACGTACCAAAAAGTGTTTGCTACAAACTAAAACGTTTAAAAGAACAGCTAAAAGTAGCAAAAGAAGACCAAATCAGAGCCAGTAGCTGAAGCACATTTCAGGAGAACAATATTTTTAAACACTTTAAAACCTGTTTCTTTGGGGAAATATTTGCAACTAAAGTTTAATATTTTAAACAGTGAAAAAGTTATAGAAACCAAAAGTCACAGCGTCCATCTCCTGAATGAGCCGAACGTTTTGATGAATGAACAGCTGAAATAGGACAGTCAGATGGTAAAAACTTACAGGAGCGGCCCTTTAGAGTTTGTTGGTGCCTCCACAGGAAGTGAAACGATGTTCTCCTGTTTTTATTTATCCTTGAGGAATGTTTAGCCAGTTATTGGTGTTAATCAGGCAAAAAGGGAATTCCAAATATTCCCAAAGACGCATTTGTAAAAGGCTAAAGTGTTTCTGTCGTCTCCTTTAATTCCAGCTATCTTTTCCTTGGGCATGTCAGACAGAACATCAAAGAGTGCGAGCGTTAACTCTCGGCCTACAAAACGATTCACGTCGCTTTTCATCAAGTTTCATCCAAACAGCCGAACAGCTCCGAGGCAAACATTCACATCCTATCAAACACCCGCTTTTCTGCTACTATTCATCTTTTAGCTGTTCTTTAAAAACACACCGAACCCTAAATGTTTAAAGTCAGTTAATTTTCCTCTTCTCTGTAAAGGCTGATGACCTCTGAATGACCTTCACTCAGAAAATATCAGCCTCAAGTTTTAAATTTATCTTTTGATGACAATTATGAGCTAATCTTCAGCTGTTTTTGGTAAAATATTTACACTACATGTAATTTATTAACAGAGTATGGGATGTGAGTGACTCTCAGCTACTACCACACCAAACTTTAGCTAAATATCTGAGTTGTTAACGGAGTTGTAGCCATTTCTGTGTTTTCCGTGTTCAGTTAGCTGCGGCAGCCATCTTGAATTGGGTTGGCTCCAATAGTTAATCAGATGTAGAGGTACCATCAATGGTTAGTTTCTGGGAGAATCATTCTCTTCCATCCAGTGGATCGTTAAATATTTTGCTAACAGACAAAAGACAGATGCACGCTCAGAGGCAGGGATTATTGCTCGCTGCTATGAAAGTGAAAAATGTGAATGAGTGCTGAATGACAGCTGAAACGAGCTGAAGAATTTACGTTTAGCTGAATTATTGGAATGAAACAGCAGACACTAAAATCAGGAAATCTGTGGCTGAAAGCAAAAACTGGAGCTACAATTAAAAATGGCAAAAACTTCAGCTCAAAGTTAAATGTTAGCTAAACGATACCTAAAAGCTAAATATAGTGAAACTGTAGCCAAAAAAAGGAAATTAGCAGAACCATAGCTAAAACGTAAAATTAGCTAAATTGTACTTAAAAGCAAACATTGTACCTGAACTTAATAATGACCAACAATGTAGCTAAAAGTTAAATGTAGCAAAACCATAACTTAAAATAAAAATTAGCTTTAACATAGCTAAAAGTAAAAACAGCAAAAGGGTAGCTAAAAGCAAACACAGCTAACATAAACAATTCAAAACAGTAGCTAAAAGTTTAAACTAGCAAAACATTAGCTATTAGCAAAAAATGCTAGTAAAAGTTAAAATCAGCTAAACGTTGCTAAACCAAAAAAAAAACAAAAGCCAAATACAGACAAATCTTAGCTGAAAGAGAAAAATAGCTAAACTTAGCTAAAACATCAACTTGGTAAAACTGTTGCTCAAAGCTATTTGTAGCAAAACCATAGCTAAAAGTTAAATACAGCTAAATAAATGTGTAAACTATAGCTAAAACATTAAATTGGTTAAAATGTATCGGCTCAACAAAACAGTAGTAAAACAAAAATTGTAGGTACACTTCATATCATCCAACAACACGATAGCTGAAAGCTAAATTTAGCAAAACTGTGGCTAAAAATGTAAATTTATCAAAATCATAAATACTAAATAAAATTTGCATAATAGTAAATAAAAGGTAAAATTTGCAAAACTATACAAATGCAAAAATTTAGCTAAGCGGAAAAAAATTATCAAAACAGTTGCTAAAAGCTAAAACTAACAGTAGCCAAAAGCTAAATGTGGCAAAAGTATAGCTAAAGCAAAACGGAAGCTAACAGCTAAAAGTAGCATAAGCAGCTGGAAGCTAGTAGCTGAAGCAGAATTCAGAGAACAAAGTTTAAAATGTAAATGAAAAGTAGAGCTTTTAACAGGAAACACTGAATGCTCAGCCTCTTCCCTCCATCCTGTGAAGAGCAGGAGGAGGAGGAGGAGGAGGAGGAGGAGGAGGAGGACTCCTCAGCTGAGGAGCAGAGATTTTATCAATGGCTCTGATCAGAGTCTGCAGGAAGACAAAAGAGGACGTCCAGCCGCTGCGTTTCAACTCCTGATCTGTGAAATCTCCTCAGAATCCTCGGAGACGTTCAGTTTGATCAGAGGAGCTGCAGACGACAAACCACCAGCGTGGAAACAGACCTGCTTTAATCTGTCGGCTGATTCCAGCTCAGGCTCATTTCAACGGTTCCCCTCAAATATCACCAATCATCTGTGCCTCAGAGTGTCTGTTAGCAAAATAACTCGAACCACTGGATGGGCGTCTACAGTCAACCTGCTTCAAGGTGCTCGTTGCAGCAAATCAAATCTAAGCAAGCTCAAAAAGTTGTACAACTCAGTCTGATTGACAAATATTGAGCTAAAGTTTGTGGTGAAAGTTGCAGGGGTGGAGCTAGAGGGGTGACCGGGGTGGCACTGGCCACCCCAGTTGATTGGCAAGTCACTGCATATGGTATTAAAAGATGTGAGACGCATAATTACTAGTTTGTATATTCTTTTTGAAAAGAAACTTTTTTTTTGTCAGAGTGGTGATCCCATTATATAGAAGATCTATGTTAACATAGATCTGTTAAAGCTGTTAAAATTAAACTAAGTATTTAATAGTTTTTTTAAATCAGAGTTCAGCTGCACTAAATGAAAAAATCTAAAACCAGAAACTGAGAGTGTTCCTGTGATGTCGTATGTCAAAATGACACGAGTATCAGTCGGAGCATTAACTCGTTTATCTCTGGAGTAAAATTTTTAAAGGAGTAGTTCTGTCATTTTAAAGTGAGTTCTGTAGAAAGGTTGTAAACAGTTACTATCTTACCTGCTGTAGATTGCTTTTCAGTTAGCCTGAGTTTGGACAAAAAGAGTTTAATTTTAACAGCGTTGACGAGCTAACGACAGATCAAGACCAAAGTGGTTGGTTGCCATCTTAAAACAATTCTCCTTCCTTTCATTCATAAAGAACGGACTCTTAAAATTTAAATAGGCCTGTCACGATAACAAATTTTGCTGGGCGATTAATTGTCTCAAAAATTGATAATGTTTGAAATTTGACAACAATTAGTAATTATTGGCAAATTTTAAAATAAATGTTTATTTGTTTTGAGTGTAGTACCTTTTTTGACCACCGGATGGCAGTATGACTGAACTGAAGGATGGATAGTGAGGGAGCGAGCAGCGTGTCTCTAAGAAAAATGGGAGGAACGTCTCTCTTCGATTCTCAAAATGGCGGACGCTCGGTGTGGTTTGAGCTCTTTAGCATATTTCACACAAAGCTTTTAATAAAAACAGTAAACAAGTTCTCCGCTTCTTTTTGCAGAGAAAAACAACTTTTTAGACGAAGGCACGAGTTTCAACTGTGAATTTTGGAGCTTCGGCAAGATGGAGGGTTTTTCCTGAGGTCGGCCTGTTAGCTTAGCTCGCAGCTTAGCTTCTCAGCTTAGCTCCAAAAACGCGATTTTGGACGTTAAAACAAATTTTAAAGAGAAAGGAAGGGGTCAGTGAAGAGCACCGGAGTTGAGCCTTTTGTCATCCAGTGTCTTCAGTAGAAAGAGAGACACGAAGAAATGATAAAGCCGATAAATGAAAATGAGGTCGATAATTTTCATTTATCATGCGATTAATTGTTTATTGTTTATCACAACAGGCCTAGATTCAAACTTTCATACCCGGTCTGTTTTTTTGTTTGTTTCATGTAAAGATTCTTTAAACAACCGTCTTCTTTAGAAAATCACAGCCTCCATCAACTTCTATCAGGGACAAAGTGTCAGCTACAAGCGGAAGAAGTAAAACTTCTCTTTGCACTGGGAGCCATCTTGGTTCTACGTCGGTTTAAAAAAAAAAAAAAGACTGAAATAAAAGAAATGGGTCTTATTGTTTAGAACACGTCAAAATCCCAGTTCAACCACAATACAGCACCACTGCGGCCATTGGAAGGTTTTCAGCTCTGACTGAAATGTTGTAACTTTTTTAAATATGAAGGCGCAATGCCAAAAAGATAGTTTGAATATACATTTCTTTGTGAATAGTGATACGTTTCCGAAGTCTGTAATTCCAAACTGACTTGTAGCCATTTTTAAACTTGAATCTACTAAATGTCTGTGGATCATGTGAACAATATAATTTAAATCTTGATATTGCCTCTGATTCCCCGTCAGACGGGGCAGCTTTAGAAACGTCACTAGAACCAGATTTCTGTTTGGACAGTTTTTGTCCTGTTGAGCTCTGAATTGTCAAAACTAAAAGCTTCATCCAAACCATCATCATGTCAGACAGATCCCATCCCAACCAGACTGTTTAAAGAGCTCCGTCTTATATTACAGATCTTATTGTTCCACACTTCGCTCTCAGACTGCAGGTTTACTTGTGGTTCCTGGAGTTTCCAAAAGCAGAATGGGAGCAGATCTTTCAGTTATGAGGCTCCTCTCTTGTGGAACCAACTTCCATTTTCTGTCTGTTAGGCTGACACATTGTCCAGTTTTAAAATTAGGCTCAAGTCTTTCCTTTTTGATAAATCCCATAGTTGGGATTGGCTTGGGTTTCTTGTGCTATCCCTTAGTTATGCTGGTTTAAACTGCTGGAGGACAAATTGACCACACTTCCTCTCGCTGCTGCCGTCTTTACTTGCTCTACTCTACCTGCTTGTATTTGTAATTATTTCTATCTTAACATGTTTTTTGTCTTTCCTCCTATAGAAAGTTCACTTGGACCTGTCATTCTGTGTTCGTCTGCTTCTACTTCCTGTCCTCCGGTCCAAGCAGACGGCCGCTCGCCCTGTGCCTGGTTCTGTTGAAGGTTTCTTCCTGTTATAAAGGAGTTTTCCTTTCCACTGTTTCCTTTGTGCTTGCTCAGGATGGGAGACTGACGAAGTGAAGATTCAACTCGGTCTGCTGCTTCCTTAGAGAACTTTGCTTATTGTATTTTTTATGTGTGGATGTTCCTGTTCAGTGCCCTGAGACGACTTCTGTTGTGATTTGGAGCTTTAGAAATAAACTGAATCGAAGTATTACCACAGCTTTGGCAGAAATATTACTGTAAATAAACACAATAATTCACACATACTGCTGCTGTTAGCATGTGCCAACTTGACAAAAGCGCTATTTGCATGGGATTATTTTAACCTAGGGACCACATGCAATTTGTAATAATTACGGAGATTGTCTGTGTTGTTAATCCCATGTGAATCGGACATGTCAGTAATTTATAAAGTAAAAATTACCCCGCAAATTACCTACTATATTTTGATAAACTCCGAGGTCCTGTGATAAAAGTAATCCAACGTGAATAGACATCTCTGTGATTTGGACAGAAATGGGCGGGATCCGATACGTAATGAGGCGTTTTTTTTGTTTTTGTTTAAGCAAAATCATTTGGAAAAAATATAGAACAAGGCTATTTTAAATTAACACGCTGCTCGCTTCGACTTTTGTAGATGCTGCTACTTCCTTCACTGCAGATGACAGCAGGTGCGGAGACGCACGCAGCCGGTGATCAGCTGATCTGTCCATCCATCCATTATATTTACCTGCTTCTTTCTTTTCGGGTAGTGGGGGTTGCTGGTGCCCATGTCCAGCCATCACTGTACGAGAGGCAGGGGACACCGCGGACAGGTCACAAGTCCATTTCAACCTGCGGATCAGCGGACGTGCGCGGCCGGTGACAAGTTGTCCATCTGAACTTAATGCGACTTGCAGCGCGTTAACATCGTAATCAGAAGATATCTGTAAATTTCAGCTAAATCTCAGGCTTTGGTTATCCTGTTTGACTGCGCCACAAAAAAAGCGGACGTTGGGGAGTATTTTGTTTATTACACGTGGTCCCTAGGTAAAACTTATCTCCGTGTGAATAGGGCTAAAGACAATTCATAAATTAGTGTTTGCGTAAGTTGAGTTGTATTCATATGACAGCGATCCGCTTTGGTCTTGGAAAAGTTCAGACCAGCCATTAGCTTGTCAGATGAGGGTCTTGAAAGAGCTATCTACAGCAGGTAAGATATTAACTATTCATAACCTTTCCAAGAAACTTGAAAAACAAATCATAAATATTACTTTGAATGTTGTGCAAGTTTTTGTTTACGTATGCAGGAAAAAAGAAACACCTTTTAGTTCAGCCATCAGCTGTTTTTGTGTTTGCTTAGCCATGGTGGCCATTTTGAATCAGGTTTGCTCCAAAATGTTCTCAGTTCCAGATGTTCATTCAGTGAATATTTCATGTGTCCCATGTTTCATGAGATATTTTGCTAACAGACAATTAATTGTAATGCCAGGTTTTAGGCAAAAGGTCCAGCACAAAGTGTTGTGCTCAAAGTCTGTGTTGGGAATGACTCTCAGCTACTACCACATGGAATTTTAGCTAACATCAGTTCTTTTTATTTTTGGTATGGCTAATTAGGATTAGATGAGGCAGCCATCTTGAACTGAGTTGTCTTGAATAAATATTTCCAGCACACCTAATAGCAAATCCGTCCAGTAGCTATTGAGATATTTTGCTAACACAGAGTGCCATGCGCCTCATGTTTGGATAATAAAAGCAGCTGAAGTCTTGGAAAAAAAATTAAAATAATCTGCTCTGGTTGAACGAACAACCTGAAGCTAGCTTTTTTTTAAAAATTACTCAGGAAATGATCTGAAGGTCTGGACGAGGTGCCTTTGGCGCCTCTTCGCCCTCGTGTCCTTGAACCTGGTTGCCACGGTAACGGCCACAGCGTGAACTTCCTGTCCCACTGACACGGAAACGGTTGAAGGTGCTTCCTAAATTCCTTGGTTTAAAAAAAAAAGTCTTTTAATGTGTCTGCTGGTCCGGTCCCTTCATCCAGACTGAAGCGTCGGTCCGGACCACAGGTCCAGCTGCCTGATGGTATCAGAACCGCTCAGCACCTGGACCGAAACCAAACTGTGGTTGAGCCAAACCAAAGTGCTACAGGAGGGTTTCAAACCACCAGAACCTCCTTAAACCCGCCACCACACATTCAGGGGGTAATGCTTCGTGTCTGCCTGTCTGTTAGCAAAATATCATCATCCACTAGACAGGCTTTCATTGGACATGCGAGTCAATTCACTTCAAGATGGCTGCTGCAGCTAACTGACCTCAGAGAACAGAGTAACTGTGCAGATTGAGCTCAACTTTGTGGTGGTAGTAGCTGAGGGTCATGCACAAAACATCCTCTGAACATGGAACGGTGGTGCAGTGGTGGGGGGTCTCAGCTGCTGGGAACAAAGAGCCTGAAAGTTTGACAGAAATCTGGATCTTTGGGTCGACGCGACTCTGGCTCACCCCTTGAGTTGCAGCTTTTTTTTTTTTTAACTTGATGAGAACTAAAGTTGAAAAGAAGTCCAGACACTAAAAACAAACTGATTCAAACAACCTCTGTTTGATGCAGAACCCGATCAGAACTTCAGCGCCAGGTTCTGAAGGTGCGGAGTTATTAATCTCCTTCATGCAGACGCAGCATTTCTGCAGCAGCGGGAAACACCTCCTCTCTCCTCTTCATCCTCCTCTCCTTGTTCTCATTAAAGCCACCATCGTCAGGAGGTGCAGGGAGCATGCTCAGTCCAGCTCCAGAACCACCTTACCAGAACCCCTTTTTTTTTTTTACCTTCTCCATCAGGCTCACCTCCCTGTGAGGGAGCCATGACCACCTCCTGTGTATACATTGCACGCCACCTCCTGCTCCGACCAATCAGGAGCCAGAGCAGGGAGGCAGACTTGAGGAGCACATAGTTACAGCAGCGGATCCGTTTGGACCTGGAGGTTCTGTCCGAGGGGTCATCCGGGCCCACCTCGCCGGACCAGTCCAGGTGGACCCATCCTGGGATGGATGATGTTATGGTGCTGATGATGATGATGGTGATGATGATGAATGAAAGGTGGTAACCATGGCAGCAGGAGGTGTCTTCACCTGTCTCCAGATGAAGACAAAGATCAGCAGATCTGAATAAAACCACACACCTCCTCCTCCTCCTCCCCCCTGAGGCGCCATGCAGCACTCAGGATGAACCCACAAACCCTGACGTCTCAGCGCGAGGCGTAAAGCACACCCTGCATGCATGCACGCGCCCCGCTGGCGCGCAGGTGTGTGCGGTTCCATGCAAAGGTGCGACAATCCAAAGCCTCACCTTTCACTTGGCTCTCGTATTCTGCCAGGATTTCTTTGTCCTTCTTGCTTCTGTTTAAGTTTGACATGTTGCTCGGCGGCTCGACAAACAGTTAATTCATAAAAGATGAAAAATAAATAAAATCAAATGAATTTTATTTCCTTCCGCGCGCGCCGCCCGAGGCTCCTTGTGCACCCGCACACATGCTCCTTCCATCCATCCAGTGCCGCAGCCGCTCTGTGGCCCCGCGCCTCCACCGAGCAGCAGCAGGAGGAGGAACCACACACACACGTGCACACACACGCGCTTACACACGCGCTCACAGCAGGCAGAGGTGTCCGCGTTTGATGTCTTCACCCCGCCGTAACCTTTCACTTTCACACGCTTACACACATACGGCGCGTGCGCCCCTTACGCCAGCTCTCCGCGCGTGCACTGCAGATAAAAAATGCTAAATGAGTGACACGCGACTGAGCAGATGGGTGTGTCCGCGCCGTGGGCGGGGCTACGGCAGTGATTGACAGCTGAAGCGGCCAGTGAGTTGCGGGAATTTCTGTGAAACAATTTCTTAATATTTCCAACATTTGTTGTTGCGGGTTTTATACATTTGTGGATTTTTAGAGCTTATTTATTTTACTTATTAATTTTAAGAAGACGCATGCCACAATTCAAGAAGGCGTTTAATTTGGCCGCTACAGTTCCATTTTGTGTTTGCTCATATGTTGAGGACGACTACCAGCTACTACCCCGTAAACTTTAAGTGATTATCTGTAAAACTGACCAAGTTATAACTATCTTTGTGTTTGCAAAGGTAGAAAGCTGTAGCATCCATCTTGAATGGGGTTGACTCCAGATGTAAAGCAGCTGTAGATGAACATCTTGTGATTTCTGAAAATTTCATTAAAATAAATCAAGTAGTTCAGTTCAGTTTATTTCTATAGCTCCAATAAGTCCCAACAGAAGTCGTCTCAGACTTAAACTGCTGGCAAAGCCCTGCAGAATCTCACTGACCTACACAAAGCGAGGTCAGTGAACAAGGCCAACTGATTCTGGCAGATCCTGATCATCCACTCCACGGTGAGTTCAGGTTGCTCCCGTCTGGGCGCAGGTATCTACTGCCTAGATGTAGAATGAACAGACTGAAAAACTCATTCATCCCTGTAGCGATCAGGCTTCTAAATGAACTGATGATTTCTGTACAATTATTTTAACATCTTGTTTAGTACGGATGTTTTGTACTGATTTTGAAACAAATGGTCCCTTGGTGATGATAAAGATTCCTGAACTTGACTGTAATCATTGTTGGCAATGTTTTAAGCAAACGTGTTGGTCAGTGAATAGCGTTAATTTGAAGATAACTCTCAGCTACTACCATACCAGATTTTAGCTGTTTATCTGTAAAATTGCTTGTGTTACAGCCATTGTTGTGTTTATTAAGGTTGCTTAACTGTGGCGGCCATCATGAATGGTACTGACTCTAAAAGTTAATCAGTTGTAGGTGTTCATCTTGTCAATATTTCTGTCTTTGGTTAAGCAATAATAAATACACAAATAAATAAATACAATATACTGTATATATACATAAATAAGCTAACCATTCATTGTTGTACCTTTTGTGAAAAAATAAACAAACAAAAAACTGGGAAATTGGAATGCTCCAAAGCCAGAGAGGGGAGTTTGTTGCTCGTCCTAATTCTGACATGGACTCTTCCATAAGAAGTAAAAACAAAAGCTTGGGAGTTTGTTGCTGTCCTTAACCACTTGTGTTACAAAACGTCTGATTCAGTTTAGGTGTGCAACGTTAATGTTATATTATTAGACTCATAGATATATTTTTTGTGTTTATATCTATGATTAGACTCCCCTACAGCGGACCGTACCATTTCCGTTCCAACGGTTATTGAACTTCCGGCAGCAGCTGTCAGGTCTGGGTCTCCTTCTAGCAAAAGGAAACACGCTTTTAAAGTATGTATTTCCGTGGCTAAAACCAAGTAGACCTAAGGTATATATTAAAATTAATGCTTGAATCGTGTTGTGCTTTTTGGCAGTCCTTTCAGAGTTTCCAAACTTTACTTGTTTGAGGGTAACCGCTAAGCTAATTAGCATTTTTAGCTAATGAAGCTAGCTATGACTCGAGCCGTTTTTATGAAAATAATTTAACAAAAGGTCTCCCACTTTGTTTGAGTTTATTAAAGACGCCATCATGTAGGTATTTTTTTTATTTTTTTTTTATTGCAGTTGTATTTTTTATACTCTTGTTAGCCACAGGGTCATTGATGTTTATTAATCCAAACAGCAACATTACCAGTGAACTTAGCTTTATTTTGCACATTAAAATGCACAAAGACCAAATATTTACACATGCAAGTTTAAACACAGCGCCTCCATCCAATATTTTTGCACCATTTATAGTAAGTGACATTTCCAGTCAGTGTGGATATACAGTATTTACATCTAAATAAAATTGTTTACGCACGTGTTTTTGTGTTTACCTTAGGTCAGATGTGCGTTGTTCTATATTGTGTCAAGTAGCTCACTATTGTAGAACTGTCACAGGAAGTCAAGTTATTTTTGAGCTGTATCTCGTTATAACGAGAAACTGACAGTTTCTCCATACACCAGTGCTAATATGAGATGCAAAACAAAATAAATGAATTAGAAACTATTTACAAAATACTTAAAAGGCGGTACTGTGGATCACTTAGTAGATCTGTTGCCTCTGTGAGAAGGTCACCTGAGAAGGTCAACTACCCAAATCTCGGCTGGGGGGCCTTTCTGGGTGGAGTTTGCATGTTCTCTCCGTGCATGCGTGAGTTTTCTCCGGGTACTCCGGTTTCCTCCCACAGACCAAAAACATGCATGTTAGACTGATTGGTAACTCTAAATTGTCCCTAGTTGAGTGAGTGTGAATGGTTTTGTCACGTATGTCTCCATGTGTCCTTGTGATGGACTGGAGACTTGTCCAGGGTGTCCCCTGCCTCTTGCAGTGATAGCTGGATATGGGCACCATGACCCCCATGAGCCAAAAAGGAAGAAGCGGGTAAAGATGGATGGAGGCTTAAAGGAATTCGAAAATAGAAACTGTTGGAAAACTGCTACTAAATATTTTATTTGTGGCTCAGAAAGTTCTCATGTACGTTTTCTGCTGTTTCAGCTGAGTTTAACATCTGCATCCTCCTTTCCTTCCTCATTCTTCCCTTTCCTCCTTTCTTTTTCTTTCCTTCTTTTCCATCCTTATTTCTGTCTTGCCCTATCCCTTTTCCTTCCCCTTTCTTCTCCGTCCATCCGTCCTTCCTTCTGTCCACCCTTCTTTCTCTCTCTCTTAAAAAAAAACAAACAAACTAATTCCTCCTGATGTTGCAGGACGAGCCTGTATGTAAACATGATGCCAAAGTTGTTTTGCTTCAAAGTAAACTTTATTTCTGGTGGATCCAGTATTTTTGACACCAGAACTCAAAGAATCAAATCAAACTCCAGTTAATAAACAGAAAATGTTTAATCAGCTGCTGAGATTTAATGTTCTTATTGTCTTTGCGTTTCCGTTAGAAGACGTGTTTACTGATGGGCTTTAGCAGAAATGAGCTGAACAGTTATTGCTCTGTTTTTCTGCGAGGGTCACGTTTCTAGCTAACTAAAAGTGGACTGATGGTGTTTGTAGCTTCACTGGAAGGAGGACGCAGCTCGACTGGGTCAGTGTTCAGACAGATGGAAGCAGCAGCGAATTCCCTTTGAAAGTAAACATTAAAACCGTCAGGGAATAAGTTGCTGCATGACAAAATGATACTTGAGTTAGTTTTCAACGTGCACATCTGTTTGATTTTACCTCAGAAAGTAAGAAGTTGTGCAGGTATCCAGTTAGACATTTTAGAAGAAACATGCAGCACGCCAACAGTAACGATAAACAAGTTGTCGTTTGTTTTTTAGGTCCTGATGTGTGCAGTCTGCAGACCACCTGGGTCCAGCGCGCCCCTGGTGGACTGGGTGAGTCGATCCAAACCTGCACTGAACAGAAACACTCAGGACGAAGCTGTTAATGCCTCATTTCTGAGGTTTTATCGGTTAAACAGATGGACTGAAACAAGCTGATTTTTCTTTTTCAATAAGAATATTTAAGAAAATGGACGACAGATTAAATGCTCGTGTGGCATTTGCTTTTAATAGCAGTCCTGAACAGACCTGCTGACTGCCTCTTGTCGATGGTGGATGTTGTCGCCCTGCTGTTGTAAGTTTGTTTTGCTCCTAGTTTTGTTCCAGACACATTTTATTCACTCGGGCTGGAAAATAAAGAAAGTCTTGTGGCGTTAATGGTGGAAAACAGCCAGTAAAAGATTTATGAACTGTTGAAGCACTGATGGACTCCCGCGAAGCAGAATAGATTAAAGCGTGCCAAAAAGCAGTATTCAGGCATGAATAAATTATTTATTTATGAAATAAACATTAAAATAATAGATGTGATGATGCAATCTGGATTAAAAGGTGAACGTGTTTTTTTTTTTTCCACTTTGGTTTGATTGAATGTAAGTCCAAAGAGTGGCGCTTATAGTGTTGTTAACGCAAATAATACTACAACTATATGGTTTGGATTTTTACTTGGCGTTTTCTTTTTAAATATATGCATTCATAAACTAAAAAGATAAAAGATTACCCTCAATATATCAACAAAACATATATTGTTGTTCGTTCTTCTTCAGAGTCAACATTACCCTGAAGTAGTTGGATGTAGGAGTGAGTCACACAGTTCAGGCTGAATCTGGTCATATCTGTCAAATGAACTCAGAATCATCAATATCTGTCTCCACCCTGAGGCCACGTGCAGTTACGCAAATAATCCCCTTCATTTATTCTGACCAAGAGTGTGTGGGGGGGTGGAGCAAGAAAATATGTAAAACATGCTGAACTTTGGGTTTGTTGACTGCAGCCCAAATACTTTTGTGTCAATCTGAACACGTCTGGAAACGTTTTCCAACTAAAGTCCTCGAGAACGTCGTCCTGCACACCTGAATTAAACGACTGAATTACCTCGACGGCTTGTCTTCAAAACAGAACGGACATATTTTAACAAACTTAATGACACTGATGAGAGAAAACATGAAATATTTTAGGTTTTCTGTCTGCGGTGACGGTGAAGTCACAAAAATGTTCATCGTTCAGATTTTCCCAACTTGTGCTTGAGAATTGTTTTAAAAATGACAACGAAGAGGCAGAATTTGTGAATTTTATACTTTTGGGACAGGAATCATGAATTGGGACCTGTTTCCCCTTCCATTATCCTATGAGGGCGCCCCACCCTGTCTACAGAACCAGTCACTCTGCCTTCCACACCCCCACCCCCACGACAACTGCCGCCACTAATGTAACACTCCACTTGTCTTACCCCGACCCCCCCGAGCAGCTGAGGCTTTAAAGACTTTTTAAAAGGTGTGTCAGAATATACTGCATTTACAAAAACAACGTTTTGTTTCCTCTTTTCTCTCTTTACACCTTTAAATAAATATAAATCCTCCACAGTTCCACATTTAATTCATAATATAAATTTAGTATAACATTATATTTGATATACTTGTGTAAAAGTATTCTGCTTTAGAAACTTCTTTATTTCAACCTTGCTGAAGTTTAGTTGAAGACACTGATTCAGCTCCACAGGGAGATGCACGAGTCTCCTGCTCAGGTGTGTTCAGGTAGAACTACCAGCAGGGGGCAGCAGAGTACCTCCAGTTTAGTCCAGGCTGTTGATCAGAAACAAGAAGAAGTGAAACAGTCAGAAGGTCCGACTGATCGTCTCTCTGCAGGCGAAACACACCCACACATCAGCTGAAGCTTTGAATGTTATGGCTCATTTCAAACTTCTTTCAGCTGTTCCCTCTTCGGGGGTCTCTACAGCGAGTCATTGTCCTCTCTGTCCTCACTATCCTCTGTCCTCACTCTGTCCTCTGCTCCCTCTGTCCTCACTCTGTCCTCTGCATCCTCTGTCCTCACTGTCCTCTGCTCCCTCTGTCCTCTGCATCCTCTGTCCTCTGCATCCTCTGTCCTCACTGTCCTCTGCTCCCTCTGTCCTCACTGTCCTCTGCTCCCTCTGTCCTCACGCTGTCCTCTGCATCCTCTGTCCTCACACTGTCCTCTGCATCCTCTGTCCTCACACTGTCCTCTGCATCCTCTGTCCTCACACTGTCCTCTGCATCCTCTGTCCTCATGCTGTCCTCTCCACCCTCTGTCTTCACTCTGCATCCATAGATCTCCTCCTTGTCTTTTTCCTGGCAGCTGCATTTTTAACATCCTTCTCCACTGTCCCTCCTCTGGACATGTCCAAACCACTGTCCCTCCTCTGGACATGTCCAGACCATCTCAGTCTGGTCTCTAACTTTGTCTCTCAGTTGTTCAACCTGAGCTGTGTGTTGACCTCACGGTTCCACCTGCCTCATATTTTAAACATTTCTACAAATCAACCAAACCTCAGAATAATATTCATGTTTTTTTACACTAAAATATTTGGACATATGATCAAACGTTGTTCAGTGTGGACTTGGACAAGTTTTACTAAAGGGATCTGGTTACTTTTTGTAATATTTTGTGTTAAGTTTTTTATTATTAAACATCCTCATGTCTCATAAATAAGACAATAATAAAACCAAATCAGATTTTTGAGTGACAGGTTGTGAAGTTTAAATCAACCTGTTTATGCTTCGTGTCTTCATGTGTCAACTTTTAACTCGAGTTTTGAGGTTCAGACTCAGCAACTCTGAAGGTTTTTGTTGACATGTTGTTGCTTTGTGCGCTTGCATCTCATCATGTTCAATTTGGGTTAAGAGCTTTTTGTGTTTTAGTCTTTAGACAATTTTATCTATTGTTTTCTTGTCTGTTTTTTTTTTTTTTTTCATAAATAGTTGTTTTATAACAGTATTTAGGTACAGGATCATTTTAGATCAGCTTTGGCTGATGGTGTTTTTGTGATTTTTGTTAACTTTTTGTTTCTGTGTGAGCCTTGGTTGTGTTGCATATTGTGACAGAATTAATTATTGTTGTTTTCTGTCATTCTTTGGTGTTGGGATGGAATTTTCTGATTTGTTGAGTTCTGTTCTGCAGCAGAAAACACAATTAAAAAGCTAAATAATGTGAGATTTTCATGTTATCTAAAAAGCTTCCACTCTTAACGTTGAGCAGTTTGTATAATTCACAGAAACATCCCCCTCCTGTCGTCGGTGTCCTCTTTCATAATGACCCACAGATGTCAGCAGTTGCCTAACAGCAGTAATAAGGTATAGAAAATCATTAGTGTCCTGCAGCTGCACACAGTCTGAGCATCCATTAAGAACTGGAGCTTAACGATCCTGTTGGTGGGAAAGCTTCCTGTTTACACTTATTTGTCTTGGGCAGAACAACACGAAGCGGGGTCTGTACCTCGGAAATTCAGGGCCTTAAAATGTTTATGTTGAGTCCACAAGGACACGAGTTAACTAAACTCAGATTACCCCGAGTTTCAGAAACGTTTGTAAAGATCTGTTACGTTAACTTGTGGAGCAGTTTTAGGTTTTATTTACGGCCGACCATTTAAAATGTGCCGCCAAAACACTGAGCATCTCTTCTGTTTCCTTTTTGATTCACTTGAGAAGTGAAATTTAACTGCTTCTTTGTAAGTCCAGACTAAATGTCGAGGACTCTGTTCTCGCTGTCGTATTTTTGTTCTCGGACAGTCTCCAACAACCCGTTGTGCAGAAGATGAGAACTGTTTGTAGCAGGGGTGTGTGTGCGCCAGATGCCGTGAGATCGGTCAGAACTTTGTGGACGTGTTTCTGTGGAGAAGTGGCTGAACTGCTCTGTCAGCCTGTTCAGTCTCGCTCAGTCTGATGTTTGACCTCAGCCAAGAAGCACGGAAACATCTGCACCTCCTCATAGTACCCCGCTGTTACATGTTGCCATTTTAATAGATCAATTGTGATTTTTCTTGGCAGTTGTTTTATGCCGCATGGCCTTCCTGACACAACCACACATCAGCGACGGCTCTCTGCGTGGAGCAGAGGGCCGTCCAAGGCACCAGGGGAAGCAAGTGTGGGTGCTTCTAGGCCTGTTGTGATAAACAATAAATCAATTAATCACATGATAAATGACAATTATCAACCTCATTTTCATTTATCAGCTTTATCGTTTCTTCGTGTCTCTCTTTCTACTGAAGACACTGGATGACAAAAAGCTCAACTCCAGTTCTTCACTGACCCCTCCCTTTCTCTTTTCTATTTTAAATCTGTTTTAATGATCCAAAAATGCATTTTTGGATCATTAAAAGCAGCAAAGCTGAGAAGCTAAGCTACGAGCTAAGCTAACAGGCTGACCTCGTTAAAAATCCTCCGTCTTGTCGACGCTCCATTTTTCACGGTTGAAACCCATGCCTTCGTGTAAAAAGTTGTTTTTCTCTGCAAAAAGAAGCTGAGAACTTGTTTACTGATTTTTTTTTTTTTTTAATATTAAAAGCTTTGTGTGAAAAATGCTATGCTAAAGAGTTCAAACCACTCCGAGCGTCTGCCATTTTGAGAACCAAAAAACATGATTAGAGACAGCCCATGTCACGTCAAGGGGCCTCCCTCCCATTTTTCTTAGAGACACGCTGCTTGCTCCCTCACCATCCATCCTTGGGTTCAAAGTCTTATACTGCCATCCGGTGGTTGAAAAAAGGTACTACATGTAGAATTAACCAACATTTCTTCTTTAATTTGACAATAATTAGTAATTATTGTCAAATTTCAAACAATATTATCATTTATCACAATAATTTCTGAGAATTAATTGCCCAGCAAAATTTATCGTGACAGGCCAAGGCGCTTCACCGTTCCCACCCATATTTTGCAGGTCTAGGGATTTGAACTGGTGACCTTCCAGAATCACCTTCTTTAAACTCTGCGCCACCGCTCCCAATTGATACATTTTAGATTTTTTTTTTCTTCAAAAATTAAACAAAAACTAATGAAGCGAATGTGAAGTTTTGAACGTAGTGGATTAGATTCTTATAAAGGAGAAGCTCATGACTGACGTCTCTCTGACCAGTCGCTGTCCTTCAGTCTGCTGACGTCAGAGCTTCAGCTCCACTTGGCTCGCTTGAAGCCTCGGCAGAGTGGGTTCTAAGAACCGAGCTGAAAGCGGGTCGGATGACCCAATAGAGTCGAGCCCGTGGAAAAAGGCCGTTTGAGAATCACACATTTTTTCATCCTAGCAGGTTTTTCCAAAAATATGGGAAAGGTTTTTCTTAAAATGAGCATAAACTGTTGGAGTCAACCCTGTTTGTCTGTTAGCAAAATATCTCTCTGGATGAAGTTTGATGAAATGTTTAGGCAGTAAATTTGGTTGTAGGTCTGCAGTCGACCCAGTTTAGATTGGTCACATTAGAAAACACTATAAGGCTGTAATTCAGATTTTCTAATGACCTAAAGCTTTGTGTGGTAGTAGCTGAGAGTCATTCACGACTCCAAACTCCTGAACATCTCTGTCTCACAGGAGGTCGAGCATGATGAGTTTTAATTTCAGGGTTGGACCAAACCGTTTCAAACGTTATTTCTCATCATAGGATGGTCTCGGTGTAAAACTGAAAGGCGTCGGACGAACGCCGGGCTTTGATTTGTAAAGTGACCAAACATATTTTGACTTGACAGCTTTCTTTTTTTATTTTCAAATAATGTTACAAGTTTTTCAGTATAACTATAAAACGGTCGTAGCAACGATCAGTCGTTAGGCTGATGTCCTCCATCATGGGAGCAGCTGGTTCTGGATGTCACAACAAACTGGTTGATCCACATGTGAAGGTGCAGTTTATAAGACTGAGTTTGTTGCAGCTCCTCAGACTGAGGAAGTCTTTTGGATAAAAGACGAAATGTTTCAACAAAGAAGAATCCGTCCGGAGGACCTGACTTTACTTTTGTAGTGAACCAGATGACCTCAAATCTACCAGATGGACAGAGACTGTTATTTTCATTGATCTGAATGAGTCTGGGCCATCTGATGAACTTTCTTTCTTGAATTAATCAAGCAGAAAAGACAATTCTTTATAATCATTACTGTCTTACAAATGTTTTGATAATCAAATTGTGTTAGTTCACTCAATGCTTTACAGGTTGAAAAGAACTACTAATTTTTATTTTACATAAACAGTAAGTAATGATTTTTGTTCCTCATTCAGAGAAGAAATCACCTGAATATGCCTTTCTTGATTTTCTGTCTGAAATGAGCAAGCTGTCGTAAGTATGTGAAAGGTTGGTCTTCGGTCAACTAAAATGTTTACTGAAGAAGAAATGTCATGTTTAAACTTTTTCAGAAGATTACCAAGAGTAGACTCCAGAAAGTCTGCTGCTTCTGCAATAATCTTTTCTGTATGTTAAACAAGTTTCATTCTCTGACCTCGACTGTTGATAAACACCTTACGTCAAAAACACACCTCTTTCTGGTCCTTCCACGAATCAGAAAGCTCTAAACTGAACAGGAAGTAAACTCATTTAAAATGTGACAACTGCCCAGTTCAAGTTAGAATGAGAGCTGACAACAGATTGAGAGTTCTGGAGAATGTGAGAGTTCCAAGATTGAGAATGCAGTCGGTTCTGAAAACTTCAGAGCAATGAAGAATCCAGAGGTTTTTTGGGGATTATAATTCTGTTTTGAGCTAATCAACGCACGACTTTCTGAAGGTTTGGTAGCTCTCGACGGAGACGCTGAAACGAGTCAGAAAGGAACTACATCCAACGCTGATTCATCATCAACAGGTAGATGGTTCTATTTTGACCAAGTGTACCGTGAGAAGCTGAGATCGGACGGAGCGTGCAACTTCTGGTCAAACAGATTAAATTCCCTCACACATTTCCTCTGTAAGATAAATCTCAATTTAATCTTAAACTCTTCTCTCTCATAAATCAGTACAGATATTTTTAGAAATGTCTGAAGCAAAGTCCTCAAATCACCGCCGAGTGATTTGAAGTTCATTTTCTGTGAAACTGTCTGTTATTATTTTCATATTTTGCCAAATTAATGTAAATGTTTGATGTTAAACTTTGATTTTGAAAATAAATGATTCCATTCATTTGATGGGTCAAAGATAAATAACGTCTCTCGTTCACATTTCTGTTAAATTCAATGCACGGCATTTACAGTCAGAAAAATGAAGAACTCGTGAATATTGTATGCATATATAATTCATATATTTGTCATACAACAAGTGACACGTACCTCACGTGACACACTACACTTTCTTAGTTTTTTTGTTTTACCTGGATTGTTGAGCAGCGTCAGGATTTAAAACAGTCAGTTTTAAAAACAGATTTATTTTTGAACACATAAACCTGCGTCAGTTTTTCACGTTCCCTCTTGCTTTGAACTTTTAAACTCCCCCCAAACTGTTTTACTCAACCTTTGACCCTGAGTCAGCCCGGTCCTGGTTCTCGTTCTTGTCAAGTAATATTTTTTGAAGGAACTCCTTTGATGCCCGTCGCCCCCGCCCCGGCGGTCCATTCAGCCGAGGAAACACAACAAACTCTGAGCTGTTCAGAAGAGAAAGCTTTTAAAGAACCGTCTGAAGGCAACAGAGCTGGAGTTCAAGAGCGAGGACACAGACAAGTTGTTTGTTACGCTTTTAGGATAAAATTATCTTTATTTTGACGTGAGAACTACTTGGGAGTCAGAGTGATTGGCTTTTATGGATTTATTTATTTTTTACCTTGAACCTTGCGTTGATGCATGTTCAGTAATCCACGTAGAGACATTGAACCAGGTTGAGTCAGCTCCTCAGACTGAAGAAGACTTCTGCTTAAAAGACGAAACAAAGACCAGTCATGGTCAATCAGGTCATCTGGACAGTTTCTTTTTTTTGTGGAAAGACATTTCACCCTTTATCCAGAGGGCTTCATCAGTCTGAGAAGTCCCAAGAAAAGGTTTTCCCCACCAAGCAGTACACTCCTTTAGTGGACGAACCAGTTTGCTGGTGATAAGATGGTTTCTGGGGGCTGTCATGTCCCCCGTCGACTCCTCCCAGGCAGGCAGCCACAGCCAAAGTGGTTCAAGACATCAGAGTTCATGCTCAATCATCCAGGTACAAAATCCAATAATGGTCAGTCAGGCCATCTAGACAGTTCTTTATTGTGAAAAGATGTTTCGCCCTCTATCCGGAGGACTTCATCAGTCTGAGGAGTCCCAAGTAAACTGTTTTCTCACTAAATGCAAAAAACTAAACTGTCCAGATGACCTGACAGAACGTTGTTGGATTTTGTACCTGGTTGGTTGAGCATGAACTTTGATTCAACAAAGAACTCGTCCAGAGGACCTGACGCAACTCGTTAGACCTGAACCTCGTCAGAAAGTTCCCAGAAATCCCTCCGGTCTCAGTATTTCAGTTTGTTTATTCCACGGAGGCTCATCTGTTCAAAACTAAAACATTATTTATTGTTAGACGTGTTATCGTTGCTCAACAGCTTGAACGAAATGAAAGTAATTTGATCCCAACGTAAAATATTACACTCATTAAGCACACGTAATGAACAACAGATGCAAATTTACTGTCATTTTGTTGTTTAAACAAGTTTCTACTGAAGTTGAAATGTTTGTTGGGCTGTAAATCTTAAACCGATTCCTGCCTCTTTATTTGTTTTGGACTTTTTAACTGGAAAAAAGAACTTGGAGACTCCGTTTATTGTGTTTTGTCTTTGGGAAAACCAGCAATTCAAAACCCCTTTGAGCAGTTGTTTTGACAAATGTTCTGGATTTCAGCACAGTTCCACTTGGACAACGTTGGTCACAAAACAAATCTCAATTTTCATGATTTCTTTGACTCGTTGTCCGGTTCACCTGAGATCTAACTGGACCGGTTTTGCTGGGTGTGCGCTAACAGGATTAGCTAAGCTAGCTCCTCACCTTTGCATCCAAATCTAAAACGTGTTCCCGTGCGATTATGTATAAAGAAGGGAGAGGAGCAACTTAGAAGTAACTAGTTAAGATAGTTATAACACAAGATCAGATTATTTGTGTTGTAATCTGTAAAAAAAGTAAATGAGACATTTAACGGTTACTTGGGAAAATATGAAGCAGATGGAGCGTTTAGTAAAGAGCAAGCTAGCTAAAGGTAGCGTCATCTATTGGCTGACTGGTTAAAGATGTTTGTGAGGGAGTCTCAGAAATGTCTCAGTTTAGTTTCCATAATTCAAAAGTGTGGCAGCTGGATTCTGACACCTTCACAGGAGCTCTCCTCTGACACAAACATCTGGCTACAGCCCTGCACGTTCCAGTCTAAAACCTTTTTGTAACAAAAGGTCATTCTTGAAAAACTGGTCTCCCTTGATTTCAGCATGATGGATTAGTGGTTCGCACTGTTGCCTCACAGCAAGAAGGTCCTGGGTTCAATCCTCAGATTGGACCTGGGGTCTTTCTATGTGGAGTTTGCGTGTTCTTGTGTTTGCGTTGGTTTTCTCTGGTTTCCTCCCCCAATCCAAAAACATGCATGTTAGGCCTTCAGGCCCAGGACTCCTTTGAAAAGGTTTGGGGTCTCTGGGATTTTCCTGGTTTTATAAAGGTTCATAAATAAAATGTTCAGAAAGTGCGACTTAGCCGACTAAATAAACGCGGAGGTGGCTGTCGAGGTGGGTACGATGTGGTCAACAAAATAATGTGCACGCTCTTGAATACGGTTTGTGAGTCTGGCCACGCAAAACCTGACCATACGTCTCAGAACTAAAACAGAACTTAAAATGAGAACATCAGTCAGATCAAATGTCCTCTGTTTCAGTCATCAACCTGCTCCTGGGAGGTGGCGGGAACAAGAAAAGAGTACATTTTCTGAACTGCAGAGGAAAAACTCTCACGCCGCTTTTTCTTTCCACAAGTATCACATTTCACGTTATTACACTCGGCCTTCCTCGCTGCGGGAGATGTGGAGAGAAAAGCACGAGAGGAGAAGAGTCAGACCTGACAACATTAACATCATTAATTAGTTTTAGTTTTAGTTGGAATATATGTGTGAGATTGAACCGCTACACATCTGTAAAAACACATTCCACACACATTAGAGGCGTGCTTCTGCAGGAACCATCGGCCTGGCTCGAATTAATAAAAATAATATAAACTGAAGAAAAAACCAAAGGGCATGTCGAGCGGCACGGAGTTCTGTGAAAACATCCACTTTGTGATAATTCACTGAAATCTGCTTCTCACATGAGTCACCAGTACTTTACTGTCCTTGGCTTTTTAGTTTTAAATAATATGTTCATTGAAATAAAGTCATAATATTGTGCTTAAAGTTTCACATGTTGAGATTATAAACACTTGAATAAAAGGTTGGAATAACTTTTAAATCTTTGTTTACATTTTACACAACTTCTGAACGTTCTGTTTTATACGACTTTAATTCCTCTGAACTCCGATTTCTTTGGGTTTTTATCGGCCGCACGCACGCACACGCACGCACGCACACACACACGTACGTCTCCCTCCAGGAATAATCTCTGATAGTGATCAAGTGTTTAATGTGTGCTTTGAAAGAGCTGCTGGGATTTCTGGGAGGGATCGGCACGGAGTCTGCAACGCTCTTCACTCACGTTCTCAGGTCACCTGATCAGACACGAGCCACGTTTTATTGCAGCCGGAGAACAACACGAGCCTCGAGAAGCTCAGCTGAGTTTCTGTCTGTTGACTGGGCTGATGCTGTTTAAAGAAACTCGCTTCGTTAATTTAAGTCAAGTTTAACCAAAAAAGTCCGTGCTCAATAATCCAGGTATACAATCCCAACAATTTTCAGTAACAGTAAGCTGTTTGTGGGAGGAATCAGTTTTGTGTTGTGTGTTTTCTTGACTGATGAAGCCTTCTGGATGGAAGGTGAAACGTTTCAGCAAAAAAAAAAAAGAAACTGTCCAGATGACCTGACTGAAAATTGTTGGATTAAGTCAAGTTTATTTATGAAGCACATTTCAAACTGCAGTTTAGTGCCAAAGTGCTTAACAATAAGATCAAGGCAGCAAAAAAACCCCACAAAAACAAGATGTAATTAAAAGCACCAAAAATAAAAACACAAAAACGATGAACAACAATGACATAGTACCGTATTTTCTCCGTCACACCACCGTATAAGTCACATCTATTATGCGTCACCGCTGTTAACCCAGAAATGTGGACCGGTGTTGTGCCAAAAATCAATTGGCTGCCAAATGGCGGCCGCGGGAGCGTGCATGGGAGGACTTCAACAATAATTTAACAATATTAAGACTTAAAAACAATTATTTGTTTGCTCGACTTTATAGTAAAGGTGTGTCTCGGTTGAACTTTTACTTAATAAATGCACTTTAATGGTCAAATCAGCTGCATCTCACCGGGTCGGTGCAACGAAATGAAGCTGATTTGACAGTTGCTCCAAGCAAGCTGAACAAAGGTGGCAGTCTATGGCAAGCTGACTGTGTCATTAATAGCCACTTGCCAGAGTAAGAGCCAGTGAAGGGACGACAAAACTGGTGAAATGTGCTCAAACTTGCGAGTTCCTGTTAAGAGCCGTGCTGCATCATTTTGGACGAACTGGAGACGTGAAGGGGAAACCTGGCTCACCCCGTGTTGCTGTAGTCCACCTGTGCCTTTGCATCTTTCAGTGAGCAGCAGGTACTGAGAGGAAACCACAAACAGACTCGTATTAGCTGCTGGTTGCTTTTCCACCCCTGAAAACCACTCAGGGGGAGTCGTTACGTTTTATTATAAGAGCCCTGCAAACATTTATGAACAATCCACACTGATATAGATCTTACTGAGTGCTGAAGTAAAGTGTTGTAACATCTGCAGTCAGTGAATGTTTGTTTTATACTTGATCCTTTAGTTCTCAGCACACCTGTGCACCTGACGTTTTACTGTATCGTGATAACTTGAAGGAACATAAACGTAACTGAAGTCTTTACTGGAATAACCATTCAGACCTGCTAATGATTTTACTCTCATCCAGAAGTTACTGAATATATGATCCTGATGGTCTGAGCTGTTGACAGAGTGTGCCGCACTAAAGTCTAATTCAGGAGCGCCGTCTTTGTTGACACTCTGGACCAGTATATTCCAGGATCATGGCGTCTGGCTCTGTGTTGCTGAAGGAGATCTATGTTTTTGAAGTGGATCAGATGGACCAGTTCTAACAATGATGGGGTTTTTAGAGCAGGGCAGTCTGAGCTGTTGTCTTTGTTGCTGTTTGTCAGAATAGAGCTACGTTCAGATAGATAGAAAAACACAGCTCTCGTTATGGAAAATAAACAAAAGAGTTTGACACGCTCTGGACATCCGTGTGATTTTGCTGAAAGAAAATGAATCCCTGGAACGTTTGTCTATTTTTAAAATCCAAGTGACAAAATAAATAAAGTGCTATGTGTTGTCATTGTATGGTCCCATACAACGGTGAAATTAGTTCTCTGCATTTAACCCATCACACCTGGGAGACTTCCAGGTGGAGCAGTGGGCAGCTCTGCAGGCGCCCGGGGAGCAATTAGGGGTTGGGTGTCTTGCTCAAGCTGTGACTTTCTGCAACTCATGAGTAGACCTGTCTCGATAACAAATTTTGCTGGGCGATTAATTGTCTGAAATTATTGCGATAAACGATAATATTGTTTGAAATTTGACAATAATTAGTAAATATTGTCAAATTTAAGAAGAAATGTTGGTTAATTTTATTTTGAGTGTAGTACCTTTTTTTGACCACCGGATGGCAGTATAAGACAGTTTGAACCAAAGGATGGATAGTGAGGGAGCGAGCAGCATGTCTCTTAAGAAAAATGGGAGGGAGGCCCCTTGACGAGACATGGGCTCTCTCCTTCCTGTTTTCAGTTTTCAAAATGGTGGCTGCTCGGTGTGGTTTGAGCTCTTTAGCATAGCATTTTTCACACAAAGCTTTTAATAAAAAAAAAAAAATCAGTAAACAAGTTCTCAGCTTCTTTTTGCAGAGAAAAACAACTTTTTACACGAAGGCACTGGTTTCAACCGCAAATTTTTGGAGCTTCGACAAGACGCCCCAACAACAAAAATAACAGTTTGACAGACAAAAAATTAGACTTTATCTCCAACAAGCCCAAAGAGCTGTGTGTGTGGCCTTTAAAACATTAAAGTAACTGAACAACGTAGATAAACGAGATGTTTCACACTTAAAGAAAAGCTTTCAACCATAGATGAGGAGCATCTGGATGAGATGTTCTTAACATATTGGGTAAAAAATCAAATGATCTGCCTGTGCTCATCTTTAGGAGCCCGTTTATACATGAACATAGGTCAAATATAAGTTGCTTAAGGACAAAAACATTCCCTGGAAACGGATCAAGTTCAAGGTTAGAACTTGAGAAACCCTCCTAAAGACCTTCAGAATATCTGGAGATCTGCTGATCAAGATCCCAGTAAAGTTCGTCTCCTCAGAAGGCCGCCTCAGGACTTTTGCACAGTACAGAACATCTGACATCCATCTGTTCTTCATCGTGCTCGCTGCACAAACAAGCCTGAGAGATTATCACAGCTCTGCTCCAACAAACACTGGAGTGGATGTACCCGGCGGCGAGAGATGCATCCTGCTACAGAAAACACAAACACAAGCAGCACAGGAGTTCAAGGCTGGCTGTGTGTGTGTGTGTGTGTGTGTGTGTGTGTGTGTGTGTGGGTTGATTATTTTATTCTCTGTTGGGCCACAATGCTGGAGGCTTCATATCTAACTGTTCAATTAGAGACATTTATCATCACGCAGCATTAAAGCTGCTCAGAGTTCGTCTGGTGTGTTTTTAGTGGTAGGAGGGTGAAGTCGCCTCGAACAGAAACTGTTTGTTTGATTGAGATCAATTGTGTCTCTCAGACAGAAGAACGAGTAACAACACAAGAGGAACACAAGCGAGAAGCAGAGTTGTTTTGTGTGGAAGGGTCAGGTTTCACTTTGCTTTCTGTGCAGCTGCCAGACGGGCTCTGGAGTTGCAGGATGACGGTGCTCACGGTGTCGACACTTGGTACATTTTTCAGCGTAATCTGACAGGACGCTGATAAGAGCATAAAGTTAGTCCACTCACACTTCTTTTCAGACACACTTCGTCCTTTTTGGACAAAATATACAAGTGAGGATGAATGGATTAGTGCCGCAGAGCTCAGCGTGATGTATGGATGTCCTGATCACTCCCTTCACTGCTGATCCTCGTCACAATGTTTCACTGTTTGGTTTCTGCCACACAACTCTAATCCTCCGGTTTTTAAAAATCTTTTCCTTCATTTTTCATTATAAGTGCTATATGTTGTCATTATATGTTCCCATACAATGACAAGAAATGGTTTTCTGCCCATCACGCCTGGGATACGCCCAGGTGGAGCAGTGGGCAGCTATGTAAGTGCCCGGGGCGCAATTAGGGATTGGGTGTCTTGCTCAGAGACACCACGACTTGTGGGCGTGGGGGGTAGTCAAACCACGACTTTCTGGTCCCAGGTCTGCTGCCCGACACCATCTCTGCTCCAATTGCAAATGAACGCACCCTTTTGAAGCGTTCAAGTTGGTGCAAAGTTTAATTGTTGTGAAAGTTGCACCACAGTTTTGGCTCTTTGCACCAACTTTAGCGCCAAAGCTGTGGTGCAACTTTCACAACAATTAAAGTTACTGATTTTCACGAGGGACTGAGTGAACATAATAACAAGTAAAAATATAAACTACAACGAACACAACTACGCAGTGAGAACACAACGAGACGTATAAAACATAAAGGGACCATTAGAGAAGAGAAGTGAAACTTAATGATCAGCAACAAAACGTCAAAAACACATTAAATAAAAGACAACCACAAATGACAAAAATACTAAGTGAGACATAAAATGCAACAAAAAACAATACGGACGACTCTAAATGATCTCAGAGCAATAAGACAAATGAAAAAGAACATCTACAAGAACTGGAAAAAACAAAACGCCTCTAAAAGAACAACAACCAAATCCATAAACAAACGATAACTTGGAGTTTAACTCGTATTAATCCAACAATTTTCAGTCAAGTCATCTGGACAGTTTCTTTCTTTTTTTTTGGTGCTGAAACGTTTCACCTTCCATCCAGCCATCCATCCGTCCATCCAGCCATCCATCCAGCCATCCGTCCATCCGTCCATCCAGCCATCCATCCAGCCATCCGTCCATCCAGCCATCCGTCCATCCAGCCATCCATGCAGCCATCCATCCATCCAGCCATCCATGCAGCCATCCATCCATCCAGCCATCCATCCAGCCATCCATGCAGCCATCCATCCAGCCATCCGTCCATCCAGTCATCCATCCAGCCATCCATCCAGCCATCCATCCATCCATCCAGCCATCCGTCCATCCATCGGTCATCGTCTGCTTGTTCTGGAGTGAGGTCGCGGGGGCAGCACCTTGAGCAGTGAGGCCCAGACATCTTGTTCCACAGCCGCCTCTTCTGGGACGACTCCAAGACATTTCCAGGCCAATTCAGAGATATCGTCTCTCCAGTGTGTCCTGGGGTCTTCTCCCAGTCGTACATGCCCAAAGCATCTCCCCAGGGAGACACGCAGGGAGCATCCTTACCAGATGACCGAACACCTCAACTGGCTCCTCTCGATGTGGAGGAGCAGTGGTTCTACTCTGAGTCTCAAGCAGATAACTGAACTTCTCACCTTGTATCTAAGGGAGAGTCCAGCTCCCCTGCAGAGGAAACTCATTTTAACAGCCTGTATCCACGATCTCCTCCTTTCAGTCACTACCCAGAGCTTGTGGCCATAGGTGAGTGTTGGAACATAGACCGACTGATAAACAGAGAGCTTTGCCTTACAGCTCTGCTCCCTCCTCACCACAATGGACCGGCACAGAGTCCGCAACACTGCAGATGCTGCACCAATCTCATACTCCATTCTTCCCTCACTCATGAACAAAACCCCGAGATACTTGAGCTCCTCTGTTTGAGGCAGAACTTCACCCATGACCTGACGAGATCAACCCAAATAATAATAAATGGCAATAAAAATCAAAGCAGACATGTTCCTGTTTTTTACCCCGTTTCATAATGTAGCTTGTTTTTATTTTGTTTTATATCACAACTTTAATGTTCATTTTATATGTATTTTATGGCTGTTTATTGTTGTGTGTACCTCATCTGTGGTTTTGGTTAAATAGGTCTCTCTTGAAAATGAGCCCCAATCGTGACTCAGTGAGACTAACCTGTATAAATAAAGGTTGAATGAAAAAGAAAATCACCCGGTCCTCATCCCAGCAGCCTCACACTCGGCTGCAAACTGCTCCAGTGAGAGCTGGAGATCACGGCACCATGATGCCAACAGGACCACATCATCCCTAAATAGCATTGATGGAACCCTGAGACCACCAAACTGGATTTTGCCCACCCCCCGTCTGCACCGAGAAATTCTGTCTGTGAAAGTTATGAACAGACTCTGTGACAATGGGCAGCCTTGGCCGAGTCCAACTCGCACCCTGAAGGGGTCCAACTTATGGCCGGCAATGTGAAGCAATCACTTGCATCGCTTGTATAGAGACTGAACAGCCCGTAACATCGGGCCCCCAATCCCACTCGTGGAGCACCCCCCACGGTGTACCTCGCAGAACACGGTCAAAGGCTTCTCCAAGTCCACACCACACATGTAGACTGGATGGGCAAACTCCCATACACGGAACTGGTTTGTTCCACTTTGGAGTAAACTGTTGGGGGAAGAATTAGTTTTGTGTTGTGCGTTTCCTTGACTGATGAAGCCTTCTGGATGGAAGGTGAAACGTTTCAGCACAAAAAGAAAAAAGAAACTGTCCAGATGACCTGACTGACAATTGTTGGATTGTAGACCTGGATTATTGAGCATGGACTTTGTTGATCTTTCTGATGGGTTCTTCTGCCAGGCGTTCCCAGCCTCACTACACGTTTGTGTGCACGGGTCTGTCCGACGTCTTCTCCCATCATCCGATCCAACTCACTACCAGGTGGTGATCAGTTGACTTCTCAGCTCCTCTCTTCATCTGTGTCCAAAACAAACACGTCCACAAATCAGATGACAACACTCAAAGTTGATCATCGATCTAGGGCGACCTGGTGCCAAGTGCATTTATGTTCTCTTTAAACCCTAAACTTCTGGAAACTCTCAAATCTTTGAATTGGAATCAGAAAATGTATTGTTTTTTTGTTTTTTCATTCAAACTTAGATTTTTGTTTGGGGATTTCTTGTTTTTTATCGTCACATTCTTGTAACAGCTTGTAGTTAATTTGGTTGAACTTTTTCTTTCTCTGTCTTCACTTCCACAAACCCATTTCTGTTGTAGAATAACCAAGAAAACAGCAGTGTATCAATTTCACTCTTACAACAACTCTAAGCTCAAATGTTTAAAGTGGTTTATGAAAACACCGTTTTATTTTACAGTTAAACGTTACAGTTTTTAAATATTTTACGGGTATTTTCAAGAGCAAACACCGGCTTCAGCAGTTCGTTGTTGCTTCGGCTCAATGCAGCTTGGAGCAAATTCTGCAGGAACATCATCATATTTCTGCCACAATAGTTGTGTAATACAGAAAGATCTCCGGTCTAAAGGTTTATAAAATAATGTTCACATAAACCACTGTGAAAAGATTTAGATTAAAGATGAACGCAGTTCCCTGTAGACCTGCTCCCATCAAATTTGCTGTTAATCTGGTCAGAATTAAACTTTCTCCAAAGTGGATTTTATATATTTTAATTGAATGTTTTCCCTCTGAAACATATTTTTAAGGCAATGCACATACATTTGATTTATTTATTCTAAATGTTCCTCTCTACAGTCGTGGTGGACCGTCAGGGCCAGCAAAGCCTTCTCTGCTCGCCTAAACACAGATTCACTAACTTACATTTTAGTATTTTTTCTGTTTATTAATAATAATCTGGAATATCTGTTCCCTTCATGTCGCAGCTTTCCTCCTGGTTGCGCAGCTTCCACCAGCACATTTTTCATCGCACTTTGATCCACTCGTTTCAACACATCCATCTTTTAGATTATTGCTCATTCTTCTGTGAAACTGGGTTGTCGTTCCTCAGTGTGAACGTGCAGCACCATGTTGATGGTAAACCATTTGACGACAAACCCATGAATTATTAAAACGCAGCTGCTTCCCAACACTGACGGAGCGAGCCGCTGGTCAGATTCAATAATAAGCAGGTGTTGAGGAAAGAGCCGCTAACTCAGAACCTCGTCCTTCTGTTTCTACTGCCACTCTTTTCCAGAAGAAATGGGTCTTTTCCAACATTCCAGCACTCCCAGTGCGAGGATTACACAGCACCAGCAGCCACATCCAAGTGTGAAATCATCTAAACCGAACCAAAGCCTCCAAATCTCAGGGCTCTTCAGGTCAGAGTAGGTTTGTGAAACCAGGTCAGAGCAGGACCAGAACAAACATGAAGTGTTTTTATCTCAAAGCTCTGATAATTCCTCCAGCAGGGGGACTTAATCCCTGGAGGTTTAAGACTCCACGTTAGAAACTGTGATTTAATGTGAAAGATCTCCGGATCCAACCCAGTCAGGTGTTTAACTGCCGTACCACCATCGGGGCTCAATCTAACTGCTCCTGTGCTTGAACCCATGAGCAAATGCTAAAGTGAAGTTAGCATGGAAGATCAAAGGAAAATCTGTTATTCTTTATTTCCACATCTGCATTTCCAGAAATCTGGGCCCGTCATCGTACCGACCTCAACATGCACAATAAAAATGAAATAAAAACATTCCCAGAAGGAATGCATATCGCCCGCTGCCTTGCGTGCCAAAGCTTTAAACGAAGATCTCTTGTGATCTGCTGATGCTAGGAGTACGTGTTGTGGATGACTCTCAGCTACTACCGCACCGTATTTAAGTTCGGTATCTGTAAAAACGTCCGAGTTGTAGCTTTTCTGTGTTTGCTGATGTCGACCGTCCCTCTTGAATCAGGTTGACTCAAAGTATCAGCTGTAGATGCACTTCCATTGATTACTTACTGTTTCATTAAAATTCATGTCGTGGTTCAGGAGATATTTTGCTAACAGACGAAAGAACACGCAAAAAAAAAAATGCACAGTTGCCTTCCTTTTATGTAAGTGGACGATGCCATCTCTCAAAATGCTCATAAAATTGTAGGACGTGGTTTAAACTTGTGCACTCCGTGTTTCAAAGCAGGGAGGGACATTTTAAGCCAAAATATTCTTTTAAATTTGTCTAAATGTTAAATTAGTCTTTGATGGAAGGAAAGTGCTGGGGTGTTTAGAGTATTTGGAGGGGCTGGTGTCGTGTTGTACTTTATAAAATGACAATTGGTAAAAAAATATCTATCTAAGGAAGCGCTCAAATCTTCACTTTGTTGCATTAATTCTTTAAACTCACTTAATTTAATTAGACGTAGGCGTCACGACTGTTTCAGAAATTATAACCCTAACCCTGAATTTCAAGTCTTGTGACAGTTTCAACAAAATCTTTGAACCAGACTTCACAGGTGGTTTTAACTAAATGTTCAGCCTTTATATGAAAAGGGAAAAAAACATCTCCGGCCAAAATAACTCCTAAAAAGAAAGTTTAATTTGAATCCTGAGTGCTGAAGCACACAAGTCTTGTCCATAAATCTGCTCAGAAATATCAGCAACAAAGACTTGAGTATAAAAGTTGTCTCGGATGTGCCAGTGTCCCACATTTGGAGAATAAATATGTTTTCTCAGAGCTGAGAAGTCCTTGAGCTGCTACGCAACAGAACTGAAAGTGAATTTAAATAAGTTCAATTGATTTGTCATTTAAAACAAAATCAATTCGGTCTCACGGCACCACTGATCTAATCTCGTGCTGAACTTGAATAAATGTTTTCAGCTTTTTCTTATTCTTTAGCTTGATGGAAGTAAAGTTTACGAAGCAGCAACTCTGTAGTTAGGAGCCAAAGTTTGAACATGTCAAACTTCAATTTTGTTTTTAAAAGTCCTTCGCAGGTCTGAGAGCACAGCGCACACTTGGGTTTGTGCACACCGGGTCTGCTCCTTCTACAGCAAACACACTCACATGAAAGATTTGGCCGTTGTTTTCCACGGGATGTCCTTCCTGATGCAACAAACACGGGGAGGTGACGTCTGGTCACAGATTTTTGATTTTAGGACTCATTAACCATGAGGAACAATATGGTGAGAATTAAAAAAATAATAATTTACCATTGTTCTTGACTTGGCAATGAGTACCTTTAAATAAAATAACATACATTTGATTACCATAATTTTCGCTGTGTAAGTCATATTTTTTTGCATAAATTAGCATGCTAGTGACCTAAACAGAGAAGCAACTTGTCCCCCCCCTCATATTTATAACCCTATTTATGGCTGAGATCTGACAGTTTCATTCATTGTGACATGAGAAATATTGAACTCGTTTCACCGCGCTGCCCAGGTGAAAATGCAGCTGATTTGACCATTAAAGTGCATTTATTACAGAAAAGTTACTGAGACACACCTTTACTATAAAGTCGAGCAAACAAACAATTGTTTTTAAGTGTTAATCTTGTTAAATTCTTGTTAAAGTCCTCCCGTGCACGCTCCCAGGCCGCCATTTGGCAACCGATCGATTTTTGACAACACCGGCACCAGGTTGTCAGCGGTGATATACAACAAAGCGACATATTTGTTTTTTTCCACTTTGTTAGACATTTTTGGACTGATGCAACGTGTACGGCGGCAAGTACGGTAGTTTAATAGTAATATTTCCCAGGCCATCATTTTAATTTGCTGTTTGTTATATTAATGTTGTTAATTCACATGTGGTCAGACTGGGACAGGTGAGCTCAGAACAGGAAGTGAAACCATAGGAAGCTTGCTAACTTGAAAGGCACGTAGCTAATGACAAGCGGGTTGGAGGATTGAAGAGAATTTATTTTTGATTTATTTTACAGATCAGTTAAAATAAACTTACCGTGCTCTGTTCAGTAAAATACACCACACAGTGTTGCTCGCTGCTTCGACTGCGCTGAAAGTGAAACTTAAAGTGAACGGCCATGACTTGAAAGTAGTCTTCATGCGCCCTCTGCTGGATACATTGTACAATTACACCTTTTGCCAGTAAGGACTCGTCTTGTTCCCAGTGTTTATTTTGTCACATAATGGGACTCTTATCACCGATACGATATGTCTCCTAACGTCTGTATCGGCCTAATCAATATATTGGATAGGCTCTAGTTATAATAGAAATAGATAAACTTTCTACCCAACATGGTGTTTTTCTCTCTGGGACTTTGTGCTAACAAGCTTCAAATCATAATTTCTGAAATGCTGTTTTTTTATTTATGTTGGAAGGCGTGTTTGAAATGTCTTGTTTCATGTAACAGAGTTGTGTTTTAGTTGAGACTCAGTCTCTAAAGGTCTGCAGGACATTCCTGCACGGTTTAATTTATCACTTCAGCAGAACAGTTGTTCTCCACTGAGCTGATGCTTAAAGCACAAGCTGTCCTTGACGGAGAACAACAAAATAAAAAAAGCCAAGAGTTCTGCTTCAAAGTAGCAGAACCATCAGAGTGAGCACACAAACACAGCAGGTAATTGCGACTGTAATTATTTCGAGAGATTGGTGATGAAAAAACCCACGTTTGTTCTCCAGCTGGGTTAAAATGTCTGATCTGAGCCTAAATCCATCTTACATAATGCAGAACCTCATGTGCAGCCTCAGTTAAAGCCACAGCAGAGTTTCTGCTCAAAACGTTTTCAAAATCCGCTTCAGTGACACCGTTCAGCGAAGTTATGCTTTCTAAGTTTTTGTGAGCATGCAGTAATGTTTCTTTGTTTACGTGCACTTTGTCCTGTCACATATTTTTCATCAAATCCACTGATAAGCCCTGCAGCTGTATAAACTTGCACACCAGCAGGCACAGAAGCGTTTGACAGCTACAGTTAATCTAATCTCGTCTCCAACACCTCACTGAACCGCCTTCCTTCATTCTGCCAGTTCAGCAGAGCCAGACATAAACTCCGTGAACTGAAACATTACATTATACGTCTCTGTGTCCTCGGTCCTCTTCTTCTGCTTCCCCGACTCAAGCAGCCACCGTTTCAGTTAACCCAGTCATCACCCGGCCACACGCGCTTCATTTGATTTAAACTGGACTTTTTCACACCGAAGCAGGAGCTGAAACAAAGACAAAGGTGGATGAACTCCCGCAGGAATATCAGATGTTTATTCTGTTAAATAATGAGACACTGAACAAAAATCAACGCAGCACTTTTGTTTTGGCTCCCATTTTTCATGAGCTGAACTTAAAGACTCGAACGCAAAAGGCCTTTATCTCTCAAATATTGTTCACAGATTTGTGTAAATCTGTGTTAGTGAGCACGTCTCCTTAGCGGAAATAATCAAGATGCTGATTAAACAGTGTGATTATTGGTGAGCCTTAGGCTGACCACAATAAAAGGCCACTCTAAAGCATGCAGTTTTATCACACAACCAATGGTGGAAAAATTACTCAAACACCGTACTTCAGTAAAAGTACAAATAAAATAGACAAAAAATGTACTCTAGTAAATGTAGAAGTACCACTTTAACATTTTCCTTAAGTACTTGATTTTAAAAAATAAAGTAATAAAAGTAAAAGTACTTGCTGAATGTATTGTCTAATGCATTGATCTACAATATCTTTAAGTGTACCTGTATGTATATTTTGTGTAATACTTTAATAGTGTTGAGCCATTTTAATGAACGATGCTGCAGATAATACATGTTTTTATTGTGTTTACTCTGTGACACAGTTCAACTTGGACTTGTGATTCTGTGCGTCAGAATTCAGGGATGACCTGCAGAGTTAAATACCATTAATCAAAATAAAAATAGAGAACGGATTTTACCTTTGAAAGTTTATATTTAACACAAACCAATGTGTCATTTTAACTTCAGTAAACACATTTAAGTAAAAGTTGTCTGCTTGAACAAAAGGAGCATTAAACCTGACAAAGGAACAGGCTCTGATCATTTCTGCTCCAGTTTGTCATCAACTAGTTAAAATACTGTCAGTCAACCTTGTAACGGGTCGATATTGAACAATATTTTAACTTCCCGACACCATTTTTAAAACTTGGACCCGAGTATCGAGACATTTGGAGACATCTCTCGTCTCCTAACATCATGAACTGACACATTTTAATATTGGAGCAAGAATTTCTTGTTCAAGTTCACAAGAAGTTTGTTTTCAAAGTTTTTGAGTCCAGTCTGGATCTTTTGGGAGAGAGAATCTGTCCTGCTGTACTGAGCAGTCTTTCAATAGTCTGTCAATAATCTTTCAATAAGTCCACGGGTGGAGCGTATCTTCCGGCTGACTCTCCGCGGTGGAATCCATTTTGGGTGTGTTAGTGGTGCTGATGTACTGTACGTACTAGAATATACATCATTGGCCCAGCTCTTCTTGAAGGTGGGTCTAACGTTACCTGCCCACCTTGCAGTGATTCACTGGACCAGCTCCCCTCTCACCGTTGTTCACTTTCAAACTAACGAACAAATCAAAAAACTGCAACGTGAATGTAACGTGTAACACAACGCGTTATAGAAATGTAGTGTAGTAGAAAGTACATATACTTAATGTAAAATGTTGTGGAGTAAAAGTTGAAAGTACCCACGTTTAGCTCCACTTAAGTAAAGTACAGATACATGAAAAGTGTACTTAAGTACAGTAACAAAGTACTTGTACTTAGGGATGGGGTCAATCCGATCCAGTATCTGTATCGGCCTCCGATACCAGTAAAACTACAAAACATCTCTTTCACAGCAACATTCAACATATCATTTGTTATATATTCATTGTAATGATGAATTGTTTTTAAGTATTTCTGATTAAACCTACTAATTAACGAAATAAATAAATTTAAAGTATGAATCTAAACATTGATAATTCAGTTAAAGGGAGTGATGCTATAGTTGTGTGTTGGTTTTACTTCTTTCAGTGGGGAGAAAACTTAAGTCGCTCAAATTAGGTGTAGAGTCGGGTTTGATAAATATATATATATTTATAAATTTTGGGATGAAAAATGGAAAGTGTTGTTAAAGTGCTCATATCTGTGCAAGTTGAATAGCAAAATGCTGTTAAAACGTGAAACTTTTTCTAGAAGAGTCTTGATAAATTGTGACTAACAAATTAATCGTGTACTTAAATGTACCTGTGCCAGGGTTCAGTACAAACACACGCACCTTTTCTTTTAAAGACAAACGACCGTTGCATCTGGATCGTGCATACCTCTGTCCTGGAGAAAGGCTGGTTGATCCTAAATGCACGTCATGCACTTATGTTAGCATCATAAGGAGAAAACGGTTCAGCCTCAGCGTGAAACAGGCAGCTTTGAATGCGCTCATCAGTTTCAAGGATTTCAGAGAATAATGGAGTAAAGTCACTTTTGTCTCTTTCTGTACTTCATCTCCTTGAGCACTTGCGGCACAGTTACAGAGAAAACGCTACCTGCTGCAGCCGCTCGACTATAATTATGGGCTGTTCTCCTGTGGGGCTGAGCTCACGCAAACCCCGGGGCGCTAATTGATTTTGAAGGCTTTTCTCACCGAGGAACGTTTTTTCAGCGACAAATCCTGCAGCTAAGACAACTTTTAATGTTTGAAACCATTTTCACACAGCATCGGCGGGAAAGTTATGTTTACACCTCATTTATTTGATGGATGCAGTTTTATTAGACACAAAGAAAACTCGAACTGTCAGGTGGAAACAATGTATTTATATAAAGTTACAAAAACAGCTTTGTTTTAAATAATTTTTAGGTTGTGGGTGCTAAAAAAAAAGTGAAGGTTGCGTTTAACGTTTGTTTTGACCATAATTCTAATTTTGGATCGTCTCCACGTCCAGTTTTTAATCATTTGAGACTTTTTGCACATTGTGAGGAGTCAGGATTTTCCTTTTCATACCCTGGTGGTGTATTGTGGAGGAGTGGTGGCGCAGAGGTTAGAGAGGTGGGCTTGTGATCCGAAGATCGCCGGTTCACGCCCCGGCCCCGACAACATCAAAAAATTGTGGGTGGGGTAGGTGAAACACCCACACTTGCCCCCACCCTCATTCGCCCCACTCTGGGCCCATGAGCAAGGCCCTTAACCCCCACCATGTGCTCCCTAAAAACAAGTCTCTCTTGAAAATGAGTTCTCGTGGCTCAATGAGACTAACCTGTATAAATAAAGGATAAATGAAAAAATGAAAAAAAATTGTGTTTTTATAACATTCATTCATCGCCTTCAACTAAGACTGCAACAAAATAATATCTTTCTCTTGCTATTTGTCACATTAATGAGTCGCGGATACTGCTGTTGAAACTCATTGAGTTATTACCTTAAGAGCGATTTCAGGACCACAAGACAAGTCGCCTTGAACTGAATAATGACCTTTTTCCACTTGGCCCTGCTCGTGTCGACTTGACGCGAGTTCAGAATCTTTCCACCCACTTCCAGCTCGGTTCTTAGAACTGACCCAGCTGAGGTTCCAAACGAGTCGAGCTGAAGATCTGATGTCAGGAGGACATTGATTGGTGAAGGGGGAAGGTCAACTATTCATTCAACCTTTATTTAGACAGATAAGTCACATTGAGCTCAGAAGACTCATTTACAAGTGAGACCTGTTTAGACAGACAAAAAGTAGTGAAACTGGACACATGTAGGAATTGGAGGCGAACAAATTCCTATCAGGCTTTTTCTTCTTGCCTGAGAAGAAAAAGCCTGATATTAAAAAACACCTCACCCAAACAAGCACGTAGTGACGTAGACATTCTGCAGGGGGGGGGGGGGGGGGAAACCAAGAGCGGGCAGCAATGTCCATAGATGCTCTCGAAGGCACCGCAAGCGTTCTGATAAGGATGTAATAATCAGTCAATGTCCTCCAGTGAGATCCGTAAACATTCTCGAGGTATGTCGAGGAATGGCCAAGAACAAGGTCTATGAGAATCTAAGAGTCCTGAAATGATGACACAATGTTTACTCAGCTGGTTTCATCTGGCTACTTGTCCCAACTTTTTTGGCATTTGTTGACACTATGAAATTTTGAATCAACATATTTTTCCTTTAAAATGTTACATTTACTCAGATTAAACTTTTGATCTCTCATTATGTTATATTATGAATAAAATATTGACATTCGCCATCTCCACGTCATTGCATTCAGTTTTTATTCACAATTTGTTTAGTGTCCCAACTTTTTTGGAATCCGGTTTGTATGATGACAAGACATAACACATTATTATTAATATTATAAATTAACATCAGAGAGTGTGAAGGATGAGAAGTCACTGGAACTTCACTTCATAGCTGTAATACTTTAATGTTTTTCATTTCACGTCTGCTGTTGATTACTGAACCGGTTTACCAAAGCTGGACTCTGGGAGATACTAATAATAATAATAATTATACGGAGACCCCGGAGACTCACTCAGATGATATATAGTTTATAAGAATACAATAAGAACAACAACCCAAAAGAGTAATAAGTGAGGTTTGTTTATAGTCTTTGCATAAAACCCCAGACATCTGTGAGTCCTATTAATGTTGAGGATCAATTGCTCTGATTCACCTGGGGCAGATACCGAGTCTTCTGGCTCACATAAACTCACATAATCCATTTTAGAGCAAATAAGTATTGTTTACACACCCACCACCTGCAGAAGTTGATGGTAAACTAGGAGCACTGCTTCAGGGGGTGAAGAGTGTGTGTGAGACAAAGTATTGACCCACAAATCTTTCAGTAATAAATCAGATACAAGTCCAAAGGTTGTTCATCACACGAAGACTAAACTGAGCAAAGGAAAATAATAACACCTGTAAGTTTAGAAGGCTATTTTGTTGTAGAATAAAATGTACCTGCTTTAAGGACTTTGTTCCACCATGAAATAGTAAAATGACAGATTTTATGGTACTTGAAATTAGTTTATTGTTCATTTAAATCTAAGTTAATTTATTTAACCATGAAAGGTCTGGAGTTGTCTGGTTAAAACGGGTTGTATTGCATCACCACAGCCAATAACTGAAACAATACGGGGATTTTAACCAGAGATTCACTGATTAGTTTTCTTGGGGAATTAAAAAAAAAAGACTCAACCGAACTATTTTAAAATAGAAATGCAAACAAATCTAAATTTACAGCAACCTAAAGTTAGACATTTCAATAGGAATTTTATTTAAAATGCAAAGTTTTAAGAGTTTAATACATGATGTGGTCCAACAAATATTGGTTTTCCTTAGCAGTTATACTTTTTCCCGCACAATCATGTTCATAATGAAAAGACCATATTTTGACTGTGACAGGCTTCATGTTATAGGCAGCCAAGGCCAAGAAGTCTGTTTCAGAATTTACAACATAGAACATTAAATCAAAACAAAATCTAAAGAGGACCATTTTGACTTGGTTATTGAATTGAAGGGACACACAGTTAATTGAAACATGGCCGCTAGGCTATTCGCACCCATCATATATAGAACATCACAATATTGTTTACCATACTCTTCACTGTATAAGTCGCACCTTTTTGCATAAATTAGCTTGCCCTGCGACTTATACAGCAAAGCGACTTATTTATTTATTTATTTTCACCATATATATTATCCAATTTTTGGCTGAGATCTGACAATTTCATTCATTCTGACTTGGAAAATACTGACCACTACCATTTTCAACTTCTAGAGGGCATTCAAGTATATGGCAAGCCAAGTGTCTCATTAATAGGTAAAAGTGGCTATTAATGAGACACTTGGCTTGCCATACCAAGCCACCTTCATCTTGCTCCTGAAGACTTGGAGCAAACGTCAAATCAGTTGCATTTCACCGCGCCGCCCAGGTGAAATGCAACTGATTTGACCGTTAAAGTGTATTTATTAAGGAAAAGTTCAACTGAGACGCACCTTTACTAAAATGTTGAGCAAACAAATAATTGTTTTTAAGTGTTATTCTTGTTAAATTCTTGTTAAAGTCCTCCATGCGTGCTCCCGCACGCCATTTGGCATCCGGTCGATTTTTGGTACAACACCAGCCCACGTTTCCAGGTTGTCAGCGGTGATGCATAATAGATGTGACGTATACGGCAGAAAGTACGATATGTTCTAGTTTTATTTCTGTTCGAACAAAATGGATCTCCTCTCGAGATGGGGCAGAGGTAGGGCAGCCGACTTAAAACCAGAAAGTCGCAGTTCTACTCCCTGCCATGCCCACATGTCGTGATGTCTCTGATCAAGACACCCAATCCCTAATTGCTCCCCGGGCGCTTACATAGCTGCCCACTGCTCCACCTGGGTGTATCCCATGTGTGATGGGTTAAATACAGAGAACTAATTTTGCCATAGTATGGGAACATACAGCGATGACGATCTCAAACTTCCCTTCTACAGCTCTTCTTCGGGCTGCATTTCTTGTTGTTTATTTGTATCATTTGTCTCATTATTGACACCTGCAGTTCAGGTGGAGAACTTTAGCTACGCCAGTATGAACAGCAACAAACTAAACTAAAAGTGTGCTTCATCCTGATTATGTGGATCAACTAATATTCCATAGGATTAACTTTTGTTTCGTTATTTAGAAAGTACACTTGCTGCTCACGTTCTGTCAATGCAATTGACTGGAACCCTAGAAAATATTAATTCATTCAATTTTTATTTACACAGGTTAGTCTCACTGAGTCACAAGGACACATTTGCAACAGACCTGTAATATGTGACGACTCAAACAAATAAAATGTCATCAAACATAAAGGTAGCCAAGTCATGTCAGCTTCCCTTCAGCTGACTCTTCAAACTCAAAAAACCAGAATTGAGACAAGTTTATAAAAGTGCTGTATGTGCTGAATCAAATCAAGAAGAAATATCAAAGCTATCCCTGTTTTAGTGTCAGAACAAAAACTAAAATTTAGCTTTTTTCTAGTTTGAGTTAATAAATCTAAAAATAAATCATAAATGCAAATATGTTTTAAATACCTCCAACACATCTAATGTGCCCTGCAGTATCTGAGCTCTTATCAGTATGCCCACAAGCCACTGTAATCTGTCATTACTATACATGTTTGACAGGTTCCCTAATCTCAGCATAATAAATCTATAATTTCTGACAACCCCAACCATTACCCACCATTGTTTAACCACAACATATTATGTAATCGTCGGTACCAGCTGCTGGCGCTGCCTCTGAAATGAACAGTCGTTAGTCTCTGAAAACCCCTCTTTCCGTTTGCAGTATTATGTGCATATAGATTGAACATTAAGACGCAAAGTTGTGGTCTTGTAAAGCAGCAAATACAGTACGTTTTGTCACGTTTTACTTCAGGTTCATAGTAAGCATAGAGGAGGAGGGAAAAGTGTCTCGTGAGGTGAAATTTGTTCTTTCCAACTACTTTCATCAGGGGGAAAACGCTTGGAGCTTTATCACAGTGAGCAATTTCTGCTGTTAGAAATCAGTAAATGTGTTTGGGGTGGTTCCTGTTTCAAATCTAAGATCTTTATTTTTCCTTCTGTCCCCAAACACCACACCAAAATGTAATTTGAGTGACTCGAGTGCTGTGCCCCAATTACATTGTTCAACCCAATCTTCAAGGTTGTGTGTTGTGAGCAGGTCATATTGGTTTAAACTAATAATAAAATATATATTACACTAAGTAGTCACATAATTAGATTGCCCACATGTGGATCTTATTTACCTAAGTGTCAAATTATCTCTGTACATGTACACATGTTCTGGTATTCCCCAGAATTAATAATAATAATAATAATAATAATAATGTGTTGTCATCATTGAATGTTCCCATACAATGGTGAAATTGGCTCTCTGCATTTAACCCATCACACCTGGGATACACTCAGGTGGAGCAGTGAGCAGCTATTGAAAGCACCCGGGGAGCAGTTGGGGATAGGGTGTCCTGCTCACAGACACCACAAGATGTGCAATGACTGGGGATTGAAACTGGGACTTTCGGGTCCCAACTCAGCTGCCCAGCCTCTACCCCTACCCCATCTTGACCCCCATGAATTAGCATCAGTCCAACACTCCTAAGTAGTAAGAGCTACCACCAAGTCCTGATGCATGCTCAATCATCCAGGTAAATACATCCAAAAAAGTGAAGTCAGGTCATCAGAACAGATTCTTCTTGATTGAATTAACCAAGAAGAATCTGTTCTGATGACCTGACATTACATTTTTGGAGCTACCACCAAGCAAGTGACATCATGAAGACCAAGGAACTCTTCATAAATTGAATACAGTTTTGAGGGTTGGACTATAATAAAATACCTCAAACCCTAAACAGCCCACAAACTCCATTTAATCCAATATTGTGAAAAGGAAAGATAAAGCCATTACTATAAAACCTGCCAAGGGAGAGATGTCTACCAAAACTCATGGATCAAGTAGGGATGGCATTAATCAGAGAAGGATCCAGTAGTTCCAGAGGATAACCTTGATGGAGTTGATCAGCCCACAGGACCACTACAAACTGCACAGATTTGGCCAAGAAAAAAGACATGGATTAAAGAAAAAGCTAGATAGATCGTCTGGAAACGTGGAAAAATGTGCCGTTGTCAGATTAAATTAAAATTGGACTTTTAGACCGTCAAGGACAGCATCATGTCTGAGGCCAATCTATCAACTTTTATCGTGCTGATAACACCATCCCAACAGTGAATTCAATTCAGTTTATTTATAAAGCGCCAAATCACAACAAAGTTGTCTCATGGCACTTTACAGGAACATTCACATAAAAGCCAATTAATAAAGTTCTCTATCTAAGGAATCCAGCAGACAAGTTGAATCTTGGCTTTGTTGCAGTCTCCCATCCTGAGCAAGCACAGTGGCAACAGTGGAAAGGAAAAACTCCCTTTTAAAAGGAAGAAACCTCCAGCAGAACCAGGCTCAAGACAATCGGCCATCTGCTTTGACCGGCTGGTTTGAGAGGACAGGAAGGAGAGACAGACGAACATAGAATGGTAGGTCCAGGTATAGGTCCAGGTGTATCTGAAAGACAAAAAAAAACACGTTAAGGATAGAAAAAATAATTACAAATACAAAACAGGTTGAGCAGAGTAAGTAAAGACAGTAGCAAAGTGAAAATTGTGGTCAGTTTGTCCTCCAGCAGTCTAAGCCTATAGCAGCATAACTAAAGGACAGCTCAGGAAACCCAAGCCGACCCTAACTATAGGATTTTGCAAAAAGGAAAGTCTTAAGCCTAGTTTTAAAACTGGATAATGTGTCAGCCTCATGGACAGAGATTGGAAGTTGGTTCCACAAGAGAGGAGCCTGAGAACTGAAAGATCTGCCTCCCATTCTGCGTTTGTAAATTCTAGGAACCACAAGTAAACCTGCAGCCTGAGAGCGAAGTGCTCTGTTAGTAAAATATGGAACAATAAGATCTGTAATATAAGATGGAGCCAGGTTGTTGAGAGCTTTGTAGGTTAGAAGTAAGATTTTGAATTATATTCTGGATTTGACAGGGAGTCAATGGAGAGAAGCTAAAACTGGAGAAATATGATCTCTCCCAGTAACTCCAGTTAAGACTCTGGCAGCAGCATTTTGGATCAACTAAAGACGTTTTAAGGAAGTATTTGGACATCCAGATAATAAACCATTGCAATAGTCCAGTCTAGACGTGATGAATGCATGGACCATTTTTTCTGCATAATTTTTAGATCAGATGTTTCTAATGTTAGTGATATTACGCAGGTGGAAGAAGGTGGTTCTAGTAACGTTTTTAATGTGGGGGATAAAAGACATGTCCTGATCAAAAATAACACCAAGATTTTTAACATTACAGCTGGAGGACAGATTAATGCCATCTAAGGAGGGAGAAAGACTGAAAAAATCATTCCTAAGGTGCTCAGGTCCAAAAACCAAAACCTCAGTCTTGTCTGTGTTCAACAGGAGAAAATTAAGGGTCATCCAGGTTTTTATGTCTTTAAGACATGCTTGTAGTCTAAGTAGCTGATTAGATTCATTGGTTTAATGGACAAATATAACTGTGTCATCATCATCATAACAATGAAAATTTGTCCCATGCTGTTTAATGACTTTACCTAATGGAAGCATATATAAAGTAAAGAGTATTGGCCCAAGCACTGAGCCCTGAGGAACTCCATGACTAACTTTGGTGTATGAAGAAGATTTATTATTTACATTTACAAACTGGAATCTATCAGATAGATATGATTTAAACCATTTTAGAGCTCTTCCTGTAACCCCAACATCATATTCAAGCCTCTGTAGTAAAATATTGTGATCAACTGTATCAAATGCAGCACTGAGGTCTAACAGGACCAGTAGAGACACAAGTCCATTGTCTGAGGCCATGAGAATATCATTAGTGACTTTTACTAGTGCTGTTTCTGTGCTATGATAAGCTCTAAACTCTGACTGAAACTCTTCAAACAGATTATTTCTTTGTGTATGTTCACGCAACTGACCTGCAACTATTTTCTCTAGACTTTTTGAGATGAAAGTTAGATTAGATATAGGTCTATTGTTGGCCAGAATTTCTGAATCAAGATCAGACTTCTTAAGTAAAGGTTTAATTACAGCAACCTTAAAGCTTTGTGGTACATAACCATTCATTAAAGACAAATTAAGTAGATCCAAAATGTGGACATTAATTAGGGGAAATACCTCTTTAATCAGTCTGGTTGGGATTGGATCTAGCAGGCATGTGGATGGTTTGGATGAGGTTATTATTTTTGACAATTCAGAGCTCAACAGGACAAAAACTGTCCAAACATAAATCAGCTCTTGTGAAATGTTTAAAGTTGCTTCATTTGACAGGGGACTAGAGATAGTAGAAGGAAGGATGGTTTGAATTTTCTCTCTAATTGAAATAATTTTATTTATAAAGAATCTCATGAAGTCATCACTACTTATAGTTGTAGGGATACATGGTTCAACAGAAATGGGACTTTTAATTAGTCTAGCAATAGTACTAAACTGAAACCTAGGGTTATTTTTATTCTCATCTATTTAAGATGAGTAATATAAAGTTCTAGCTTTACGGAGAGCTTTTTTATATGTTAGCAGACTATCTTTCCAAGTTAAATAAAATTCTTCAACATTAGTGGAGCGCCATTTTCTCTCCTGGTTTCTAGATGCTGCTTTAAAGTACGTAACTCAGAATTGAACCAAGGAGCCAGTTTCCTCCGATTGATTACTTTCTTTTTCAGTGGAGCAATTTTATCAAGTGAAGTTTGCATTGAAGTTGTAAGATGATCAACTAGATGATCTAAGTCTCTGTTCTCTGAGGCATTACTCTGCAAGACAGAGGAAAACATTGATGGAAGAGATTGTTTAAATTTGGTTACAGCATTTTCTGATAAGCACCTGCTGAGATGAAATTTACTCTCAGTGACTGTGTAGTCATTTAATGTAAACTCAAAGGTTATTAAAAAATGGTCAGACAGAATAGGATTTTGAGGAACTATTACCAAGTCCTTAGTCTCTACACCATAGGTCAGAACTAAATCAAGAGTGTGATGATAAGAATGAGTAGATGTGCGGACGTTTTGGGTAAAACCAAATGACTCTATTAAATTATTAAAGGCTATGCTTAAGCTATCACTCTCAACATCCACATGAATATTGAAATCACCCATTATGATGATTTTATCAGTATTTAATAATAAGTTGGTTAAGAATTCTGAGAATTCAGACAAAAATAGAGTAAGCGCCTGGTGAACGATATATAACAACTAGTAAAAGTGGCTTTTCTGATTTCCATTTTGGATGAGAAAGACTGAGGGACAGTGATTCAAAAGAATCATAACTAATAACTGGTTTGGCATTAATCAATAATCCTGACTGAAAAATAGAAGCTACTCCTCCACCTCGACCAGTTGTTCTAGGAACATGAAAATTTAAATAATTAACAGGAGTGGATTCATTTTACTAACAAAATCCTCCTGTTGTAGCCAAGTTTCTGTCAGACACAATAAATCAATATGATGATCAGTTATCAGTTCATTAACTAACAGGGATTTAAAGGAAAGAGATCTGATGTTCAATAATCCACATTTAATGATTTTATGATTTTGCTCTGGTAAAGTAACTGTGTTTATTTTAATCAGATTTTTATGGTTTATATTTTTAGAGCTGATTTTTGGTTTATTTCATTTGAGCCGTGGGCGAGTTGACACTGTTTCAATGTGGGTGTGGGTGGGTAACAGAGGATAAGCAGCAGAGAGGGGTGGAGGACTACAACTCTGCTTCCTGGACTGGACCCTGGGTTGTCAATAATTTGGGGGATAAACAAAATCAGCCATATTTCTAGAAAGAAGAGCGGCTCCGTCCAAAGTGGGATGGATGCCATCTCTCCACATCAGACCAGGTTTTCCCCAGAAAGAACTCCAGTTATCTATGCAGCCCACGTCGTTGTCAGAACACCACCTGGACACCCAGCGGTTAAACGACGACATACGGCTAAACATGTCATTGCTGGTCAGGTTGGGGAGGGGGCCGGAGAAAACTACGGAGTCCGACATGGTTTTAGCAAAGTCGCACACCGAAGCAACATTAACAGTGAGGCATGATGGTGGCAGCATCATGGTATGTTTTTCATCAGTGGGCACTGAGAAACTGGTCAGAGTTAAAGGAAAGCTTGATGGAGCAGAATACAGAGAAAATATTTATTTGACTTTTTGAAGTCTTCTAGAGATTTGAGATTGGGACAAAAGTCCACCGTCCAGTAGGACAAAGACCCTAAACACTCAGCTGAAGCAACATTCCAATGATTTCAGGAGAACCAGATGAAGTTCCTGGAATGGCCCTGTCAAAGACCAAAGCTCAGACCAAGTGAGAGTCTCTGGTTTGACTGAAGGATCGTTGAACGTAAGCGGCAATTGTTCAAATCTGAAGGAGCTGCAGCAGTTTGGTCATGAAGACCAAGCAAAAAGTCCAGAGGTTAGGAGCTCAAGGAGACAAATCTGGAGAGTTTCTGCTGCAACACAAAGTATTCATTTTAAAGGGAGTTGTGTGATCAGGTTTTCTCTCTATTTTTGTCTTATTTCTTATGTTGAGAATGTTGAAGGAGTACATTGAAATCCAACTGTCTTCATTAAATGTTCTACAACTTGTAAGACTAAAGTGACCTTTTTTCCTGACAAAATGGGAGAATGTGGCCCCATCTGACTGAGAACAGTTTGGATCTGGCACCAGAATATAACATCAAATCTTACTGTAGGCATGGTTTTCACCAAAGACAGGGTTTCAAGCTGTAGCCTTGGTGAGGAAAGCATTTGGCAATGGAAACAGGAAGTAAGTGTTGCTGCTTTGTCCTGCACCTAAATTGAGCGGATGAGGAGTCTCTTTAAAAGAATGGAGTCTAAATATCTTAAAGCTGTGGCAGGAAAAAGAACCGTGAGGTGAACTGGTGGTTTGGTTTGGCCTCGTTAGTCACGTGGTTTTTGATATTTCACCTCAGAGGTGAGAGAGTTGATAACTGAAACAATACGATCACCTACTGTGTTTTTCTGCACGCTGTCGTTCTTAACCCTTCTCTGAGAATTTAGGAAGTTCAGGAATGATTTTAGATTGGTCTGATGCTTCTCCACAATAAAATGAGCCAGTTGAGATGGAGCAACTGATAAAGACACATTCCTTTTAAGATTTACAACGCAAAGGCATCTGGGCGAAGGGAATTGTTGCAGGGATTATGTGTTCCAGCTGGAATGGGATCATCTGGAGATTCCTCAGGAAGAATTGGAAGGAACTGAGTAGTTCAGGCGATTCTGCTCTACCTATTTCTATTAGTTTACTGAAATCAACTAAGTAATGTAGACAAACAGAACGGGGAGTACTGTATGTCTTTAGATCAGCATTATATGTCAGGGTGTTTATTTTCTTTACCAGGAGAAATACAAAGTTTAGAAACAACATATTTTTCTTCTAGTTGAATGAATATATCTGCTCAACCAAGAATGCAAAAAAAATAAAATAAAGTCACAAAAAAAAAAGAAAAACTGTCAGCTCCTCCTTGAATCACCACCTTATCGTGGTTGAGGAGTTTTTGCGCCTGAATGATCCTAGGAGCTATGCTGTCGGGGGCAATTATAATTGACTCTGGTAGGGTCTCCCAAGGCAGATTGGTCCTAGGTGACAGGCCAGACAAAGAGCGATTCAGAAGATTTTTACGGACAAAACAAGGAACTCATTGTCCCTTGCCCAGACGTGGGTTACCGGGGCCCCACCCTGGAGCCAGGCCTGGGGGAGGGACTCGTCAGCGAGTGCCTGGTGACCCGGTCTCTACCCATAGGGCCCGGTCGGGCTCAGCCCGAAGAAGCAGCATGGGTTTGCCTTCCTGTGGACCCACCACCTGCAGGAAGGGCCATAAAAGTTGGGTGTTTGATGCTATGGGCAGTGGCCGAAGGCGGGGACCTTGGTGCTCTGACCCTGGCTTAACAAAGCTGGATCTTGGGACATGGAATGTAACCTCTCTGGCAGGGAAGGAGCCTGAGCTTGTGCGTGAGGTTGCGAGGTACCGACTAGATATAGTTGGGCTCACCTCAAAACACAGCATGGGCTCAGGAACCGATCTCCTTGAGAGAGGCTGGACCTTATTCCACTCTGGAGTTGCCCATGGTGAGAGGTGTCAAGCTGGTGTGGGTCTACTTGTAGAGTATGGGATTGGGGGCCCGTTGTTATGGGCTGTTCAGTCTCTATACAAGCGGTGCAAGAGTTTTGTTCGCATTGCCGGCAGTAAGTCGGACCCCTTCAGGGTGGGAGTTGGACTTCGCCAGGGCTGCCCGTTGTCACCGATTGTGTTCATAAATTTTATGGACATAATTTCTCGGTGCGGCCAGCTGGCGGAGGGTTTCCGGTTCGGTGGCTTTAGGATTCTATCTCTGCTCTTTGCAGATTATGTGGTCCTGTTGGCGTCATCGTGCCATGATCTTCAGCTCTCACTGGAGCGGTTTGCAGCCGAGTGTGAAGCAGCTAGGATGAGAATCAGCACCTCCAAATCTGAGGCCATGGTCCTCAACCGGTAAAGGGTGGATTGCTCTCTTCAGGTCGAGGGTGAGGTTCTGCCTCAAGTGGAGGAGTTCAAGTATCTCAGGATTTTTTTCAAGAGTGAGGGAAGAATGGAGCGTGAGATTGACAGACGAATTGGTGCAGCATCTGCAGTATTGCAGACTGTACCGGTTTGTTGTGGTGAAGAGAGAGCTGAGCTGTAAGGCAAAGCTCTCTGTTTACCGGTCGGTCTACAGGCGGTTGAAATGAGTTTTCTCCGCAGGGTAGCTGGACTCTCCCTTAGAGATAGTGTGAGAAGTTCAGTTATCCGGGAGAGACTCGGAGTAGAACCACTACTCCTTCAAGTCTAGAGGAGCCAGTTGAGGTGGTTCAGGCAACTGGTAAGGATGCCCCAATGGCGCCTCCCTAGGGAGGTGCTTCAGGCATGTCCAACTGGGAGGAGACCCCGGGGAAGACCCAGGACACGCTGGAAAGACTATGTCTCTCGGTTGGCCTCGGAATGCCTTGGAATCCTCCCAGAAGAGCTGGAAGAGGTGGCTGTGGAAAGAGATGTCTGGGCCTCCCTGCTCAAGCTGCTGCCCCCGCGACCTGACTTCGGAATAAGCGGAAGATAATGGATAGATGGATGGATGGATGGATGGATGGAAAAACTGTCAGACTTTTTTTCTAGAATGTATTACTAAATTTGCTTGTTTAACATCAGTTTAAACAAACACGACAGGCATTAGGACCATGTGACACTGGTATATGGTATCTGCTGCAGCTACGTGCTGAGAGGAAGAGTATGCTCTTTCAGGTCTGCAAAATGGCAGCAAAGACCAGTCCAACTTTAAGCTACTTCTGGACGTTCATAAATCACTGATGGAACTGTCTACATACCCACAGGAACGTGAGCTTTCTGAAATGAAGCCATCATCACAGGACCTAAAGAGGTGTTGCTCAGCTGCGTTGCCATGGGACGCAACATACTAAATGGTTGACGGACAAATCATGTATCGTTATCAAAACATGATCAATTAAGTTTATCAGTATTTGAGGTTATTTAGACTAAATGCAAAGTTTTGTGTCCCAGCATTGATCTCCCCTCAGTAATAAATCTGTTTGTTGTTGTTTATAGGCCTGTCACAGTAACAAGTTTTACTGGGCAATTAATTATCCCAGAAATTATTGCGATAAACAATAAAATTGTTTGAAATTCGACTAATTAGTAATTATTGTCAAATTTATGAAGAAATGTTGGTTAATTTGTGTATAGTAACTTTTTTGACCACTGGATTGCAGAATAAGACTGTTTGAACCAAAGGATGGATACTGAGGGAGCGAGCAGCGTGTCTCTTTAAGAAAAATGGGAGGGAGGCCCTTTAACGTGACATGGGCTGTCTCCCCTTCCTTTTTTTCCGGGTCTCAAAATGGCGAAAGCTTGGTGTGGTTTGAACTCTTCAGCATAGTGTCACACAAAGCTTTTAATAAAAAATCAATAAACAAGTTCTCCGCTTCTTTTTGCAGAGAAAAACAACTTTTTAGACGAAGGCACGGGTTTCAACCGTGAATTGTGGAGCTTTGACAAGACAGAGTTTTTTTTTCCCAAGGTCAGCCTGTTAGCTTAGCTCGTAGCTTAGCTATTTTTAACGATCCAAAAACGCGATTTTGGATTTTTAAAACAGATTTTAAAGAGAAAAGAGAAAGGGAGGGGTCAGTGAAGAGCACCGGATTGAGCCTCCCAGTGTCCAGTAGAAGAGACACGAAGAAACGATAAATCCGATAGATGAAAATGAGGTTGATAATTTTTATTTATCGTGCGATTAATTGATTTATTGTTTATCGCGACAGGCCTTATTGTTTAATCCCACAACCAGCTGGTCACATAGACCATGTCATCACATTACTGAGCTGCAAAGCCAGCTAACCTTTTCATGCGTCAATCATTTTGGCTCTGTTACTACCTCACTTTACGACACTAAGACGGGTTGGCTTCGACTCCCTCATCGACTCAGCCTACTCAGAAATGACAGAGGCTAGAAGGCATCTTATGTTCCAGGTTGGGGTGTTTTGTGAAAGAGCCTTCTGTCGGCCATTTATTTAAATCAGAGTTACCTTAATGCTAAGTTTTTTTAGGTGACTTGTCGACTTTGAAACTGAGAAAATTCAGTTTGAAACTCTCAATAATTGTGGATTGGAGAGAAAAAGAGTAGATCAAACTTTGAGGTGGAGGTGAAAGAAATCTGACGGTACCGTTTCCTGAAGACTGAGAAGGGAGATGCCAAGTCAGGTGAGTCTGTGACAAAGGCCGTTTCATTCTTCTTGTGAACCCAGTATCTGAGCTCATCCCGTCTCCCATAATAAGCATCACCATACACCTCTGTTGTTGACCATGTGAGCCGGATTAGGATAAATCTACTTCAGCATAGAAAAACATGCTAACAGCGGTTTCTGTTTTCTTATTTCTTGTTCATTCAACCTTTATTTATACAGGATGGTCCCACTGAGCCTCGGGGACTCATTTACAAGAGAGACCTGAAGGTGTGAGGCTGTAGTTAACATCCATGAAGTGTGTTGCTGTTGAGGTTCTCCCAAAGTCTGTCACGTACAAATGGATCCACCAGAATTTTAAAAACTCTTCATCTTCTCTTCATTTTCGCACCAAAACCTCGATTTGCATGATTGGAAAAAAAAAAAGAAAATGCAGCCGAAAAATGTTTTGCAAAATCCTATTTCAAGTTTAAAATTGTCTAAAAATATACAGGAAGTAAGTTTCCCACGATAAATCTCGCTGTTCCCCACATCTGCATTCTGAGCCGGTGCCTTCGTTTTTAAAGAAGGTTGTTGTTTTTTGTAAAAGATTGTCTGAAGCTTTGGTCTACTTCCTGCATCAGACTGAGTCATGACGTTTCTGCCCTGTGATTAGAAAACCAGACGTGCCTCTGAGGTTGTCGGGTCGTCACACAGGACGCAGTGTGTCTGTATTTAACTGACGCAGCTGTCGCTGCTAATCAGACGCTGATTAGATGGAGACGTTTCTGTTAGCACAGAACGTATTAGTTAATTTTCCAGTCTTATTTCTTCAGGGGATCAATAACATCATCTCAGTGTTTGTGACAGGAGGCTGTTAGGACGAAGTATAGCGTGAGTGCAGGACTGGATAAACTGCAGTGTGGTTGATGTTAACGGCAGCTTTATGGAAGAAATGGATTTTAGTGTCCTCTATTTACAGCTACGTACAGTATATCTGTCTTCAGTTGGTTAAAGAATACACTTCTACTAAATGTTTATTACATTCATTGGTTTCAAATCTATATTATGATGCTATAAAAAGTAGAGCCCAGACCGATATTGAAATTTTGGCTACTGATGTTGTGAGAGGGAATTTCAATGTCGATAACTTGACTTTTGTCTAAGTAAACAGCTGCTTTCACTTTTGTTTTAACACTTGACGTCTTGAAACAGTTTCTAACGTAAGTTCACGTTTTCCATCCTCCACTATTCACCATAAAGTTATCAAGTGTGTTACAAGGATATAAATTAAATAAAGAAACGTCCTTCCTGTTCATTGTTTAAACAGTCACGTCTGGTCAAGGTCTAATTGGTACCGACCGCAGCAGAGTTTGTTTTTCTTTGCAGAGAAGTAAAGATTTCATACAAACGACGCATTTCATTCGAGATGGATGTGTTATTGATCCCAGGGGGAAATCTGAGGCTTCCAGCAGCATGTTCTAATTATACAGGTCGGACGACAAAGCCCTATTTGCATGGAATTAGTTTTACCTAGGGACCACATGCTATTTGTAATAATTACGGAGATTGTCTGTGTTGTTAATCCCGTGCGAATCGGCCATGTCAGTAATTTGTAAAGTGAAAATTCCCCCGCACATTACCTACTATATTTTGCTGAACTCTGAGGTCCTGTGATAATACTAATCCAATGCAAATAGATATCTCTGTGATTTGGACAGAAATGTGCGGGATCCGTTACGTAATTAGTGCCTACCGAACTGAACTGAGCCAACGCCCTGCCCCCATCAACAATTGCCAGCACTGACGTAGCGCTAAGCTAGCGGCGCACAATACAGACACTAGCTAAAATGCTCGAGGTTACGCTCTGAATCCCTCACTCTGAGCTGTCCGCCGCTTTTATCTTTCATTTGCCATGCTGACTTTGCATAAAGTCTTAAAAAAGCTGCAAGTAGGAAGAAAGTCTCACAACTTTCTGTAAAATAGATTTTGATTGTGTTGCTTGTTATTGTCTTTCACCGAGGGAGTTTTTCCTTTCCACTGTCGCCTTCATGCTTGCTCAAGATGAGAGTTCTGTGATGGAGTTAAACTCAAAGCTGCTCCTCAGATAAATTATGTTCAATTATTATTTTGTATATGAATGTTTCTGTTCAGTGCCCTGAGATGACTTCTGTTGTGACTTGGTGCTTTATAAATAAACTGAATTTAAGTGTTTTCTATCTAAACAAGTCATTTCTGCACTTTATTATTTAAAAAAATGTTTTTTGCTTTACTTTTGTAATTTAGTTTATATTCCGAAACTGTAAGTTGAGGCACCGAAAGCAACTTCAGGAGGTTCTTTGTGTTGCAGTAAAAGTAATTTACAATTTGTTATTTAACAACAAGTCCATGCTCAATAATCCAGGATTACAATCCAGCATTTTTCAGTCAGGTCATCTGGACAGTTTCTTTTTTTTTTGTGCTGAAACGTTTCGCCTTCGATCCAGAAGGCTTCATCAGTCAAGAAAACACACAACAAAACTGATTCTTCCTCCAACAGCTTACTCCAAAGTGGAACAAACCAGTTCTGCTTGTGATAAGATGGTCTCTTTGGTACGCCCCCTCCTCCATTGCCGGACCGAAGGCGAAACGTTTCAGCACCAAAAAAAAAAAGCGAAACTGTCCAGATGACCTGACTGAAAAATGTTGGATTTGTTCTTTATTATCTATTTTTTAAAGTTTAGCATTTTGGTGATAACTTTTAAATCAAATCCCTGAGAAAAGCTAAAAAAAAACAACACAAACTGAAATATGTTAAAAAAAAAATTAATAAATTAGATGTTAGTTACAAAATTAAATCATACATTTTAAAACAGCTGAAGCAAAAAATAAAAAAAAAATAGACCCATTTATTTATATTTACACCAGCCTTGGTATGTTTATCCCTGAAGGTGAAAGGTCAAGTACAGTTAGATCCTTAAATACTGTTTCTTTTTAGATTTTATATTTTTGGGTGTAACTGGGACCTGAGCACATAATTTTGTTCCACCTCATGTGATAAAATGACAATAAACTTGAACTTGAACTCAATCATGGTCATGGCCCAGTTCTGTCTGTTAGTAAAATATCTCATGAACCGACAGATTTTAATTGAACTAACATTTTAGTTTATTTCAAGATGGCTGCCACAGCTGGACCCTACACAAACACGTCTACAGTCACTTTTAGGTTCTGAGCTCAAGTTTAGCGTGGTGGTAGCTGAGAGTCATCCCCCACAGTATCTGAGCTCCAACAGATCACACAGCTGGAATACTTTGTGTCCTGATGTTTGCTCCTTTAATCAGATGAACATTTACAGATTTAATGACAAACGGCTCCAAAATCACAGTGAAATCTAAAAATGCTTTTAACTTGAACTTTAGTTTGAACTTGATGAGTTTTATTTTATTTTCTGGGTAAAACATTGTTTCATGTTTAATAATCATAGAAAAAAGAAAATGATTAAAACTTCTGTTTGTGAATAACTAGTGTGGAGGAGGAGGAGGAGGAGGAGGAGGAGGTGGGGGAGGTGGGGGGTGAAGGGGGAACAGCCTTTAAAAGAAGCTGCAGCTCGACCTGAACTCAGTTTCACAGAAGGAAAACTTCCTGTCCCGGTCCTCCTCCTCTATGGTCCTGTCCCGGTCCTCCTCCTCTATGGTCCTGTCCCGGTCCTCCTCCTCTATGGTCCTGTCCCGGTCCTCCTCCTCTATGGTCCTGTCCCGGTTCTCCTCCATGGTCCTGTCCCGGTTCTCCTCCTCGGTCCTCCTCCTCGGGTCCTCTGAGCGGAGCTGTGAGGAGTCTTAATCCGCCACAGGCTCCGCGCTGTGCGCCCGGAGGAGGAGGAGACCACCACGATGCTCCTGTCCCCGGACACCTTCTGCAACCTCACGGGTCCGAACTGTTCCGACCCGCTGAACGGGACCGAGCCTCCGGAGGATCCCGGGAACCGCACGGACCCGTTCGGGCGGAACGAGGAGGTGGCGAAGATGGAGATCTCCGTCCTGAGCCTGGCCTTCGTGGCGGCCGTGGTGGGGAACCTGAGCGTGCTGCTGGCCGTGTACCGAACCCGCCGGAAGCTGTCCCGGATGCACCTGTTCATGAAGCACCTGAGCCTGGCGGACCTGGTGGTCGCCTTCTTCCAGGTGCTGCCGCAGCTCTGCTGGGAGGTCACGTTCCGCTTCTACGGACCGGACTTCCTGTGCCGCATCGTGAAGCACCTGCAGGTTCTGGGCATGTTCGCCTCCACCTACATGATGGTGATGATGACTCTGGACCGGTACATCGCCATCTGCCACCCGCTCCAGACCCTGCAGCAGCCCGCGCGCCGCGCCCACCTGATGATCGGCTCCACGTGGGCCTGCAGCCTGGTCCTCAGCACCCCGCAGTACTTCATCTTCTCCCTCAGCGAGGTCCGGCCCGGTTCGGCCGTCTACGACTGCTGGGGCCACTTCGTGGAGCCGTGGGGGCTGCGCGCCTACATAACCTGGATCACCGCCGGGATCTTCCTCGTGCCCGTGCTCGTGCTCGTGCTCTGCTACGGCTTCATCTGCCGCACCATCTGGACGAACCTGAAGTGCAAGACCCGAAAGAAGAGCGCGGAGGCGCAGGAGTCCACCCGGACCGGGATCCTGGGCCGGAACTCGGTCAGCAGCGTCAGCACCATCTCACGCGCCAAATTACGCACGGTCAAGATGACCTTCGTGATCGTGGTGGCCTACGTGGTCTGCTGGGCCCCGTTCTTCACCGTCCAGATGTGGTCCGTGTGGGACCAGACCTTCTCCTGGGACGGTAGGTCTCCTTCATTTAACTCATCCAACTTTTACTTTTTAATTATTGTGCGCCGGAACGGACACACAGCGTGCTGCGCGTGACAGAGACCTGCGCATGCCAGGGGCGTCATCAAGGAGGGTTAGAGGGGGCAGTGGCCACCTCTAAAATATGGTGCCCCCCCTTTGGGCCAGAAGGTTTTATCTTCTTCAGTCAACGTTTGTTTGTTGTGGATTTTAAATTACACCTAGCTGTTTAGGTTTGGAGAACTTCATAAACACAAAAACAAACTTAAAAAAAATATATATATATATTATTAAAAAATAAAACTTTAAATCACCTGAATAATATACAGGATGCAGGTCTCAGGGGGTTATAGTTGTTATATTTGTATATTTGTATTTAAATATGTAATATAAATATAAATTTAGAACAGGATAAGCTTTAATAAAGATCGGTGACGGTGCTTTTCTCATTGAGTAACATCATCTGTAAATAAATGAAGTAGATCGATAAATATCAGAAGGCGAGTCATAACTCCTGCATCGCTGTATGGATCAGATATCCTGCATGTGACGACGACGCAACAAATCTCCACCGTACGCTGTTCGCTCTGGACTCTGATGGCCGTCACACGTAAATTAAAATGTGGACGAACACGCCAAAAATAAATAAATACAGTTCCGAGTTGAGCTTTATGACCTGCTGTGTGATTTCAGTGAGTCGGAGCGAGAAATGTGAAACCAAACTGAACGAAAGCAGCAAATAATTCATAAACTGAGACATGACTCTAAATTACAACCAAAAAATGTGCACGTTATTTGCAAGAATGTTGCATGGACATCAAAGTTAACTTGAATCTTAAGAAGTGTAATTCTGTGAGATTTCCACAAAGATTTGATCAGTTTTAATTATTTTTCCAACTTTTAGTGAAGTCTTTAAACACAAATAATTCCCCCTGTGTAAGTTACTGTTGCATAAACTAGATGGAAAAATAGTCAAAATATTGTCATTTTGTCATGAATAAAAAAAATGTGTTTTTATTACAGTCCATGGGTCGCAGACAGTGTTTCAGATCTCACGATGGAAACAAGCAACCAGCTTTATGAAAACAAACCCAACTGGCAACCCACCTCACTGAGGCCGTCTTTAAACAATATAAATACATTTATTATGGCATTACACATAAACAACAAAATTATGATAAACACTTTAAATAACATACGTTTAAGCTCTGATTAAAAAAAAAAAAACATTCTGCACATGTAACAAATATGCAAATCAATTTTTTTCTTCATATTTAAAAAAAACAAAACATCCTGACATCTGTGTGAGTGGAGCCCCCTACTGGTCAGTACGAGTGTGGTAACGGGGGCTTGGAAGGGACAAACTACCTGCTACCACTCGTCTTTTGCTTTATTGTGCGGAGCTGGGAGATAATCAACTAGTTTCACTTAGAAAGAAAGTCGAGCCCAAATAAACAACTTCACGTTCAAAACAAGCCCAAAAAACAACAACCTGCGACTCACAAGATTTGTAAGTGACTTTAGAAAAAAAACAAATTTGCTGATCATAAACAGACTTGGCAACACTGGTCGCAGACTTCCAAATGTTTTCATGTTGACATATTTAGCAGTGGTGGGCGGGGCTTAAAATCAGGCCACTGTAGCTGACCCGCCTCTCCGAAGGGGGGGAGGAGCTTTGATACTTTTTAACAAAAATAAAATAATTTAATTATTTTGTTTTTTTTGCCGCGTCAGTCTCGCCCCAGTTATTTTTTTATTTATGTTAGACAGGCTGTAGCTTTAAACTCTAAAATGTTTTGGGTTTTTTTAGATTCAAGCAGCGAAATGTTTCCGCTCCAAACAGTAAAAACATAAATTCAAATGTTGCTCATTTGAGTTTCAAAACGCTAAAATCCCACGTTTTTGTTGTAAAATTCAAACCGATGTACTCTTTCAGACTCTTCTGACTGAACTCATTCAGCAAAAACTGCTCCTTTTATTGATGAGAGACGTGGAAAAACAATAAATTACCGATAAAAAATTTTACTCAGCATTTTTAAAATGTAACTAAAACGTATCATAGTTTTTTTCTGTACTTTGGCGTCAAAAGTCTGCGCCTGGTTTTGGCCACAAACGAAGACCTCCGGTGCAAACTGTTGCCGTTCAGACGTCCTAAATCTGAACAAATCCTTCGATTTCTGCGCGTGGACTTTGAGTGAAACGAACATTTACCGGCCCGGCCCGTGTTTTTAATAAAGTTTGAGTCGGACCTCAGCTCAGGGTTGTCTTCATGCGTCTTTGTTCCTGTTTCTCCGGCAGACTCTGAGAACGCCATCGTGTCGCTCTCTGCGCTGCTGGCCAGCCTCAACAGCTGCTGCAACCCCTGGATCTACATGATCTTCAGCGGACACCTGCTCTCAGACTTTGTCGGCGTCTTGCCGTGTTGCCAGCGGCTCAAGAGCAGATTCCACCACCAGGACTCTGACAGCAGCTTCCGCCGGACCACCGTGCTGTCGCGCCTGCAGGCTCCCAGGCTTTCGGAGCCTTTCAGAGACGTTAAGAACTGTCCGCAGGCGTCGTTGGCAACATGACCGCCGGGAAACTACTTGAAGGTGGACCAGAAAGTTGTGGAGCTGCTGGTTGTGGTGAAGGGTTGATCTGGGAGCAGTTTTCTCTGGTTTGAGCTGAACTGGAAACGTTCCGGTGGCAGCTTTTATTGGTTTCACTTTAACTGGAGCTGTCAGCCCGATGGACCGGCGTACTTCCTGAATACTCTAACATGAAGAGTCTTTTCATGGAAGTCAAACGTCTTGCAGGTTCTTTTAGTCTAAATGGACACGTTTGTACAACTCCAGGACCAAAAACACCACGACGCTGTGGGAAAGTGAAATCAAAATGCAAGGGTTTGTAAATCTCGTCAAATCAAAGTTCCTTCACAGTAAAATAAACATAAACAATGTTTAAATTAAGAAACTGATATTTTTAGGAGAGAGTCGTTTTTATTTTGACGGAAGCAACACGTCCTGAAAACGTTGAAGCATCTTCTTTTAACATCAAACTGAACATTCAGGACCTGAGGAGACCAGATGCTGGAGGTTCTGGAGGACCTGAGCAGACCAGATGTTGGAGGTTCTGGAGGAAATAATTCTACAATCTGCTGCTTCCTCAGATAAATAATGTAACAAATAGATTTTAATGTCGGTGCCTGATCTGTTGTGACTCGGTGCCGTACGACTGAACTGAACTGTCCTGCTCTGGTCCGACGGAGGACTCCAGCTGTTCTACATCACGGGAGCAGACGATACTTTTCTGGACTGATGGAGTCTTTCCAGATGTGTAAGCTGCTCATACTAGTGGCACTAATGCACCCCCATACCATCAGAGAGGCAGCCCCTTGAACTGTGCGCTGAGGATGTGGTGCTCATGGTTTCCCAACAGAATCTCAGATTTGGACCCGTCTGACCTCAGAACAGTTCTGGACTTCAGCTCAGTCCGTTTGAAACGAGCTCTGGTCCAGAGGAGACGGCAGCGGTTCTGGCTGGTGTTCACATCTGGTTTCTTGTTTGCCTGATAGAGCTTTAAGCAGCATCTGTGGATGAACTGACAGTGATCTGTGGAAGAGTTCCTGAGTCCAGACCAGAACCTGAACTGGTTTTAGTGGAGCGGCCCCTGAGGTCCTGAAGACCACGACCCTCCAACATGGACCTTCAGCCTGTGAGCTCAGAGGTTTCTACAGATTCTTCTCATCTGTAGATGATGAGACCATCAAAGTGTTCCAGATGTTCTATTAAGGACCTTTATTTTGAAATGGTTCCTGTTTTAGCCGCAGTTTTCCACAGACAGCTGAACCTCCGCCCGTCTTTACTTCTAAGAGCTTCAGCCTCTCCACGAGTCTCTTCTCCAGCCGGGTCCTCTGTCTGACCCGGCAACGAACCGAGTCCGTTCAAGAAGCTCCTGCAGCTCCTTTTACCTTCTGGGAGCAACTTTACAGACGTGCTGCTGCTTCAAACTAAATGAACCGTTTTCTCCTAAAATTGTCTTTTAACATTTCACATGTTCTATTGTAAATAAATTATGAGTCTATGAGATTTATAAATAATTACATTTAGTTTTTATTTACATTTTATACAACCCAACTCTTTCAGAACTGGCGTTGATCTGAGGTTTAATTGAATCTATAACAATTAAGACTTTTAAGTTTCATTTTGAAGATTTAAGAAAAATATATTTTTTAAAAAAACAAAAATGTTAATCTTTTCGTTCAACCAGACGCATTAATTTTTATTTATGGAATGACGATCACAAGAAAAGGAAGACAACAGTTTAAGCTTGTATGAAAGTTTTCTTGTATATAAATAAATTATTCATGCAGCTCTTTAAACAACCGGGGGTCACTAAATGTTTCACAGCAAAATATATGATTTATGACTTTTACTTTGTTAAATGGCGTAAACTTCACTGTTTATATGTTTCAGGATGTTTTGCTAAATGTTAATATTTTATTCCTGTAGCGTGTATTTTATTGGTTCTGTAAATATTTTACTGACGTTAATGTGATTTAAAGTATTTATATCAGCTCACTGTTCATAAAGGTTTAAGATTATTATGATCCTGAATTTGTTTTTATTTCCTGTTTGTGACGTTTTGTTGCTTCAGGAGCAGAAACGGACCGGCAGCGAGTTATTTCTGTAAAATAGGACATTATTGATACACGCGTTGTAAATAAGATAACATTTATTCATTATTTTTCTTGTTTTTCATCCGCAGCAGTTTTACTTTTTAATTTTTAAACCACCAGGAACTCATTTTCTGATTCCCTGTAACTCCTGCAGCAGAAATGTTCATGAAACCGAATAAAAAATGGAACACCTGAATGCATCACGCCGCCTTTAAGGACGAGGCTTCCAGCAAGTCTCTGCTCGGAGTACGTTCTGTGCACAACTCTCGGCTACTACCACGCCAAAGTTCAGCTCAATATGTTTAAGAAGTTTCATCAAAATCCGTCTTCTGGTTCTTGAGATATTTTACTAACAGATTATGAAAGATGAGCAAGAATAACTTTTGTCTGTTGATTTATTCAAAATCAAAACTTTATTTTTAAACATGATTAAAAACACCAAAGTAGCGCACAATGAAACCATAAATCCTTAAAACAAATATTAAAATAAAACCTAAAAAGACGACACGTCCTCAAAGTGTCCCTCTTGTTTCTGAAACTTGGACAGAACGAAGATAATAATAAATCTGTTGGAGAAGATCGAATATAAAACCATAAAAAATATGAAACCAGAAGCACAAAGTACCAAAACAAAACAGAAAATAAAAAATAAAGTTCTGATCAGGCTCACTCGACTCAACAAAACTGTTTACCGTTTAAATTAATCCTATTTATTAACTACACATTCTTATTTTAGCGTGAAATCATTTGACTGACATAAATATGCACAGATTAAAAACAAAACCAAAATTATTTACCAGTTAATCAACTGGGGTTTAACAGTACAACATTAAACAATATCTTACCTGTTGTAGAAAGCTTTTTGACCAATCTCACTTTATAAATTCTTAAACTCTGACCAGACTGATGAGCTAACATCAACCAGAAATGTGTGTGTATATGTATGTATATATATATATATATATATATATATATATATATATGATAGATAGATAGGATATTTATGTAAAATAACTGAACAGAATGTGAAGGTCTGTATGTGACGTGTTGTGAAATTATTGAGATTTAAGTTATTTTCAGACGTAAAAAATGTGCCTGACGTCGTTCCAAGAAACATCTGCAACATGTAAGATATTGATTGTTCATTACTGTTCCTTAGTATTAATAGAAACCAAGAGATAAATCCTGATTATTTGTCAGTAATAATCCTCCTCAACCTTTAAAATTGTAATTTAATCCGTTTCTGTCATTGAACCCATTTGAAGTTAACTACAACAGATGTTTTCTCTGTAAGACACCTCAGCTCAAGTCTTTTCCTACAAAAACTGTTTTGAAAGAAGCATTTGGAGGCAGGATGTTGTGCAACAGTGTCTGGGAAGCAATAACTACTTTGCTGCAACACGCAGCTGATTTAGTGATTCTGTTTTCAGGAGCTCAAATTGATCCCCCGAGGATCCGTCATTTCCTGTCCTGGCAAACAACATTACTTTGAAAACACCTAAAAAAACAAAAAGGTTCAGCGAGTTTCCTGTCATGGGCAGCTCAGTGGGTAGAGCTGTTGCCTGTCAGTGAGAAGGTTGCCAGTTCAAATCCCATTCCGGGACCTTTCTGGTGGAGTTTGTATGTTCTTTTCATGCTGCGTGGGTTTTCCCTCACAGACTAAAAGACCTGTCCAGGTGTCCCCGTGATAGACTGGAGACCTGTCCAGGTGTCCCTGTGATGGACTGGAGACCTGTCCAGGTGTCCCTGTGATGGACTGGAGACCTGTCCAGGTGTCCCTGTGATGGACTAGAGATCTGTCCAGGTGTCCCTGTGATGGACTAGAGATCTGTCCAGGTGTCCCTGTGATTGACTGGAGACCTATCTCCCCCTACCTCTTGTACAGTGATAGCTGGACATAGGCACCAGTGACCTCTGCAGCCTTAAAAGGAAAAAGCGGGTAAAAGATAATGGATGGATGGATGGATGGATTTTCCTGTCATCGTTTTCACCCTCTTGCTTTGATTTTATGCCCTTTTTAGCGTAAATGTGCGAGGAATGAGGTAAGATCAGTTTTAGGCAGAACCTGGCACATGGGGAACCAGGACATTGCCATGGAATGTCCAACGGGGTGGTGGTCCCCACCTGGGAGGAAGGATTTGACCGATTGTTGAACCTCTGATCCAGGAGGAGAAGCGTCTTTAGTCCGTGTCTTTGAACAGTGGATTGGATCTTCACCCTTGGGGAGTTGCTCATGGGGGTCTTGGGAGTTTGTGTTTTGTGGATCTGGAGGTTTATGACAGTGTCCTCGAGGCATTCTGCACCGGTGGTCAGGGTTGTTTAAGGGCTATTCAGTCCCTGTAGAACCGAAGCAAGGACTCCTTAAGCATCCTCGACACAAAGTCTAGCTCTTTTGTTCAGGTTGGGGGTCCTCCAGGACTGTCCCTTGTCTTCACTCCTGACAGTAGGGATCATGGACAGGATCTCAAGTTGAGGAGAGAAGGTGGTCTGGTTTGGGAACCTCAGGGTCTCTGCAGTTTGCAGTTGACCTGGTTCTGTTGGCGACTACTGGGGCAGTTTACAGCCGAGTGACCATGGTCATGGTTCTTAACTAGAGAAAAGTGGTTTGTCATTTCCGGGTTGGAAAAGAGTTTGATTATCTGGGATTCTTAGATGGATCAACAAATCAGGGCTTTGCTTTGGTCTGTTAATCGAGGCAAAGTTCTCAATTTACTGATCCAGCCACGTTCCAACCTACGATCAAGAAGTACGTGTAGCACAAAGAAAATAAAGGTGATGATTTTCTCCTCTCTGCTGCATTTATTTTCACTCATTAAAGCGGGGCACCAGCAGGTCCCTCTACTGACCAGCACTGCTTCATTAATGTTTTGACCCTTTAATGATCAGAACTCAGTCAATGAAGGAGAATCCAGTAATTACAGGAACTCTATACCGGAACAAATGATAGACAAAGCTTTGTCCCTAGTTACCCATGTCCCAGGAGGAATTTGATAGTCAGCTTGCATCTGAGGCCAAACGGGGGAGTCGGATTGAGATAAGCCACAATTGTTGATTTTCTTCAGGCAGACTGTTTTTTTCCTGTCAGCCTCGAGTTCTGCTGGTACTTCCAATATCCAAAATGGCCAATTTTATGGGCATTCCACTCCACTGGTCCGTGTTATGAGCCTCCTTCAAGGTCTATCCCAACATGCTGGCGAGTCCTAGAAGCTGCAGGTGGCCTGTGATTCTCACAAATCACCTCCATCTTACAGTTTAGCTCGTAAATCAGTCGATTTTGAGTACTCATAGTACGAACCAAACCTTCACACAGATTTGGAAGCTTTGCCATGGACAAAACTGCTACCAATGTCTTCTTCAAAAGTTGATAAAACAGAGCCCCGCCGATGCCAAAGAGCAGTAACCCTGCTGTAATAACTCCAGATATATAAACGTCTTTGGCATCCTCCTGACACATAATTGAGAGCTGCCTAACATCAGCTGCCTAACTCCCCACGGATCCATGATGCATCCTGCAGCGCGAGTCTCAGCCAGACAAGGGGGTTCTCCAGGACCCTGTCGTTTTGTTGAAAAGATTTTGTCGACTGCGTTGAAAGTCCAGCTCACCAGATCCATAATAGTATTTTTTGTTCGGGAGATGTGTACCAGGAGCTTCAAGACACACGGAGAGCAGAGCAGGAGGAAGAGGGAAACGGGGAGGGAGAGCAGAGGCGTCTGTCTTGAGCGAGAGCCAGAGGAGAGTTCAAAGCTTATCTCAAAGCTGTGAAGCCTGCAGTGGAAGAAAACGATGCATCGTCTGCAACTACTCTTTATCTCGTTAACAAAGATCGTTCCTGTTCATCCTTTCTCAGGAGAACAAAGACAACGAGCAACACGAAAACACACCAGGATGAGAAAAGGTCCTAAAACCTTTCTTTTTACCCAGTTTTTTAATTGATTGCGCTGTACTTTTGTTTTTGATTCACCCATCGTTCTTATTTGAGTATTTTATTTGCATTTTGTACATTTTAAGTTTTTGATGTTCATTCTGAGGCTGTTGTTCCTCCTCTCAGTTGCTTTTATCTCGATGTTATCTGATGTTCACTCGTTGTAGCACTTTGAGATTCACTGTGAATGTAAAGTGCATTATAAATAAAAGTTATTATTATTATTATTATTATTATTATTATTATTATTATTAAGGTGAAAGACAGAGCTGAACATGTCACACAAAAGTGCAGCTGTTGTTCAGTTCTGACGTTTCCAGACTGTTTTGACGACCGTCTGATGTTTACAGATCATTTCTTTAAAGTAACTTTAAAGGCAACAAGTAACTTTAAAGGCAACAAGTAACTTTAAAGGCAACAAGTAACTTTAAAGGCAACAAGTAACTTTAAAGGCAACAAGTAATTTTAAAGGCAACAAGTAACTTTAAAGGCAACAAGTAACTTTAAAGGCAACCATTGAGGGTGTATCTGGTAGACAAGCTCAGGGTCAGAGGTCAGAGTCAGGAGCATCTTCTGCTGCACATGGATCATAACTGAAGGGAGATCCTGGATCCAAGCAGCCTTCACCAGGTGGCCGGGCTCAGATGAGGTGAGGAGCTCGGAGTAGAGCCGCTGCTCCTCTGCATCGAAAGGGGTCGAGGTGGTTCAGGCATCTGATTAGGACGCCTCCCTTTAGAGGTTTTCCAGGCACCTCTCACTGATAGGAGGTCCCGAGGAAGACCCAGGAGTCAAAGCAGAGATCGCCCTTACATTTTATAAAAAATTTTCAGCTGCTCCTTGTTCAGGGGTCACCACAGCGAACAAGAGTGGTGATTGTTTTTACACCGGACGCCCTTCCTGACAACCACCGCTCTCTGTGTGGAGCAGAGCTGCCAGCTAGGACGCCCGGGGGAGCAGATGGTGGGGGTTAAGTGCCTTGCTCAAAGGCCCAGAGTGGGGCAAAGGATGATGGAGGCAGGTGTGGGTGCTTCACTTTTCCCACCCACATTTTGACGTCGGTCCGGGGAATTGAACCGGCGACCTTCCGTTGACATGCTCACCTTCTCTTACCTCAGAGCCACCACTCCCCCAGGGATCGCCGTTAAAAATATTCCCGTAATTCACGATTTGTCACTTTGTTAAAGTTTGGTTTGCTCATGAACAAAACTGTTGGGAGTCCTGGAGGTCCCATCATGAGCAGTTTCTGGAGCGACCCGGGTCCAGATGGGCAGCAGAAGATGGACCGATGGAGTCTCCTTCTGGTACTTCCATGTTTTCTGAGGTCTTTCCTCACAACTTGATCTCTATTATTAGCCCCTTTCTCCTTCTTTCCAACGATTCCTGACGTGCACTTGATTCTTGGTAACGTACTGTGGTGGGGGCGGAGTTTATCTGAAGGTCGGCGGCAGGAAGTCAGAGAGGAAGTGGATTGTTTTAAACAGGAAGAGCAGCTGGATGCAGGCCAGGAGCTGTTGTTTTAGATGGAAGTTGTGGAGGTGAGTTCCCCTCGTGCCCACAGGATCTGAAGCTGCGTCTCTGAAGTCAAAACTAAATCAGTTCATCCGACGCGCTGCCCCTCGTCTCAGTTTTAGAATCTTCTGATGACGACGATCGACGGAGTTTGAGTTGTTTTTGAGTTTAGTCGTTTTAAACCTTGAAATCTTTTACGTGATACTTTGACGTCGGGCAGAAGACGATAAAAAGACCTGATAAATGTACAAACTTCAAACGATGCACTTCCTGTTTCTGATGAACGCACCTGCAGCCTTTGTGTTCTGTAGCTTCTCCGCCCTGCGAGGACGCGTGTCGGCTCTTCGGGGGGAACATGGAACGGTGGTTTTTATAAAAGTGACGGTGAAAACGGTGAAGGCAGCTTTGATGTCTTCACCGTCCGGCCTCTGAAGCACGTTACACGACCGGACCCGTTCTAAACGTTGCTGATCCGCAGCCGGCTCGTCTTTTTGTCTCCGCTTCAAGAGTTTTGTGCGTTCGTCTCATCGTTCGTCTTATTTTGACGTTCCTTCTCGAAGGCCTGGCGTCGCAGCGTTCACGGCCTCCAGGTTTAAATTAAACTCTGGGATCTGATCAAATCTTCCGCAGCGTTTCGGCCTCTGCCCGGGGCGAGCTGTGATCTCGTTAATCTCTGGTCCTGTAACCTTTCTGCAGCTGTTTCAAAAAGCCTGATTGGACCTTAATTCCTCGCCTCGTGCTTCTAATTCTGCTCGTCTGACAGACTTGAATCCATCATGAGCCCGGCGCGGCGAACTTTAATTAAGTCGTGTTAACGGTCCAGAACTTGTCATCGGCTGTGACAACGTGATTAAACTCCTCGGCTGCTTTAATAAAAACGTTTGAACAGTTTAAAACACAGAAGGTCGACGTTTGCTCTCAGGATCCTGGCGATGACATCATTGAGGTGAAAATGACATCTGTTAGCATTTCTGCTGCTTTTAGCTATTCTTCGGCTACTTTGTTTTATTTTAACTAGCCTTTTGATCTGTGATGGACTTGCGACCCGTCCAGGGTGTACCCCTCCCCTCGCACAGTGATTGCTGGACATGGGCACCAGCGACCCCCATGACCCAAAATGGAATAAGCGGGTAAAGAAAATGGATGGATGGATGGATGGATAGCCTTTTGATACTTTGTTTTTTATCTACTCTTTAGCTACTTTTATTTCATAGTTAGAAGCTATTGTTTTGCTACTTTATTTTTTTAGCCACCTTTTGCTACTTTTGGTTTTAGCTGACCTTGTGTGATTTTTGTTTTTCACCTAATATTTAGCTATATTTAGCTTTAAGCTACTGTTCCGCTACTTTATCTTTTAGCTACTCTTTGGCTACTTTTAGTTTTTATCAAGTATTTAGGTACTTTTAGCTACCTTTTGTGAAATTTGGCTTTAAACTACTGTTCTGCTACTTTCTTATCTTTTAGTTACACTTTTGCTACTTTTAGTTTTTATCAAGTCTTTAGCTATTTTTAGCTACCTTTTGTGAAATTTGGCTTTAAGCTACTGTTCTGCTACTTTACCTTTTACCTACATTTTGGCTACTTCTAGTTTTTAATCAAGTCTTTAGCTACTTTTAGCTATCTTTTGTGAATTTTGGCTTTAATCTACTGTTCTGATACGTTATCTTTTAGCTACAAATTGGCTACTTTTAGTTTTTATCAAGTCTTTAGCTACTTTTAGCGTTTGGCATCTTTTGTGACTTTGGACTGTAAGCTACTGTTTTGCTACTTGCTTATCTTTTAGCTACATTTTGGATACTTTTAGTTTTTCACTGACTATGCAACTTTTATTTTTTTACCTACTCTTTAGCATCTTTTAGCTTTTAGCTACCTTTTTGTAACTTTTAGCTAGTGTTTTACTACTTTTAGTTATGAGATTTAAGTTTTTATATATTTGTAGCGTTTTGCCACTTTTTTTTGTAGCTTGTGGTTAACCATTTTTAGCTCTCAGCTAACATTTTGCTGCTTTTATTTAGCTTATCAGCTAGTGTTCTGTTTCTTTTAGCTGTATTAGCGCTGGTTCATCTTCTTCTGCAGTTTTCTCTGAAGTCTTTCAGCTCTAGGATTGAATTTTGACAGAAAATGTTTTTTCTCTTCCTTCGCCTTCACTAAAGTTCAGCCTTGATTCTAAAACAGAAGCTGCCGTTTCCACGGTAACATGACGGAGAAAATAAAAGTTTTGGCTGCTTGTTGTTCTTCCGGCTTCATGAATATTAAATATGATTGTTGCTCCTGTAAGACGACTGGGTCAAAGAGGCGATCAAAACTTGGCACGCTGTTCGTCTGAGGGATTAATAATACGTGAACAAATATATTATTTTCTTTAAAAAAAGGATCAATAAACTGAAAACTAAAAATGAGACCAGCCCCCCCTCCGCTTAATTTCTTCTGTAGTTCACGGAACTTTAATAAACTCGTTTAAATATTGTCTTTTTTAAAGTGACTTTGTGTAACAATAATAATTTTAAAAACATTGCCGCCCTCTGGTGGTCAAGTGATGAACTGCAGCATCAACTTTCTTATTTTTCCTTTGAACTCATGATTTTCACGTTTTCTGGTCATTTTGGGAATTTTCACGCTTATTTTTAGCTTAACAAAATAACAGTTTCTCCATTTTTATCAACCATCTAATCGTTTATGTGATTGTTTTATATTTTAAAATATATAAACACAGCAGGTCAGGTGGAGCGCCACGTGTGCTGCTAATTTACCCTCAACACGTTTTAGCTTTAACATAAAACTAAATGATGATGTCTTTATGACGTAACCGATTTAAATTATAACACTGATGTGGCGTTGATTTATTTCTGCCGTAAATATTATCCTCGATAAATTAAATCTGTGTGTAAATATACAAATGTAAATTTTAATTTGTTTTGAAAACCTAAATTTTTATTTCATTTTGAGCTTCAGGAGTTTTTACTGAACAAAACGGAGGTTAATGAGAAGAACCTGAGATTGAGCTGATCACCCTCCTGCTGCCCTTGGGTCAAAATCAGTTGGAGTCATTTTGACCCAAGGGCAGCAGGAGGGATGAAGCTAAAAGAAGCAAGCATCAGCTAGCCAAAGCCAAACTAGTAGAAAGGTGGCTAAGAACTGAAAGTGGCAAAAGGTAAGCTAAATGTAGCAGAACGGTAGCTAAGACTAAAAGTAGCAAATGCTAGCTAAAAGTAGCAAAAGGTTTGATAAAAGTAGCAGAACAGTAGCTAAAACTAAAAGTAGCACAATGCTGGCTCAAAGCTAAATGTAGCATAAGACTAGCTAAAAGTAAAAGAACAGTAGCTAAAACTAAATGTAACAAAAGGATAGCTAAAACAGCAAAATATTTGCTAAAAGTAGCAGAACAGTAGCTAAAACTGAAAGTAGCAAAGGCTAGCTAATAGTAGCACAATCCTGGCTAAAAGTAGCCAAAGACGAGCTCAAATTAACAGAAACCTAGCAAAGAACTGAAAGTAACAAATGGCTAGCTGCATGCAATAAGTAGCAAAAGGCTAGCTTAAAGCTAAACATAGCAAAAGGATAAGAGTAGCTGATCAGTGGGTGAAACCTAAAAGTGACAAAAGACTAGCTAAAAGTAGAAGAAAAGTAGCTGAATGAAAAATTGTAAAAGGCTGTCTCAAAGCTAAATATAGCAAAATGTTTGCTAAAAGTAAAAGAATGGTTAACTAAAACTAATGTAGCAAAAGGCTAGCTAAAGTAGCAAAATGTTTGCTAAATGTAGCAGAACATTAGCTAAAAGTAGCAGAATAGCTAAAAGTAGCAGAACAGTAGCTAAAAGTAGCAAAAGGTTTGCTAAAAAGTAGCTAAATGTTTGATAAAAGTAACAGAACAGTAGCTAAAAGTAGCAGGACAGTAGTTAAAAGTAGCAGAACAGTAGCTAAAAGTAGCAGAACAGTAGCTAAAAGTAGCAGGACAGTAGCTAAAAGTAGCAGAACAGTAGCTAAAAGTAGCAGGACAGTTAAAAGTAGAAAGACAGTAGCTAAAAGTAGCAGAACTGTAGATA
>NC_056519.1:2980247-2989811 GCF_014905685.2 Nematolebias whitei | reverse complement strand
AAGTAGCAGAACTGTAGATAAAAGTAGCAGAACAGTAGCTAAAAGTAAAAGCAGCATGGAAAAATTGGAAAATGTGAAAAGACTCACACAGTAAAGACTCTTTAAAGGTTGTTAAGACGTTAAAAAGCCTAAAATCTTTCGTTAAAGCTGCGTGTTGTTGAGGTCCTGCGAGATGATTCGTCCTGCGTGAGTCTGAATCCATTCGATGAGTTTTATCGTCGCTCCTCTGATCGGACTCTCGGGCAGCAGCTTCTCGGCACACGACGGCGTCACAAAGTATCTGCAGGACAGAAGCGGGAGTTTTCTTCAGCTACTCCCAGGTCAGTTAAAATACCTTCGGCTCATTCTGTGACGGGGCAGAAACCCGTTGATATCTGTAGTGACTCGGTTTGTCCACTGGGGGCAGCACAGACTGAATCTACCTGAACTCCTCCCTGAAGTGGGTCTGCAGGTGCAGAGCCAGCTGGCTGTCGTGCTGCAGACACGTCAGCAGGAGGCGACAACGCTGGAACAGCAGGACTGACCGGGCTGGGCCCAGGAAGGAGCCCTGCAGGCCCGACAGAACCTGAACCACCTGCTGGGCCTGGTACCTGATGAAGGGCAGCTGCAGGGGACAGATCCAGGTTAGAGGCTGATTATTTACAGATGTTTGAGGCGGTACAGATCAGGCAGAGGAAGATGTTCACCAGGTGAGGGTGAGGCTGAAGGACTCGCAGGATCCAGCCGACGGACACAAAGTTCTCCGCTGACGAACACCTGCTGCTCTGAAACAAACGAAACAAACCTTCATTTCATTTTTAAAGGAACCTTGTCAAATCTGGAAACAAAAAAAAATCCACGTCTGATCATAAATCTCCTGCAGATCGAGGTTTTAAAATCTGACTCCTAGTTTTTGCACAGCAACTCTTTGTTGAGGATTACTTTTCAGTCTGCCTGTCTACCTGTCTTATAGAAGGCCGTCAGGGAGTGACAAGTGTGTGGTTACCACGGTGACCACAGCGAGCAACAGCTTGAACGTTTTTGTTCTTGCGTCTCTTCTTCTACAGTTTAAATCAAACTTTAGTCGTTCTTCAAAGTTCTGTTGGAGTTCTTCGTGAAGCTGTGGTCCAGCGGTCTTCTGTACGTTTTTCAGCTTCTTTCTCGTTCCACAATTTTTGTTCTGTTTCACCAAATCATAAATCAAAACGTTCAGCTGTTTCAGGACAATCCTGCTATGACTTCTGGTGTTGGTGCAACTTTAGCTTTTTGAAATTTTTAGCCTTTTCTGACATGTTTTCCTCATAGAAAATGATTTGAGCTCATTTTACCTCCTTCAGATCTTTAGCTGTGTTTACAACCTTTTACTGCTCCTTTCACATTTTGTTCTGCTTCAGCTGCTTTCAGCGTCTTTGTGCAAATTTTAACTTTTTTCATCTACTTTCAGCTGTTTTGTGATCCTTTCAGACTATTTCTAACCAACATTTTTGTGCTTCTTCTAACTTCTTTCTGCTAATTTCAGCTTATTTCTGCAAGTGTCAGCATTTTCTGCTATTTCAGCTGTTTTTAAGATAATTTGAGCCTTTTTAGCTAATTCCACATTTTTTGCACTCATTTCAACTTTTTTCAGCCTAATTTAGCAAAAATCTGCTCTCTCTACTTCCTTTTGGTTATTTAAGCTTCTTTCTGCTTTTTTAGCTACTTTTCAGCTGTTTTTTGCTCATTTCAGCTTTTTCCAGGTAATTTCCACTTTTCTGTGCTCCTTTCTGCTTCTTTCAGTCTAACTGTGCACACGTGTTCTTTCTGCTTTCTTCTGTTAATTTAAGCTTGTTCTACGTTTCAGCTAGCCTTTTAGCATATTTTAGCAAATTTCAGCTGTTTTCAAATAAATTCAAGTTTTTTTTGTCCAAATTTCATTCCATTTAAATTAGTTCTGCTAATGTCAGCTTGCTATGCTCCTTTAAGCTTATTTCTGCTAGCATCGGTTATTTCAGCTACTATTTAGCTGTTTTATGGTAATTTTATCTTTTTCAACTAATTCCAGGTGTTTTGCAATATTTCAACTTTTTTCAGTCTAATTCAGCAAAAAATGTGTTCTCTCCACTTCCTTCTGGTAACTTGAGCTTCTTTTTGCTGTTTTAGCCTCTTTGGCTGTTCTTTTTTGTTGCTAATTTGTTTATTTTCCTGCTATTTTCAGCTTTTCTGACATTTCATCTACTATTTAGCTCTTTTGATACTAATGTTAGCTTGTCCAGCTAATTCCACTTTTTTTCTTTTTAGCTAATTTCACTTCTTTTTGCTTCATTCTGGGAGTTTAAGCTTTGTTTTGCCTTTTCAGCTATTTTCTGCTAATTTCAGTGTTTTTTTAAACTTATTTCCTTTTTTTGTTAATTTCTGCTTATTTAAACCTAATTCAGCAAATATGTGTTCTTTGCTTTCTTCTGCTAATTTAGGCTTGTTCTTCCATTTCAGCTACATTTCAGCATGTTTTTTTTTAGCTGATTTCAGCAAGTTTTTCTGCAATAAGCATCCACACTGCATTTTCTCAGGAAATGTTATTTCTCTAGTTAAATGTTTTTGTTTTGAGGTTCTGAACTCGCTTCTTTGAACCAGAACTCATGTTTTGTTCAGAACCACAGCGGCGATGGTGCTTCACTCTGTAATTCTGCAGGTTCTCGTGTTTCCAGCGTTCTTTCGGCCGTCCTGCTCTTCTCTGAAGAACTTTATTTTGTTCTGCCAGAACTGACCTGGTAGCCGAAGAGCAGCAGCTCGAACAGCAGAGAGCAGGCGGCGTCCAGATACTCTGAGAGCGAGGCTTGAAGCTGACGGGAACAGAGACGATCACACATGGAGTCAAACAATCCTCAAAGGATCACAACTGCAGAGATCTGCTGACCTCGGCGTCCGTCGGAGATCCTCGGCTCTCCATCTGAGGATCACATATCAGAGCGAGGAGCATCCTGGAGAGCAGAATCCCTCTGCAGGAGGACAAACAAACCCCGTGCATGAATCAGTACTGACTGACTGGAATATATAAGAACCTTCACTGGGTTTTATTGTCGTCAGACAGGAAGTGGTGATGGCTACTTTTTGGCTAACAGCAGGCTGACGGTTGCTTCCTCCACCTGCATCTCTGCGAGCGTCGCAGTGAGCGTCTGGACGATCAGGGAGCTCAGTCTGAGGAGGACCAGCAGAGTTCAGAGCTCTCAGGCCCAGTTCAGATCTCTGAATGTCTCCACACGGAGTCTTACAGCAGCTGGTCTGTGGTGGCTCCACCGAGGCTCTGCTGTCCCTGAAGACAGTCCTCCAGAGTCTGAACCAGGGAGAAGCACACCTCGCTGGACTGGAGACACAGAAGCACAGACTCCTCAGACTCTTCGTTTCTGGCCGTTTCTACAGAAGCTGCATCTCGTAAAGATCAAGGAGACGTCTCACCCTCCAGAAGAGTCTGCGCAGCGCCACGTTTCGTTGGGCGGACGTGCTCAGCTCCTGCAGCAGGAGGTGCAGGTCCTCCACGCCGACCCCGTCCTGCAGGAGCTCCGAGCTCACCTGACTGAACAGGTGAGCCGTTTGCTCCAAACTGCACAAACACGCAGAGTTAAGATGCTAACGGTTAGCCGCTAACCGTTAGCGGCTAACCGTTAGCGGCAATGGTGTTGAGTCACAAAGACTCAGCCGCTCCCAGAACTCGCAGCTCTGCCTCATTGAGCTGCACAGTTCATGTATTTATTGTTTTCACAGCTGCTGGAAGAGAATCCAAAACGGTGACAGAACCCAGAGAACACAGCTGACCCGGGGTTCTTTGGGTTCTGTCATCTCACAGGACGAGGTCATAAAAACGGGTCATCCAGAGGTTTCTGACCTGAAGGAGTCTGGTGAGGCGGCGCTCCTCCTCCTGTAAAGCGGATCCAGCAGCAGCGTGGACCTCTGAACACACAAACACAAACATCTTTATAAAGACCAGCGGGCCAGAACCAGAACCAGAACCAGACGGGTTCTGTCTCCACCCACGATGAGGAAGCTGTTCCAGCAGCTCTGCAGCTGCAGGTAGAGTCTGGACGTCTGACACACGGCGTACAGATGCAGCTCGGCCTCCCTCTCCCTCTCTCTGCTCGCTTCGTCTCGTCTCAGCAGGCGGGTCAGAACCGAGCCGGACCTCCTCCTCACCTGGACCACCACAGCAGCTGATGTTCTACTTTGTTTCTGACCCAGAGAGAATCTTCATGGAGGAAAACTCCTTAAACTACCTGCACGTTCTCTGGTGCTCGAGGGGCCCTCAGGAGGCTCAGAGTCTCGGGCTCGGAGCAGAACACGGAGCGGGTGGACCTCAGAACCGGTTCCTTGTTTCTCCACCGACTGCAGCAAACAGAAGAGAAGTTTCACTACAAACATTTATAAAACCCTGTTTAAGGTTTGGTAAATTTTACAATCAGAACCTCAACAGAACCGAGCCTGCCCGAGTCTACGAGGCGTCCTCTGTGTCCACTGCGCTACCGTCCGCATTCGGACCAAATCACGTCTAAATTGGACCGGTCCTGTTACCACAGGACAGACACCAAAGCGTTGTCGTTTTACTCCGTCCTTCCACTTTTCAGAAGAAAAGTTCAAATGAAGAAATTTCATTTCCTGCAAAAATGCAGTGTGAATCTTTATTGCTGAAAAACAGCTGAAGAACAGCTGAAATTAGCTAAAAACATACAGAAATGTAGCTGCAATGGAAGAACAAGTCAAAGTTAGCAGAAGAAAGCAAAGAACACATATTTGCCAAATTTGGTTTAAATGAGCAGAAGTCAGGAAATGAGCTAAAAAGAAGCTGAAAATGCAGAAAGCACCTTAAACTACCAGAAGGAAGTGGAATGAGCTGAAATGAGCTAAAAAAATATGTAGAAATATCTGAAAAAGCTAAATTTAGCACAAACACAGCTAAATAGTAACTGAAATAGCAGAAAAATCTGAAACTAGCAGAAATAAGCTGAAAAAAGCATAACAAGCTGAACATCGCAGAAATTACCACAAAAACTTGAATTGATCTGAAAACAGCTAAAATTAACTAAAAAATGCAAAAAAGTTAGCTGAAAAAGTCAAACGAGCTTAAATTATCAGAAGTAAATGGAGAGAGCACAATTTTGCCATATTTGGTTGAAAGAAGCAGAAATTAGCACAAAAAAGTGGAAATTATCTGGAAAAAGATGAAATTAGCAAAAGAAAAACAGCTGAAAAGTAGCTAAAAAAAGATAAAAAAGCTTAAATTACAAGAAGGAAATGGAGAGAGCACATTTTTACTGAATTAGGCTGAGAAAAGTTTAAATGAGTGACAGAAAATATGGAATTAGCTGAAAAATCTAAAATTAGCATAAAACAGCTAAATAGTAGCTGAAATAGCAGAAAAAGCTGAAAGGAGCACAACAAGCTGAAATTAGCAGAAATAACTTCAAATGTTGTAGTTAGCAGAAATAACCTGAAAAAAACATAAAAAAATGTCAGAAAAGACGAAATGTTTCAAAAAGCTAAAGTTGCACCAGTCATAGCAAGATTGTCCTGAAACAGCTGAACGTTTTGATTTATGATTTGCTGAAATAGCTGAAAACTGCAGACGAGAAAGAAGCTGAAAAAGGTGCAGAAGAAAACTGGATCTCGGTGTGAGAGCTTCATAAATATTCACACCGTAAAAGTGTCGGAGCTGAATTCAGAGATTAAATTACTTCATTATTTGATGGTTTTATGTTGAACTCGGTCGTTTGTTTACGAGTTTAATGTAGTATAAATATTACAGCAGTGCGGCGGAGGCAGAGTTTTAATGAGGTGAACTCGTCTCGAGCGTGAATAAGTCATGAGCTAACCGAGACGCTGCTGAGGGTCAGGATCCAGTCCTGATTTAACTCGTGTTCAAGAAAACAAAAGCTACAACAGAACGAGGCCGGTGGTTCCACCTGGGCGACCATCTCCACCTGCTCCTCGTCTTTTTTATCACTTTCCACGACTCCAAATTACAGCGAAGCACAACATCAGACGCAAAGTTTCATCGTAAAGCGCAGCTGAAAGTCTTTTTTTTTTCAAGCTGCTTAAAAAGTGAAAGCGAGCTCCGGTGGTTTCAGGTTCCTACAAGGATCTTCGTACGAGGCGGTGAGTCACCTGGTGAGTCACCTGGTGAGTCAGGAGAGACTCGTTTGGATCTTTGGGTCAGTTCTCGTTAGTTTCAGGTGACGTGTTCTCACCTTTCTGCAGGATATCCTGAGGGGGAAGCAGAGACACGGGGGGGCGTTAGAATTACAGCCGACGCTCACCGCCGAAAGAGAACATGACTGGTTGTGTGCGTTAGCAAAATATCTCGTGAACTGAGCGTGACTGATTTTACTGAAACATTCAGGAAGTAACCTGTAGATGCACGTCATCAGCTGATCCACTTTTGGAGTCGTTTTCATTCAAGATGGATATTTTAGATGTTTCAGTTTTGCCTATAACAATTTGGAGTCAACTCTGTCTGTTAGCAAAATATCTTTTGTATCAATAGACTGTTTTTGATCAAACTTTCAGGGTGTACATCTACAAATGGTCACTTGCAACTAGGCCTGTCACGATAACAAATGTTGCTGGGCGATTAATTGTCTCAGAAATTATTGCGATAAACGATAATATTGTTTGAAATTTGTCAATAATTAGTAATTATTGTCAAATTTAATAAGAAATGTTGGTTCATTTTTGTGTATAGTAACTTTTTTGACAACTAGATGACAGTATAAGGCTGTTTGAACCGGAGGATGGATAGTGAGGGAGCGAGCAGCGTGTGTCTAAGAAAAATGGGAGGGAGGCCCCTTGACGTGACATGGGCTGTCTCTCCTTTTTTTCTGTTCTCAAAATGGCAGACGCTCGGTGTAGTTTGAGCTCTTTAGCATAGCATTTGTCTTACAAAGCTTTTATAAATAAAAAAATCAGTAAACAAGTTCTCATCTTCTTTTTGCAGAGAAAAATCTTTTTACACGAAGGCACGGGTTTCAACCGTGAATTTTGGAGCTTCGATAAGATGGAGGTTTTTTCCCGAGGTCGGCCTGTTAGCTTAGCTCGTAGCTTAACTTCTCAGCTTTGCTGCTTTTAACGATCCAAAAACACGATTCTGGACGGTTAAAATGGATTTTAAAGAGAAAGGGAGGGGTCAGTGAAGAACCGGAGTTGAGTCTTTTGTCATCCAGTGTCTTCAGTAGAAAGAGAGGCACGAATAAACAAAGCCAATAAATTAAAATGAGGTCGATAATTTTAATTTATCATGCGATTAATTGATTTATTGTTTATCGCGACAGAGCTACTTGCAATATAAGATATAAAACACAAACTCCCTCATTATTACAAAGAATGAGCTAAAGGTTGGTGTGGTAGTAGCTGAGAGTCACTCTTAACGCTTCCTCCAAGCTTGCTCATCGATGTGGACGTTATTTTCAAGGAAAGACTAAATCATTGTTTTCCATCTTCTTAGTCTAACGCTGTCATGAAAGGTGGCGGGTGACATGCATTCCTTCTGTAAAGCCTTTACGTTACCGATGTATTAATTTCATTGAATAAATAATTCTGATTAATTTTACCATACATGTCATAATAAACTCTAAAACTTGTATACTTTAAAAGGGTGGAATGATTATACAACAAACAAAGCTTGTGTTTGTACCTTCGAAGCTGTGCGTCATCGTCGTACAGTGGTTGGCTCTGCGAGTGGGCGGGGCAACAGGAGGAAGCCCCTCCCTCTTGCCCCCTTGCAGCCAATCATGCTCCTTTCTTGTCGGCTTTTCAGCAACATAGGTGATTCGTATGTGTTGGCAGCGTTCCCTGTCCTTCGCACTCAGGAAATCTGGGAGGTCGTTCACCTGTACAGGTAGAACACAGGAAATGACAGAGCTGGTACCAAAATAAAAGCGGGGGGTGGGGGGGGGCAATGACAGAAGGGTGAATAATAATAATATAGGATCAAATGTAGCATATGTTTAGGTCTTATGGTTAAATAGCAGACCATCTGAGTATTTTTTTTTTATCTCTTGTAGAAAAAAAAACTAATTGTAGCTTTTTAGCAGTTTCTAAAAATGTTCCATTGGCTTTATTTTAACAAGCAAACACAAATGATTTAAATAAGAAAAAAACAATATTTTTATGTTGGTGTTTTGATTGATTGATTGATTGATTTGATTGACTCACCCACCTGGAGCTGCACTACGTCCGTATGATCTTTGTGGACTTCACATCCGCCTTCAACACCATGATCCCCCAAACCCTGATGGACAAACTATCCACACTAGGACTAAGCCCCTCCATCTGCAACTGGGTACTAGACTTCTTAAACAACAGACCTCAGTCAGTGAGGATCCACAACTTCTACTCCACCATAACCCTCAGCACTGGCTCTCCTCAGGGATGTGTGTTGAGCCCCCTCCTGCTTACTCTGCTCACGTATGATTGTGCAGCTACCCATCCAGGCTGTCACATTGTAAAGTTTGCAGATGATACAGATGTGGTGGGATGCATCACAAACAATGATGTGTCCAGCTACAGGCAGGAGGTGGAACATCTGGAGAGTTGGTGCAAAGAGAACAACCTTCACATCAATGTGAAGAAGACGAAGGAGATGGTCGTGGACTTCACACCTACCACCCCCTCCCCCCCACCAAACATAGGAGGATTTGTGGTGGAAGTGGTCTCCAGCCACAAGTACTTGGGTGTACACCTGAACAACCTCAGCTGGAGCAACAACACCACCAGCCTGATGAAGAAAGCTCATCAGAGACTCTACTTCCTCAGACGGCTGAGGCGAGCTGGTCTGGAAGCTCAGTCCTCACCTCCTTCTCCAGGTGTGCAGTGGAGAGCATCCTGTGCTCCAGCGTCAACGTGTGGCATGGAGGCTGCACAGCTGCAGAAAGAAAAGCTTTGCAGAGAGTGGTGAAGGCTGCACAGAAGATGTTGGAGTCAGCCTCCCCACCATCACAGACATCTACACCTCCAGATGCAGGAAGAGGGCCACCTGCATCATGAAGGACCACACTCACCCAGCACACACACTTTTTGCCCCACTCCCCTCAGGAAGGAGGTTAAGGAGCATTAAGTGTAGAACCACTAGACTGAGGAACAGCTTCTACCCTGAAGCTGTTAGACTCATGAATCTCTAACCAGAATAATCACTGTGATGTCACTTTAATTTGTGAAATGTGACTTATCTGTGCTGCTGATTATCCATGCTGCTGATCTCTTGCCTTTATGTTGCTGAATTCATACCCATCTGCTCACAACAAACTCATGTTCGGGCTGCTGCTTAATATACTTAGTATATATAATTTTACATTATTCGTGTTTAGTTTATGTCTTAGATCCTTGTATACTGTTTTTTATACTTCATATTTGTGCTGTTTTGGGGCTGTGACCCCAAGTACACAGTTTCATTCCACCTCATGTACCACTTGTGCGGATGACAATAAAGAAGCTTGAACCTTGATGGTTGGACGGATGATGGATGATGATGGTTGTATGATGTTGGATCATGGATGGTTGAATGATGTTGGATGATGAATGATGGTTGGATGGATGGATGGTTGGATGATGAATGATGGTTGGATG
>NC_056519.1:2971755-2980237 GCF_014905685.2 Nematolebias whitei | reverse complement strand
GATGGATGGTTGGATGATGGTTGTATGATGTTGGATGATGAATGATGGTTGGATGGATGGTTGGATGAACATTATTTCCAGTGGTTGAACACCTGCTAGTCTTTGTTCCTCTGTAAATTCCTCCACATCATTTTACATGAGGATGGTTTCTGACATCTTGAGTTAATTATTTAAAAGTTAATTTTCTTTAATTCCTCATCTTTGATTAAACTTAAGACACAAACATAAAAAACATAAAAAGTAAAATCTGAAAATAAAACATAATAACTGATATTCAAACGATGTTTGGGGTTTTTTCCACCTGTTATCTGACCTCAGATCAGTTTTGGTTCTGACCCAGTTCTAACTAAAAATCGAACTTTTTCTTTTTTTTTTTTAAACTTTAGTTTAAAACTCACCAGCTCGATGTCGCGCACGCGCCCGAAACTGACGGCCTCTGTGAGCGTGCGCGGCGAGAACTCGGTCAAGTACACGCGCTCGTCGCTCAGCACCGCGTGCATGTACACCCTGCTGACTGAGTCCGACACCACCACGCACGGTTCGCAGGTTCGGATCCGCTCGTAGAGCCCCCGCTCCGTGTTCCGCTTCAGGAAGGCGTCCAGCCGGGCGTTCCGGCGCGTGACGAGGAGGGAACCCGAACCGGATCCGTTCCGGGCCATGACAGTACCGCTCTGCCCGACTTAGCTTCTGGTTTGGGTCAGAGGACCGGCTTCCTGCCGCTCTCCATCCGTTCGGTCCGGATGAACCGACCCGACTGACCCGGGTATGAGCAGGTGAAGCTCCGTGGACTCTCATCCTCGCGCACTGCTCTCTGATTGGTCCGCGGAGCGGTCCTCAGCGCTGATTGGCTACAAAATAAGAGGGCGTGTAGTCCAGGATTAATCTCTACTGCGCATGTCTGAAGAATTAATCTCAAACCTGTTTTACTGAACAGCTTCAGAACAGTTTAACAACAATCACATTTAGATTAATAACATTATTTTTAATTACTATTATTGTTAAATAGTTTATATGCAGGAATCTTAATAAAGGTTATTAATTAACCTGCCACACAACCTGTGTAGTTTAGCATAAATTAATATTTACATACTTATTCATACTAATTAATCCTACTTGCACAGTTATTTTCTTCCATGTTGTTGTTTACTATCTCTGTTTAGGGCATTGCAAATATTATAATTACTTTATCACTTTTTAGTACTTTATATAATTTATTTCAAGCTTTAGTCTTTTCTTGTTGTTTGTTCTTTGTTTTTAGCGAGTCAAATAAGTTCTTCTCATCCTGAGCATTTCATTGTACTATTAACCTTGTGTTAACCTGCATATGACAAATAAACATAACTTGAACTAACTACTTGAATTAGATGCAGTAGGAGGGATTTAAATATTAAGTATAAAGTAATTATAATTGAGGATATTTCAATTACTGCATGAATGCTGAGTTATCAAAACTGGAAAAAAAAGAAAGCCAAACAATCTTAAAAAAAAAAAAACATTGTCAACAAGAAACAAAACAAAAACTGAAAATAAAGAGTTGAAACATGCTATAAAAGTAGCTAAATGTTTGGTAAAAGAAGCAAAACACTAAGCTAAATGACTAGCTAAAAAAGCAAAATAACTAATAATAATAAGGAAGCTAACTAAAAGCTTAAAAACAAAACAGTAGTTAATATTTAAAAGCAGCATTATGCTAAATAAATAGCAAAACACTATCTAAAAAAACGGTTGAAAGTAATTAAAGGCTAGAAGCTAAAAGTAGCAAAATGCTTACTAATAAAGCAGAGTTAAGCTGAAAACTAAAAAAAAACTAATTCTTATTTAGAAGTTAATAAGCAAAATGCAAGCTAAAAGATAAAATCGAAAAAATAAATACTACATATATGCTAAAACAAAACGTAAAATGGTAGCTAAAAGCAGTACAATACAAGCTAAAGAAGCAACATGCAAGCTTAAAGCAGCAAGAAGCCCTAAGGCTAGCTAAAAGCTGTGAAGTGCAAGTTAAAATGTTTAAAAAGTTAACTACAAGCAAAAGTAGCAAATGACTATAAAAAACTAAAAGTAGCAAAACATTAGCTAAAAAGGTATAGCTAAAAGAAAACAACTGGAGCTCAAGCAGATTAAAAAAATTCATGTTTAGCTAATTTGTGAATGTTATTTTATTTCTTGCCTGTTTTAAAATAATGTGTTTTTACATCCTGGACTTCTGTCATTTTAAATACCATTTAAGATAGTTTAAACATTAAACATTTAAATGCATATATTTTGAAGAAGAGCATAAAAAAGTTCAAAATAAATAAGAGCACCCATCTCCTGAATGAGCGGAACCTTTTGATTTATTTAAAAATTGATGATAACACACAGACTCAGAAATAGTACGTTGGATGCTGAATCAACATTTACACAATCAGAAAAACATCCGTAAATAAAACATAAACCCAACACGCTGAAATACATTCAATAGAAAAAAATTAGAACTCAAATTGAAAATAAGCTTCTAAATTGTGCAATGTATCAATTAAACAAGTAAACGATTAATAAAGAGGAAATACAACATTTTGCTTTTTTAAATAATATTTAAGATAAATGTGCTGTATAGATTTCAGCTAAAAACAAGTTTATTTTCTAACTGGCTCTCTAACGAGGCGCACATGTTTCTCCCTGCTCTCCTGCTTTTTTGCTCTCTGTCTGTGTATCGGAGCAGCTCCTATTTTTACACAAAATGAAAACTACTGTTTTGGATCTGACCAACTGGACTTTCAACGTAAATTACAACATCTTTTCAACAAAGCGGCAGAGTCCTGGAGAACCCTCATCTGCTCAGACGAGACGCATGCAGCTGGATATATCTCTGGGGGTGATGGGTCTACCTCTGTTATCGAACGAGGACGCCTGAATTGCATGTAATTGGATTTATGATAACAGGGTTCCTGTTTTTGGAACAGACTGGATCCTGGTGGATCAACATACAAAGAAGACGGTCGCAGCTAATTTGGACCTCGTCAGGCTGCTGCCTATGTGAAGGTTGGGTTCGTGCTTTGAGGACTCAAAATCAGCTGATTTACGAGCGAAACCATAAGTTGGAAGTGATTTGAATCGCGGCTTTGGGACTCGTCAACATGAAACGACCTTGAAGAGGCTCATAACCATTCTCATTCTGTCGCGTGCGTGCCTAATAATAAAGTTATGAACAAATATGTCTGCCTTGTGGTTTTGGGAGCCATGCCTGACCCGTGTCTCTCCTCTGCTGCTGTTATGGTCCATGCTCTCTGCTCTGGACGCCACTCACAGAACGCATGAAACAAAGAGTAAACTGAAGCAAGAGCGACACCTGCTCCTCTTTCTTCTTTAGCATTAACAAAATGCAGAGGTGTACTTATAACAATTTTATAGACACTATTTACAGTCGCGGCGGAGAGTTGGGGGTGCACGAAATGTTTATTTGTTCCTGGGGGGGGCATAAGAGAAAATGATTGAGAAGCACAGTGTTAGGACAAGGTGTGAAGCTTCTTTAATGCTTTTATGTATTTGTTTTATTATTAGTGAAGTAAATTATTTATTTTAAAAGTTTTCTGATATTTGTTTAGGCCAAATGATAAAACTTTATCTCTATTCAGAACTGTTGTATGTATATATATATATATATATTTGAGTGTTTTGTCAACTTAATAATTTAAATCACATTATAAAAGTGTGCATGGAGTTTGGCTGTTTTGTTCAATTTTCCCACTAGAGGGGAGTAGAGTTCAGACAATCCTAAAGCCTTGAGGAAATTAAAGTATATTTCAAACAGACCTTCCTTCACCAGCTTTTTCATTTAACTGGAGTTTCATTCATTGCTGATGTTAATCTTACCTGGACCAACTTTTATAATGACTTTAATCATTTTATTGATAAACGTGCACCTGTTTGTCAGAGACGAGTAAAGAGGGTCAAGTTTTAGTTTAGCAAACCTCCCACACAAGAAAAACCAGCATGTGCACGGAAATCTGGCTCTGAGGCTGAGTGGTTACATTTTCTAGACCAGTGCACAGCAGCTATTAGAAAAGATAAATGAGGCTCCTTAATGACCCATATAGATTTTGTCAAGCTGTAAAATCTCTGTCAGGACCTCGCTGTTCACTTGAACTACCCCACTATTTAACGGTCAACTCCAAGGCCGTCTCTGACAAAGCAGAGACTTAACAGACCCCGGTTCCTTGTTTGATACGGCCTCTCAGGATCATCTTCTATTTAACTAACCGACCATGCCTTCAGCAGCCACACTATCTCATTCTGTAATATATACAAACCGAATTCCAAAAAAGTTGGGACACTAAACAAATTGTGAATAAAAACTGAATGCAATGATGTGGAGATGGCAAATGTCAATATTTTATTCGTAATATAACATAGATGACAGATCAAAAGTTTAATCTGAGTAAATGTAACATTTTAAAGGAAAAATATGTTGATTCAAAATTTCACAGTGTCAACAAATCCCAAAAAAGTTGGGACAAGTAGCAATAAGAGGCTGGAAAAAGGAAATTGAGCATATAACAAACAGCTGGAAGACCAATTAACACTAATTAGGTCAATTGACAACATGACTGGGTATAAAAAGAGCTTCTCAGAGTGTCAGTGTTTCTCAGAAGCCAAGATGGTAAGAGGATCACCAATTCCACCATTGTTGCGCAGAAAGATAGTGCAGCAATACCAGAATGGTGTTACCCAGCGTAAAATAGCAAAGACTTTTAAGTTATCATCATCAACCGTGCATAACATCATCAAAAGATTCAGAGAATCTGGAACAATCGCTGTGTGTAAGGGTCAAGGCCGTAAAACTCTACTGGATGCTCGTGATCTCTGGGCCGTTAAACGTCACTGCACCTCAAACAGGAATGCCACTGTCAAGGAAAAACAGAATGGGCTCAGGAATACATCCAGAAAGCATCGTCAGTGAAGACAATCCACCATGCCATCCGCCGTTGCCAGCTGAAACTCTACAGTGCAAAGAGGAAGCCATTTCTAAGCAAGCTCCACAAGCTCAGACGTTTGCACTGGGCCTGGGGTCATTTAAAATGGAGTGTGGCAAAATGGAAGACTGTTCTGTGGTCAGATGAGTCACGATTTGAAGTTCTTTATGGAACACTGGGACACCATGTCATCCGGACCAGAGAGGACAAGGATAGCCCAAAGTTGTTATCAACGCTCCGTTCAGAAGCCTGCATCGCTGATGGTATGGGGTTGCATGAGCGCTTGTGGCATGGGCAGCTTGCATGTCTGGAAAGTCACTATTAATGCAGAGAACTATGTTCAGGTTCTAGAACAACATATGCTCCCATCTAGACGTCATCTCTTTCAGGGAAGACCCTGCATTTTTCAACACGATAATGCCAGACCACATTCTGCAGCATTCACAACATCATGGCTACGTAGGAGAAGGATCCGGGTACTGAAATGGCCAGCCTGCAGTCCAGATCTTTCACCTATAGAGAACATTTGGCGCATCATAAAGAGGAAGGTGCGACAAAGAAGGCCCAAGACGATTGAACAGTTAGAGGCCTGTATTAGACATGAATGGGAGAGCATTCCTATTTCTAAACTGGAGAAACTGGTCTCCTCTGTCCCCAGATGTCTGTTGAGTGTTGTAAGAAGGGGGGATGCCACACAGTGGGAAAAATGGACTTGTACCAACTTTTTTGGGATTTGTTGACGCCATGAAATTTGGAAACAACAGATTTTTCCCTTAAAATGACACATTCTCTCAGTTTAAACTTTTGATCTGTGATTTGTGTTCTATTCTGAATAAAATATTAGATGTTGGCACCTCCACATCATTGCATTCAGTTTTTATTCACAATTTGTTTAGTGTCCCAACTTTTTTGGAATCCGGTTTTTAGTTAAATAAAGCAAAAGGCTAGCTAAGAGTAGTAAAAAAGCTAGCTTAAACTTCAACTATGTAATTAACTATCGGCTAGCTAAACATAATAAAATGTAACATAGAAGCTAAAAGTAGCAACAGGCTAGTTAGAAGTAGCAAAAGTAAAATCTAAAATGAGTAAAATGATAGTTAAATTGGTAACATATGTAGAAGTTAAAAAAGCAAGCTAAAAATATCAACACTGTAGAGGCTTTAACAATCAAACGCTAAACTAAAAGTGGTAACAGTGCAGCCTAACAGCAGTGTTGTAATGTAACAAAGTAGAAATACTTTGTTACTGTACTTAAGTAGAATGTTGATGTATCTTTACTAAGTTATTTACATTTCTAACAACTTTCACTTTTACTCCATTACAGTTCCTGAGTTGCATGTGTACTTTTACTTCAATACATTTCCCTTAACCACCTTAGTTACTCGTTCCTACAAAATAAAATTAGAAGAAATCTGTTTGTTCTCCCAGTCTGTGACTTCACACGGCCCCTTCTCTCTCCCTCACTGACACTCACTCACAAACCCAGCCCCTCCCCGTCATACGCAGATATCAATCGTTACAAAAGATAATCGTTGACTCACAGTGGAGACACATTCCTGATAGGTGTGAAAATGAGAGGTTTGGTGTTCTCCAGGACACGAACTGTTAGAGCAACAAGGTATGAAGTTGTTGGGCCACTAGTCTTCCCATGATGGAACTCGGAGACAGATATCCAGTTTAGGGTGGTTTATTTGCAGTTTTCTTTTGGTATTTATGCCCAGCAGTAAACCAGTAAAGCGCAAACATACTTGAACAACAAGGCTCCATCCGTGTCAGGAGAGAAAATAAAACCTTTGAGTTTTGTACTTTGCACAGAGCGGTGCGTTCACTAGCGTCGGAACAGCCACGGTGCGTTCAAGAGCGTAGGAACTATTATATTCATAAAGAAACGAGCCATAACCAAACAGAACGTAGCTCAGTAGACAAGCCAACAATGTGAGCGTTCTAACAGCTTTGTTAATAAAAGTTAATAAAAGTTGAAGATACTTCATTAGAATCAGACTTTTTAAAGAGCTATCTTTCTTTGTTCAGTTCAAACTTTCCAAGTTTTTGTCACTGGATATTGTACCCAATAAATGTTGTTTTGGAAATTCTAAACATTCACTTTTACTTAATACTCTACATTTTATATGATAAATTTACTTTTGATACTTAAGTACATTAAATGTCAGATACTTTAAGACGTTTACTCAAGTAATAATTTTTAAAGGAGACTAATTTTTACCAAAGTAATTTTATGGTAAGATACTTGTACTTTCACTGAAGTATCACTTTGAGGTACTGGTACTTTATACAACACTGTCTAAAAGTAGCAAAATACTAGCTAAAAGCTAAAACCAGAAAAAAAACAGAGAATGCGACAAAATGTTTCTTTTTGTTACATTCACAGAAGAAGGTGGTGGGTCCAGCTTTGAGGAGGCGCTCTGTAAATTGGATGAAGACACGCACGTGCGCGTGCACGCACACACACAGCATGAAGAAGAGGCTGTTGTTGGAGTTTTCTGAGCGTCTTCTGTCCGGAGCCTGTGAGGAAACTGAGGAGACTCTTTCAGATCAGGTCAATAAAACTTTGATTGAAACAAAACTGGATGTTGGTGCTCCTGATTACATCATTTGTATTGAAATAATTGAAGAGTGTATTTTATAAAAACAATAAATGTTTTTTACTGCTAAATTTGAAAGTGTAACGTTTGTGGGTTCAAACGAGCCAACGTGGCTCCAGCTCTGTTAAATAAAGCCGTGTGTTCCTCCGGTTCTGGTCAGCTGAGTCGCTCCGTCCTCCTCCATCATCACTGTCGCAGCTGCAAACAACAACGGTGGGCCGAGCCCAACACTACCACCTTTGTTCTGCAGAAGAAGAAAAACGCTCCAGTTTCTCCCTCGCAGTCGGAGAAAATAACCTCATGACAAACAAACACTGAATTTAGTCGGCGCTGACCTCTGTGACCCCAACTCGACAGAATAGGCTTAAAGTTCAACGTTGGCTCCACAGATGATGATTTTACTGTAAATCAGTCCCTGCAGAGCCTTTTTGTTCCCAGCAGTGGATCAACTAAACCCACGGTGTAATTATTCTGGGTCCAAATCTAAATAATCCTTCATCAAAATAACTAGAGAAATTATTTTTTTCCAGTAAAAATCAGTGTGAGCGTTTAAAGACTTTACTGAAGTTTGATGGAAAAGCTGAAACTGAGTTGTTAAAGTTAAAACAAGCAGAGCAGAAGCTAAAATACCCAGAAGATAAGCTAAAAATGAGCAAAACTGAAACTAAAATGAGCAGAACAGAAACTAAAGAGAGGAAAAAAGAGGCTTAAATGAGCAGAATATAAGCTAAACAAAAAGAACTGAAGCTAAAATGAGCAGAAGTTAAAATGAGCAGAACAGAAGCTAAAATGATAAGAATATAAGTTAAAATGAGCAGAACAAAAGTTAAAATGATGAGAATATAAGTTAAAATGAGCAGAACAGAAGCTAAAGAGAGGAAAAAAAGAGGCTTAAATGAGCAGAATATAAGCTAAACAAAAAGAACT
>NC_056519.1:2966402-2971745 GCF_014905685.2 Nematolebias whitei | reverse complement strand
AAGCTAAAATGAGCAGAACAGAAGTTAAAATGAGCAGAATAGAAGCTTTATTTATTTAGTTAGTTATTTTTGTTGGTGCATTCCAGACATGTCAAAACCATTGACCTATCCATGTACACATGCATGGATAGGTCGTGCACACACAAATCCCATTTAACATGTCTGAGAGGTGGTCGGACGAAGTAAAACTTATTTAATCCTAAACTAAAATCAACAAAAGAGTAGCTGATACTAGCTAAAAGCAAGACTATGAATGATAAGCAAACTATGGAAAGGCATAACAGGAATTAAAAGTCACAGAACTGCAGCTGTAAAAATGTTTGTAAACAGTAAACAACAGCTAAAATCAGCCGTTACACTTTCACCTGACTTGTGAGAACTTGAAAACAAAAGGGCTGAAAACATGCATGCACCACTTTTCACTTTAATCTACTTTTCTTCCCAGTTTAACTTCTGTAATCTGATTTTTTTAAAGTTCCATAATTTCAAACCAAATTTTAAACAATTTATTAAAAATATAGGTTTTCAAGCAATAAAGTTTTTGTTGTGTTTTTATGTTTTTACATGATTTAAACGTGTTTAATTTGATTATATAAATGTTGTCTCTTACATTTTAGGATTTTTATAATGTTTTTGTAGCTTTTAGTTGATGTTTATAATTTGTTTGCTTTTTGTAGTGGTTAGAATTTTAACTTGTTTATTGTCTGTTAGTTTGTCCACATTAAAAGCACATGATTTATCTTCATTATTATTTTTAAAAAATATAGAACCAAAAATAAAAAAAGACAAAAAGAATTGAACAACCATTTTATTCTCTGGTAACTGTAGGAGTTTGATCATGTGATTGTCCGTCTCCTGAAACTGTTGTTCTCCAAGCTCCAGCCGAGTCCTGACGGAAGTGACCGGAGTGAGCCGAGCAGAGCCGAGCAGAGCCGAACAGAGCCGAGCAGAGCCGAGCCCAGGCAGCTGCAGCTGAAGCGGACTGACGGACAAACTGTTGGATTTCCCTCCGTGTTTAAACCACTAACAGCTGAAGGATGACCGCGCTCAGCAGCTGGGAGTTATGTGTCAAATATGCTCTTTTTATCTTCAACTTCGTGTTCTGGGTGAGTTGAAAATATATATTTTTTTTAACATTTCACCTTAAAAAATAGATTATTCTTTTATTTAAGGTAAAAATAGATGAACCACCCCCAGTGCTTGTTTACCACATAGCCGTATTATTGTTATTATTGTTGTTATTGTTATTAGAGGTAGATATGTTTTATGTTTTAAGAACCGTAAAATCCTTGATCTTTACAGTAAATACATTTTGGCAGCACGGTTTTTATAGACTTTGTGGTAATTCATTTTAAGCAATGAGCTTTTCTAGGTCTAATAATAGTTTGTCAAGTTAGGTGGATGAAAAGAGTTGTTGAGGTCAGACTGCGCTCGTCTGGTGGAGGTGGACTGAAATAAATCAATTTTAATGAATGAATGATCAATAAAAGAAGTTTTGTGGGTGTGTTGATTAAAAGAAAAATGTTATTTCTGTCTGTCAAGGTGCTGAAACAATCAAATGTTATGATGTTTTGTAATCAAAAGTTCCTTTATAATCTACTTTGTGATCAATAATTACTCATTAAGTGATTATAAGTTAGATCTGGATTTCACTTTTAATTGTTAAGTCAAGTGATTTTATAAGAAAGGTTTTTATACCTCTCTATTAGTACGTTTTTTTTCTCGTTTAGGATTAGAAGAGCAAAGTTCAAAGTTGAGAAACAGTGTCACTTGAAGGAATTGATGGGAAACTCAGCAGTGTGGTTAGGATTCACACACACGCACACACGCGCGCACACACGCACACACACACACACACACACACACATCCTGTTACAAGATGTGTTGTCTTGGTCTACAAAGACACAAACTGTGAGTTTATACCTCTTTTTAGTAAGTTTATTTTTTACGTTTAAGATTAAAGGTTGAGAGTTGAGAAATAAGGGTGGTGGCTGGATAGGAGGATGTTGGGCAAAGCACCTGTCACAAGCTTACAGCAGAAGTGTTACGCTGTTTAGACAGCTGAGTGGTTGCATAAAAACCACCTGCTGAAAATAAAGGAGACAAACTTTTGTATAGTTGAAAAGTCTTCAGAATGGTTGACAATATTTCAAAATGGATGTTGGATCAGAAACAAGCCAATCAGAGACAAGAGATGAGTTTAAAAATACAAGATAGACAAAAGTCGGTCAGTCATTTCGGGTAGAGATGGAACACGGTTGTCAAGCCCTGAAGACTTGGATCAGATCTGAGGATTGATGGGAGAAGGTTTTGGCTGCAGAAGAGCTGAAGAAACAACAAAAGATGGAAACTTAAAGCAATGAAGAACCCCAACAGCACATACCATACCATTTTATTTATAAGGCACTTTAAACAGCAACAAGGCCAACCAAAGTGCTGTTCAAACAGCACACAGCAACACATAACATAAAATCAAAATATAGAAACAAAATAATAGCAGATAATAACATAATGACAAACACAGTGTGATGCATACAGGTTCAGCACAGATCATACAGTGTTGAAACCCACGGAATAGTAGTGGGTTTTTAAGGGGGATTTAAAAAGTGTGAGGGAGGGGCCTGCCTGCCAAGCAGAGGTAACTCATTCCAAAGTCTTGGTCCTGCTACAGAGAAGGCCCTGTCACCTCTGCGCTTAAGACGAGTTCCTGGAACTGTGAGAAGGAACTGGTCTGCTGACCCCAGAGAACGTGGTGGGACATACGGCTGCAGCAGATCAGTGAGATAGGAGGGTGCAGAGCTGTTCAGTGATTTATAGACATACAAGAGGGTTTTGAACTGGATTTGAAGGTGAACCGGTAGCCAGTGCAGTGAGGCCAAAACTGGTGTAATGTGCTCTCTTTTGCCTGTACTGGTTAAAAATCGGGCTGCCGCATTCTGGACCAGTTGTAGTCGTGCAGTGGAGGTCTGACTGATACCAAACAGGAGTGAATTGCAGTAATCAAGCCTAGATGTAATGAATGCATGTATTACTGTCTCCAGGTTCTTTTTGGACAATATGGGCTTCAGTTTAAACAGCTGCCTCAGCTGGAAAAAACATGATTTAACAATCATGTTTACAGGACTAAGTTTCAGGGAAGGGTCCATTATCACTCCCAGATTAGTGACTCTTTGTTTCTGTAACGGGGCTAGAGCGGAAAGGTCAATGCAGTGGTTTGTGATCGTGTCGTTGGGAGGGAACAACATGACTTCAGACTTCTTCTCATTGAAACTTAAGAAATTTAAAGCCATCCAGTTCCTAATGTCAGCCAGGCAGTTGAGCAGCGGTTGAATAGAGCATGTACCATTGTGTCTTAGGGAGAAGTAAATTTGGCAGTCACTGGCGTAGAAGTGAAAGGGTATGCTATGTTTCTGGAAAATAGCACCTAGTGGCAGCAGCTATAAAGAAAATAGAAGGGGACCGAGGATGGACCCCTGCGGTACCCCCCATTTAAGTGCTGCTGATGCTGAAGAACTAAATTCTTTGATGGAGACACAAAAGGATCTGTCATCGAGGTAGCATTTGAACCACTTGAGGGCTGACCCTGTGATGCCCACCCACTGCTCCAACCTAGCAATGAGGATCTCATGGTCGATGGTGTCAAAAGCAGATGTAAGGTCCAGTAAGACGAGGAGCACAGAATCACCGGTATCTGTGGATAGGAAGATGTCGTTAAAGACCTTGAGAAGGGCAGTTTCAGTGCTGTGGAGAGGTTTAAAGCCAGATTGAAATAGCTCTAAGATGGCGTGATCCTCTAGGAAGCACTTCAACTGGGACTCAACTATTTTTTCCAGTAGTTTAGAAACAAACGGGAGTTTGGAGACGGGCCGGAAGTTGAACACGATTCAGGGGTCAAGGTTTGTTTTTTTCAGCAGAGGTTATCAGCATGCTTAAAGGTTTTTGGCACCACACCTGAGGTTAAACTGCTATTCACAATAGTGAGAATAGAAGGACCCAGAGTAGGACAAAAAGGTAAATGTTCTGGTTTTAAACCTTAACGTTGAGAACTTCTACTTTGTTTACCTGGAGGCATTTTTAATCATTTATTCTCATTTTGGCCTCGTGGTGGAGTTCAGCTCTGGTCCAGCAGGGGGCGCTGAAGAGAACATGTTAAATCAGAACCAGGTGTTCAGCCTTTTTCACTTCCTGTCTGCAGCTGAAATCAGCCTGAACCAAGTTTCCTCCCTCAGCCGGAGGATTCAGCTCCAGTTTCTGCATAAATAAATAAATAAATAAATAAATAAATAAATAAATAAAAGAAAGTTCTCAGGTCAAACATCCTGTGCTGGTACATCAACATTACAAACACCAGCGTTTGAAGCTAAAAAGTAGGACTAATATTTGTTTTTGTCTTTTATTACTTTGATTTGAAGGATTTGTTTTCAGATCCATGAATTATTGATTATAGATTGTCAGAATATGATTTGTCGTTAAATGTCGTCTCTTAAAGTGTTTCTGGTGCAGCGACGGAGGGAAATGAGCACAGAAACAAAGCTGCTGTTATTGGGTTTACTGGGTCCAGTGGTGCAGCGAGATGATCCGGTTACCTCGGCACCGAGTCCCAGACGGCCCCCAACCCCCCGAGACGATCTGATCCTCGTTCTGATTATGTTTGAGGTGTTTAAGGTTCATTTAGTTTTATATGAACTACACACGCCCGCCACATATAAACAAACAACCCCCTTCAACTCTAAAAGTTTAATTTATTATCATCTTCTTAAAAGAGTAAATAACAATCTGCAGATAATGCAAAGAAAGTTTTGTTTTGTTTGTTTTAAAGGAGTTTTTATACAGAGATTTAGTTTTGTAAATCTGTATGGTTTTATAATCAATAATCAGTTTATTATTGTTTTCTGACTGCAGTTTTTATTTAATTAATCTCAAATTAATTGTTTTATTTATTTTTAGTTTGTAGCATAGAATAACTCATTAAAGTGTAAAAATATGATTTAAACACAAATGTACACGTTTCTTCTGCGTGGTGTATCAAGTGCTTCCACCTGCTCTCTGAGCTGTCAATCAGCAGGCGAAGCCCCGCCCCCTCTGCCCGCAGCCAGGTGAGGCGCGGAGGGGGCGTGGCTGCTCACGGAAACTCAGAAACCTGCAGCAGGTGCAGCTCTTTAGCTCTGTCGACCCACCGAACTGGACCCGGTTCTCCTCAGGAAGCTTCGAAGCCATGAAGGGGATGCAGTGCATCAAGTACGCCATGTTTGTCTTCAACTTCCTGTTCTGGGTACGTAGAGCCCGGAAACAGCTGCTGTTTGGACCATGTGTTGGTTCTGGTTCTGTTTGGACCATGTGTTG
>NC_056519.1:2947935-2966392 GCF_014905685.2 Nematolebias whitei | reverse complement strand
GTTGGTTCTGGTTCTGTTTGGACCATGTGTTGGTTCTGGTTCTGTTTTTACCATGTGTTGGTTCTGGTTCTGTTTGGACCATGTGTTGGTTCTGGTTCTGCTCAGATCTTTACCTGAGTGATTAAGTTGTTTTGAATTATTCTCTTGTTAAAGAATTGGACGGAAGTTTAAAAACGTTTTTCTGTTAATTTCAGATGAAACTTCTGATCAAACTTCATCAGAACTTCTCAAGTTTTTTTTCTCCCTAAATAAAAGATTAACCCCGCCCCCTTTTTAAAATTATTTATTTAAATGAAGTCGAGACATGTTTTGATTCCTGTGGACTCTTTGCTGTGGCGGCCATCTTGTAGTGGATTGCCTCTAATTGGTTCCACGAGTTTAAAATTGATCCAGTTCAAGATATTTTAGCTACTTTTGGGTACTTAACCTTTTTCTACACTTTTGGCTGGAATTGGTGATTTGATTTAATATTTCAGTTTCTAATTATATTTCTTGTTTGATTCTTTTATTCCTCATGCTGAAATAAATTAATATTTGATGCTGTGATCTTTTTTTAATATTTTTAATCACTTTAACAGTTGCTGTTTTTTAAATGTGCTATTTAAATACATTTGACTCTTTTGCTATTTATCTTTTTAGCTAGCACTGCCTGCATAGACTTGCTATTTTAATTAGCATTGGTGACTTAGCCTTTTGCTACTTCTAACTGTAGCTAGTGATTGCTGCTTAGCCTTTTGCTACTTTTGAGCTAGCATTGGCTGCTTAGCTTTTTGCTGTTTTGTTTTTTATTTTTTGCAACAGTGACTACTTAGCGTTTTGCTACTTATATCTTTTCAGCTAGTGATTGCTACTTAGCCTTTTGCTACTTTTTAAGCTAGTTTTGGCTACTTGGCTTTCTTTTTTTTTTTTTTTTAGCTAGCATTGGTTAATACTTACCGGTAGACTTTTGCTACTTTGATTTTTTTTTATCTAGCTCTGGCTACTTAGCCTTTTGCTACTTTTTTTTTATCTAACATTGGCTATCGTTTTGCTTATTATTTTTTAGCTAATGTTTTCTACTTGGCTCGTTGCTCATTTGAACTTGTTACCTAGTTTGCTGTTTGGCCTTTTGCTACTTTTTTTTTCTAGCAATACCTACTTAGCCTTTGACTAATCTCTCTTAGCTTGAGTTTGGTACTTAGCCTTTTGCTCCTTTAGCTAGTTTTAGCTGTTGTTTCAGGCCGTCCAGCGTTCGTTCTTAAACTTTCTCTCGATCCTCTCACACTCTGAGTTCGTTGTCGGGCTTGGATTCATCTTGTGGATCAAATCTGAAGGTTTTTGTGTTTTCGGCTCCTTAAGCTGCTGCAGTGGAACCAAACGGGTCGACCCGCTTGTTCTCGGACCGGCTGTGCTGGAAGTTCTGGCTGATTAGAAAACGCTCTGAGCTCTAACACAAACAAACACAACCCTTCCACCCCCCAGCACAGCGCAGGCACAAATGTTCTCTCCTGCGTCTCCGTTAGCAAAATATTATGAACCACAAGATGCATTTTAGTTTGTTTTTACAGATATTGGAGTAAAATTTAAAAATCAAACAGTTCAGCAGAAAGTTAAGAATTTTTATATATATATATATAAATATATATATATATTTTTTTTTTTACGACTCCTGCATGAAACACACAAGTTTTATTTTGAAGGAGTAAAGTTGAGGTACTTCCTGTCAGAAATTTCCCATAATTCATCAGTAAAACCAACTTTTTTTTTTTTGTTGCCTCTGAATCGTCTCAACGTTTTTATTAACTCTTTCTTTTTGTAATTGTGTTGCAGATAAAATCTGTGTTTTAAATTTGACGAGTTGTGTGGTAGTAGCTGTGAGTGATCCCCAACACACACCCCGGATACAACTGGCGGGCGATATGCAAATTATTTGTAATGTCGTAAAAAGGGACCAACCTTTTAAAATCGTTCCTTTCTTCAAAGACACAGATTCTGTTTGAATTAGTGTCAATAAATTTGAGTTTAAAGCAGAATAAGAACGTGTTTGTTCATAACGGTAAATGTTGGACATGGTCCAGCGGTTTTCAACAAATGTTGTTTATTTGCTCCGTTTGTTTCTGTAATTAAATGCTTCACACAGTTAATCACTGTTTTCACCCAGGGAGAAGCTTCAGAAACAAACTTCCTGTTTCCCACCGTCAACACATTGCTCCGGTTGGTTCCCTCAAGTTGGTCTAAACAAGCGAGAGCTGCCGACAGGGAAATTATTATTATTATTATTATTATTATTATTATTATTATTATTATTATTATTATTATTGTTATTATTATTTAAGAGAAAAATGTTGTTTGTTCTGGAGGCAGTCCAGTTTGAAGCACCTTTTATACTCGTCGTTCTGATTTATTGTGAAGCTTATGGAGCATTCACACTATTGTTTTCCTGTTTATAGTTATTATTCCTGTTACTGTCCCTATTCCGTATGGTTTTCGGAGCGATCATCGTCCTGCACCTTTTAAGCTTTTTCAACAATTTAGGTACATTCAGCTGTTTCAGGACAATCCTGCTATGACTTCAGGTATTAGTGCAACTTTAGCTTTTTGAAATATTTGGCTTTTTCTGCCATTTTTTTCCTTTATACAAAATTAATTGAGCTCATTTTAAATCCTTCAGATCTTTAGATCTGTTTATAACCTTTTACTGCTCCACTCACATGTTTCACATTTTGTTCTGCTTCAGCTTCTTTCAGCTTGCTTGTGCAAATTTAAACTTTTTTTCAGCTACTTTCAGCTGTTTTTCCCCCAGCTTTTTAATTCTCCTTTAAGCTTATTTCTGCAAGCTTGAGCTTTTTATGCTGTTATCAGTTAATATTTTGCTGTTGTATGCTAATTTTAGCATTTTCAGTTAATTTCACATTTTTGCACTGATTAAAACTTTTTTCAGCATAGTTCAGGAAAAATGTGCTCTACACTTCCTTCAGTATAATTTGAGCTTATTTCCAATTATTAGTTTTTAATTTTAGCTTTTTTAGGTACTTTTCAGCTGTTTTAAATGTCAGCTTTTTTTTAGGTACTGTTCAGCTGTTTGGTGCCATTTTCAGCTTTTTTTTTTCCTCCATATAATTTCAATATTTTTGAGCTAATTTCTGCTTCTTTCAGCCTAATTGGACAAACATGTTCTTTCAGCGTTCTTCTGATAATTTAAGCTTGTTCTACCTTTTTTGTAATCTTTAGCAGTTTCCAGCTGTTTTCAGATAAATTCAAGTTTTTCGTTGTGATTTCTGCTACTTTCAAACTAATTAACTTTCTGCTTATTTCACCTTGTGCTCATTTTAGCCTATTTATGCAAGTTTAGTTATTTTAGCTACCAGTACTATTTCCTTTTTTTCTAATTTAGATTTTTCAGCTAATTTCAATTTTTTTTGTGCTCGTTTCATCTCTTCACTTCCTTCTGGTAGTTTGTGATTTCTGCCTTTTCAGCTACATTTTTTCTTTTTTGGTGCTAATTTCAGCTTTTTTAAAATCTAATTTCATAATTTTTGTGCACATTTCTGCTTATTTTAACCCAATTCAGCAAACGTACATTCTTTCTGCTTTCTTCTGCTAGTGTAAGCTTGTTCTGCTGTTTCAGCTACATTTCAGCAGTTTTTTTAGCTCATTTCAGCAGGTTTTTAGCTCATTTCAGCAGTTTTTTTTAACTCATTTCAGCAGTTTTTCAGCAAGTTCTTCTGCATTTGAGCATCCGCACTGCATTTTCAAAGGAAATACAATGTCTCTATTTTATTTTATTTTTTCAAAAACACATCACTGGTACCAGCGGATGAACGTTTCACTGATGTTAAAACTCTTGTTGTTTGTTGGTAAATGCAGTTTAAGAAGGAAAAACTTGGAGCTGCAGAGTTTTGTGTCCGAAGCTCTCCGGTGTTGTAGAAAAATATGACGTGCGTCAGGTGGAGATGTTGAAGTACCTGAACCGCTGGTTCCCCAGTGATGGTCGGAAGGAGCTACGTGGCCTCGTCCTCGGTAATGAGGGTGTTGCTTCGGTTGGTCTTGATGAAAAAGCGCTGAATCGAAATCCACAACCAGACCATGGATAAGTGGTAAAAGATGGAGACACTGATGAATAATTGACACATTTTTCTTACTGTTTTGTAAGAAAGTTGTCTCAAGCTTCTCTTTTTATAAGATGATGGCCTTTGTAAAATGATCTCCAGGTATAAATGTCATTAAAAAAAGAGCATTTCTTGTCATGTGATCTGTTGAAGCTCAACGTATGAACTTGGAATAATTCAGTAAATTTTATTGTTGTATGTTAAAATGAGTGCAACTGCCATTTTATGTTTTCCGAGGCCATCTTGGATTGTTGTGTTTTTTTTTTTTTTTTTCACTAAAGTCTGTCCTGTCATGATTTAACAGCTGATAAAATGTTGCCAGGTGAAAATCACACAAACCTCACGCAGCTGCAGACAAAAAGGTTTTAAAAACCTTTAGTTTAATTTGGTTGCTATCTGATACTTTGCCACTAGATGGCGATATATCCGACAAATATCTGTTTAAGACAAATCATTTTATGTCCGACACAATTTACTCTTTTAGCTCCTTTAGCTCATTTGTTCCCCTGCTAAAAGCTTAAAACTGAATATCTGCAGCCGACGTGTTATTTAGTGGGAAGTAGTGAAACGTTTGTGTTGGAGCTCTTTGTCTGTGTGCATGATCTCCATTACTTGTAGCTGATTTTGGGCTGAATCTTTGTTTAGAAAATGTATTCCTAAACCGAATGTTTAACTCCAAACCTTGTAATTAATTCTCACTGTTGTGCTAATGTTGTTGCTGGGTTTGTGGTTGAACTCTTAATTGGTACCTGCGAGGGTAAATGTTTGCTCTGACCTCCCCGGAGAGTTTTTACTCACCAAATATCAGGAAACGTTCTGCTCAGGCGTATGATCATTATGAAGAGCCGACTTCGTTTCTTATTGTTGCAAATTGTGTCGGACCCGTAGAGAAAGGTGTCACGATCAGGAAACTGCTTTTTATTTTACAGTTGGTCGTGTTTGTAGAAGAAGAACCAGAGGAACGTTCATGTTCACATAATGCTGTCAACGCGTCACTGACGATTCTGATTATTCTTCCAGGCAGCAGCTCCTCTGACGCTCTTCCTGTTTTGCTTTTTGAGGTTTGATGTAACGTGAAACATTTTATCAGCGGCAGCTCGAAACATCATGCGCTGAAGGAAAAAAACCACTTGAAGAGAATTTCTCTCCCGGTTCGTCTTTAGGACGGTGCGTGCCGGTCAGACTGTTGCGCTGTTCGGTTGCTGTGACCTGCGGAGTCGAGTCATTCTGCCTCCAGCTGAAATCCTCCTCTTCTAGTTTTATTGTTCCGCTCTGATTAGACGGAGTTACAGTAGAATGAGACTTTAATGGTTCGACTTTGATAAATACAAAAACTGAAAGGCAAGGGCGTCAGAAGCATCAGTGATGTGGGGGGGACACGATGATGTGTGTGCGCGTGCATGTGCGCAAGTTAAAAAAAGGTATTCACTAGTAAACAAAAACATTTCACCTAGATTTCCTTTAATTCCACACATTTAAAACATGTTTCTCACCAAGTTTGTGTAAATTCATCTGTGGGTTTAAAGTAATTTTAACTTTAACACAGAGCGTCAGGTGTGCTAAAAATCTATTGGCTGCCAAATGTCGGCCGTGGGAGGACTTGAACAAGAATTTAACAAGATTAACACTTGAAAACAATTGTTTGCTCGAAATGTATAGTAAATGTGTGTGTCTCAGTTGAACTTTTATTTAATAAAAGCACTTAAATGGTAAAATCAGCTGCATTTCACCGGGTCGGTGCAGCTGGTTTAACTTCCAAGCAGCGAGCAGAACGAAGGTGGGGAGACTTTAACAAGCCGGTTGTGTCATTAAAAGCTGGTGAAGATTCTCCGTCATCCAGGACGTGGTAAACTCTAAAAAAGTTCAAGACAAAAACAATAAAGTATAATAAATCAAGTCTAGTTGTTTTTGTCTTGAACTTTTTTGAATTTGTCATTATTTCCACGTTTACCTATTACATGATACAACAGCATGCCTTACTGCTAATACCACTCTGCTGCATCTAGTGGCTAACAATGGTACTGCTAAAAAAAACTGTCCGACTGAATGAAAACGGTCGTATCTTTTTATAAATCTTTTTACACTTTATAATTTTGCTATTGTTTGATGTAACTGGGACCCTGTGCCCACAGTTTTGTTCCACCTCGTGTACCCTGTGATGCGAATGACGATAAAGAACCTTGACTTGAATAGCATTAGCGTAGCAATTAAAATCTAGCATTTAATGAAGAAATACATTTTATATCCAAAGTTTTATGTGAACTACTTGTGTAATGTTAGCCCTAAAAGTATTTGTGGTAGTACTTGAAAGTTGAACAATTTAAGAAAGTATTTATAAAAGTATAGCTATAGAAACTACACCTGGACCGTCCGTTCGGTCTCTCTCCAGTCCCCTCTAACCTCAGCCAGTTCAGGTAGATGGATGTGTGTCCTGAGCCTGGTTCTGGTTCTGCTGGAGGTTTCTACAGCAGCAGAGTGAGGGAACGTGGTCCTCTAGCAGTCTACGCCTGTAGCGGCATAATTTAGGTATAGCTCTGAAACTCAAGCCAACCCCAACCATAGGATTTATCAAAAAGGAAATACTTAAAAGTACACAAGGTGTTTGCCTCGGGGAAAGAAACTGGAAGTTGGTTCCACAGGAGAGGAGCCTGAGAACGAAAGCTCTGCCTCACATTCTACTTTTAGGAACTCTAGGAACCACAAGTAAACCAGCAATCTGAACAAAGTTCTGTTTTGCAAACTGAAACAATTAGATCTTTAATATATATCTTGTCTGTGTTTCTAGACAAAGAACCAAGCTGTACTATGCTTGGTTACCTTTTAATTTCAGGGCACGTATCTGATCCTGGCCAGGCTCCTATCGGACTCCGAGCTACATTTCCAACTGATTCTTTACGAAGTACGTACCAGGTGATTGCCAGGTGTCTACAGGGACTGGGCTGTATGGTCAACAGTGACCACAGGGTATAAACCCTGAAAGTACCAGGTTCTACCTTTGTATTAAATCAGTCTGTAGTGAACTTTCTTCATCAGCCCATAAATCTATCCACTATGGAGTCCAGACCACACTGGGGCAGTGATGATGGCCGTAAACTTGCAGGTTTATATATGTTGGAATCTGTTTTCAAAGTTTCAACCTTCAGCCGATGATGAGAGTAAAAGGTTTGTAGAGAAAAGTCTTGTTGCTTGAGTTCAGGATCATCTGTGTACCTTCAGTACTCTGGAAAAAACCCACAATCCTGCCAATCAGATTAACTGGAATAACATTTGTGTTTGTTGGCATGAATCATCGGCATAAGAGAAAATGCTTCATACTTTCAGGGTCAGAGCTCTCAATCCGATAGTTGTGTGTGTGTTTTTTAAATTTCTTATCTCCAGTGAACCCAAACATGAATGGAGGCTTTAAGATAAAAAGAACAAAGAAATAATTTCTTCTTCTCTCACTACTTCCATGTTGCATCGATTCAGGTCGATTCCTCGTGGAGCGACGGCAGTTTTCAGGTCGGCTGCGTTGCTTCATGTCGAACTGTTGCAAAACAAACGTCACTCCCACAACGCGTCTCTGAGATTATTTGGATGATGTCAACGGATTTATGGTTTCTGAGGACGTCTGAGTCATTTGTTGTTGAGGGAACTATGATTTGCTCTTTTAGGTGGAGTGTTTTTTATTTACACGTTGGGCCTTTTCTTTAAGGGTTTCAATTGGAAAAGGTCCGAGTGGCTCGAGGAACTGTTGGGAAGAACTTCAAACTTTAGAAATTTAAAAAAATGTGAAACGTAAATGTGTAAAATGTTCCTGATGTGGTAAAATGGTCTGTTTGTAGCTTGCAGGTACTGCAGTCCTCGCCGTGGGCCTCTGGCTGCGATTTGACTCCAGGACCAAAGGGCTGTTTGAAGGAGAGGACTCTCCTTCGGTCTTCTTCACCGGTAAGACCTTTCTTCAGCTGCAACCGGACACATCACAAGAGAATAAAACATCTGCATCGTAACGCCTGTGTACTACGCGATTCATAAAACCTTAGTTTTGTCTACATGTAAATTGGTAAAAACTGGCCCTGAAACCTTCAACTCATCATGCACACGTTTTCGGTGATGGCTCCTCAGACTTTATCAGTTTTTCTTTAGACTTTAGCTGCTTTTCACCCAGTTTCTGTCCTTGTAGCTGAATGTTTTCAGAGGAATGTTTTTGTTTAAAACCATTTAAAGTTTGTCTTCTGGATCAGTCGCCTTAAAACCCTAATCAGTTTGACTGGTTTGTGGTGTCCCTCAGGCTTTTGTACTCGTCCCCTTCTACTTTACCGGCTAAAGCACTTATTCCACATAACAGAGCTTAATTTAGCCCACATTTTTGTGGTTGTAGCTTCCAGGGTGACATGGCATTCTTGTAAATATAATCGCCCTAAACCCAGGTTAAAGCCCCCCCCCCCCCCCTTTTTTTTTTGGTTCTCTTGACTTTGGCAACTTTTCCTCAATTGTTGACCTTGTATTTGAACATTTTTAGAGGAACAGGTAATGCATTGTCTGCTTTTATTTTACATTATAAATATTTGACCACTTATTTTGTTTTTACAAGTACGCACCCATGTATTTATTTATTTTAAATCAGAAGCCTTCTTTGCAAACAGTCTCTATAAAATGGCACCTATGTGCCACTTGTTGCACATTTCAAAGTCATTTAGCTTGAATTTAAAGAACCAGTTGAACATTGTAGGCTCTTTGTATGTCACAGACGTGTTCCCATATTTTTAATTGAATTAATTGAAAATGCCCCCAAACCACAGTTTTGACAGAAATCAGGATGTTGGCTCCAGATTGAGTCACAAAGAGCTGAAAATCAACCGAAGGATGATCTCTCAGGTCCTAGGTCAGTTTTTTTTTTTTTTTTTTTATTTAAATACATGACTTTTACAGACATACAGTTTTATCTCCTGAATATGATGTCTAGGACTAAAAGAAGAATCTGTCCAGATGACCTCTTGTTAGATTTTCTAACTAGATTATTGAGCAAGCATCAGGACACTAAATTTTTTTTTTTTTTTGTCCTCCACTTGTACAGATTCTTCATTTCATAACATTCTGTCAAGTTCAGGTACGGGGACTGAAGCTGAGAGGAAACTAATCATTTTGACTAATGACAAGAAAGACTGGTTGTTTGAAAATGTAAAGACTGAAGACTTTACTACACTAAAAGTTTTAAATGTACTCTTAAAGCTAAGTAAATACATGGTGGCTCTTTCAAGAACTGTTCTGGTCATGAGGGAGAGAACCTCCATCTTGTCGAAGCTCCAAAATTCACAGTTGAAACTCGTGCCTTCGTGTAAAAAGTTCTCTGCAAAAAGAAGCTGAGAACTTGTTTACTGATTTATTTAAATTTTTTATTAAAAGCTTTGTGTGAAAAATGCTAAAGAGCTCAAACCACACCGAGCGTCCGCCATTTTGAGAACCGGAGAGAGACAGCCCATGTCACGTCAAGGGGCCTCCCTCCCATTTCTCTTAGGTCGTTTTCACACCAGATAGTCCGGTAGACTCGGTTCGGTTTGGGACCAATATTCATGAGCTTTTGTTACATTTGAGCTGGTGCGTTTGCATTCACACTGCACTGCGCAGTCGAGTCAACCTGTTGAACCAACCTGTTCCCCCGCTCGCCTGTGGGGGCGCTGCACCAAGAACTACTGAAAGAAACGACACAAAAACCTCTGAAGACACGTCGTCTTCTTCTTCTGTAAATAAAAACAAAGTGGCATCAAGTTTTAGCAGTTTTAGGAGTTATATTTTGTCATTTTTCAAAAATGGACTCAGCATGAGCAGAAGATGAGACAGAAGACCATGGAGAATATTGTTTTCCACACAAGTCAGCTGACGGCTCCATATGAGGTCAGAGAAATGTGTGTTTGTTTGTCCTGCGCTGTACTCCACTTCTTGCTTGTGGAGCGGGGCTCGGTCTGTTTACATTCACACTGTACTCGAACCGCGCTGGAGTTCGCTTCTACCGGACCGAGACCTAGGTTTTAGCCCGGGCCAGAGTTCGCCTTTTTGTTCCGTGACAGAGTTCGATGGCGTGTTCACACCTCCCTAAAGGAACCGGACTTTCAAGGAAAACGAGCTAGAGTTCGATTAAAGCGGACTAAACAGGGCAAGTGTGAATGCACCCTTAGAGACACGCTGCTCGCTCCCTCACTATCCATCCTTCAGTTCAAACAATACTGCCATCTTGTGGTTGAAAGAAGGTACTACACTCAGAACAAATCAACATTTCTAATTAAAATTGACAACAATCACTAATTATCGTTTATCGCAATAATTTCTGAGACAATCGCCCAGCAAAATTTACTGGGACAGGCCTGTATTTTTATTTTTATTAAAAGAACTGTTGTACCAGTTGTACATTAACTTCTTCATGTAACTCTTAAATGAACATTTCAAATGTTTGACTTAACATTTCTGACTGAAAACTGAAAACAAGTTTCATTATTTAATTCACTGATGAAACAGGAAGTTTAGAAGCTCTTCAGCATTTAGCATAAATTCTCCCACTTTTTTTTCTGGGTCTTTTATTCCACTGAAGGCAAAGATCATCATTTGTACCCAAACTGGTGAAAAAGTTAAACTTGTCCAGAGGGGACCTCCTCCCAGTCTGCAGTGGTTTTTGATCGATGCTCTTCTTCTGTTTTAACGTTTCACTGCAGCACAGCTGGACCTGAACATTGGGCCTGTTGTGTGTGTGTTGGTTCTGATGGTCGGAGCTTCAGATCAGATCATCTGGCCGTTTCTTAAAGGGCAGCTGAGGCCGGCGCCGGTCCGCAGTGAGGCGGCTCCTCCGGCCCGGCAGAACCCTCCACACACAGCCGTCATTCTTCACCGCCGAACAGAGCGGTCTTTGTTCCTCAGAGGAACCGCCGCAAAGAAACTCCTCGCTCCAGCAAACTGAGAAGAGAAGTGGGCAGCGAGGCGACGGAGGACGGGTTTGAAATGACAAACATCTTGATAACGGCTTGTAGAGGAGGATTTGTTCGGCTGACGTTCTGCTGATTGTTGTGCACGTTTCTAAAGCCCATAATTATGATTCATCCACGTGAAAGGCCCAACACAGAATGAAAACATGACGTCGTCACAACCTGCTCTGAATCATGTCACCAGAAAGATGTTTGAGTAACTCCCCACATTAGAAGTGGTCAGGTCCCTTCTTATCATCACAGCTGCTGTAGCTGCAGGAAACTGGTGTTTCTGGAGGACGCGCATCACCTGAAGATCTTGTGATGTATTAGCACTGGTTTTTGTGATGGAAGACTCTACTCACACAACTAATTTCAGCTAAAATGGACTGTTCCAGCACTTTATGGTTTGCTAATGTCTCTTAGCTGTGGTGGCCATCTTGAATTGGGTCGACTCCAAGTTGTGAATTTACATCAAGTAGTTTTATTAAACTCTGTTCACTGGTTCACACGATAAATTTCTAACACACCGGGTTGACGCAATGAAATCCATAATTAAATCTATCTCGCACCATCAGTTGGCTGAGTGTTTCAGGATGACTCTCTGCTACTACCACATTTTGGACAAAAATCTGTAAAACTAACTGAGCGTTAACCATTGAAGCTAAGCTTGATTAGATGTGGCAGCCATTTTGAATTGGGTTGACCAGTAGTTAGTGGTACGTGTACGTCCAATAATTGGTTTAATTAAAATTTGCCGTACGACTTCAGAGATTCAGCGATTATGACTGTTCGCCTTTCATGATGGAAGAGGAAGTAACTGATCTAACTTTAGTCTGAGAAACATGCTGGGAAGTTAAAGTTCACTCTCTGACTTTAAGGTGTCCACAAATACCAGAAACCTGGTTTGTGCAGCACATTGAAACTGGGTTCAGATCAGCTCGTTAAGGCCACAGAGACGTCTTTCTTTGACTTTAACTCCTCACGATGGTGCAGAAAACCTCCCGTTTGTAATGTTTTCTGCTAAACAAAGACCTTGAGAGGCAACCATGGTTACGTTGATCAAAATACACCTGGAAGTATAACAGCAGCCTTGTATAAAGTTGGTAAGAAACCATTTTAAATGCAAATATTTGGGAGATCGTGACGGCCGACAGTCTAGTTGTCTCATTTCAGTTGGGGGAGGATCATCCAGGCCATATATAGGACCACAGTTTTGCTCAAATTAATTTCTTGAATGTGTTGCCGACCAAAGTATTTACCTTTTGGGCTATCATAAGCAAAAACTTTTTTTTTTTTTTTTTTTAAACATAAGAGTCTCGGTCGTATCCATGTTGGATATTGGTAATATGCATCAACCTTCGTTTAAACAACGAAATCCAGTGCTCTGAACGTTTTGCATCACGATGTGAGATATAGAGTAAGACAACTGACTGTAAGGGCTTTAACAGACGACTCGAGTAATCTACACATCGATTCCTAGGACATCTATCGAGTTTTAAAATTTTCACATGGAGTACTCGTGGTGGCGTCAATGCGTCAGGTGTCACGTGATCCGCACCGGGCACGGGTTACAAAATGGATTCCTCCAAGCAGACGGATGGAGCGGAGCAGACCCAGTCTTGACACACGGGTGGAAATATTTCTCTAAAGATGAATCTTCCGGTTCAGCTACCGTAAGGAAACAGAAAATGAATCAACTTCCTGACTGTTTGGAGCTCGTTGAACCGGTGTTATACCATATTCTGTGACCACGGTATACTGTGACCGTAGGGGGCGGTGTTGCATGCACTGTTGCAGGTCACAGAATATGGTGCGACACCGGGTCCAAAGACTGAACCAGAACCAGCTTCCTCTGACCTTGTTTCACAAACAAAAAGCAAAAAAATATTAATCTCTAAACCTTTAAAAAAAAAAAAACTATAAACATATTAATCTCTAAAACTAAACCTAATGTGCACCACAGCTGGCGGTGGTGCGGGGTGGTCAACCGCCCCACTCTTTTTAGTTTCGTTTTTGACGTGCCACACGTTTCTTTCAGTTTTGCAGCTTAATAATAAAAACTAATAGTTTAGTTTTTCCTGAGACTTATTTGCAGGATGATGAATGGTAGGAGCAAAATATACACTCCCAATGTTTTGTTGGTCTAGTTTTGTAAATGATGACCTTTTTTGCAGTTTTATTTATTTATTTTTGTATCTTTAGATCCTATGATTTCATCAAGTACTCAAGTTCTACTCAAGTTTTATTATGTTAATGTCAAGTTTTAAAATTATGTGGTCGTTCAACCCCTAGTTACCGTAAGGTGAAGTTGATGGCCTTAAAATGTACCATATAACAAACAATAACATCTGTAAATGTTTGGCATTAACTGTTGGAATTAGCTTTGTTGTTCTTTTGGGAAAATAACTTAATTGGGGAATGCATTTTAATGTAACTCATGTAATCCTTGAACCTTAATTCAAGATGGCCATCGGAGCCATTTTTTTGTGTTTGCTAAGGTCGATTTCGAGAACTCTGGATTTTTACAGATATTGAACTAAAACTGGGTGTGGTAGTAGCTGAGAGTAATCCAACACATAAGCACATATACACCTCTTGTGGTGAACTTGGGGGTGATCAGTAGCTTCTCTACTTTACTTTAGTTCTAATCACTGAGATGTATTAGTTAATGCATTTCATAGAGTACATTATGTATTTCAGGTATCAGGTCTTTTATTTGTAATTTGGATTACCACTAATGTCTTTTTTTTTGTCTTCTCCCAACGCTTACGTTGCTGCTACAATCTAGTGGAAGTACAGAAATCACTAAATATGCTGTGATATACTGTTAGCTGGCCTTTCATAGTTTTATTATAAAATCCAGATAAAAATTAGAGCCCGTCAAACAGTATGGCTGATATTTTAGGCCGTTATAAACATTTTGAATCTGTATCTGATGATTATCCCATTATGTGCCGATATAAACAGTGGGAACATGTGTCCTTACTTGCAAGTGGAGTAATTGTAGAATGCATCCAGCAGAGGGCGCATGCAGACTACGTAAAGTCATGGCGTTCACTTTAACTTTCACTTTCAGCGCAGCCGAAGCAGCGAGCAACACTGTGTGGTGTAGTTTGCTGAAATTTATTTTAACTGATCTGAAAAATAAAAAAATAAACCATAATAAATTATCTTCAATCGTCCAACCCTCAGTCATTAGCTACGTGCCTCTCAAGGTAACAAAGCTAACGTTTAGATAACCTAGCATAGGCTATTGTCTTGTGACACTTTATCCAGAACAGTAAATCTAACGTAGAGGTAAAATATATCCGTGTTGGTACCGTTGTATCTGTCGTCCTCATGAAATGCATTTTCTGAAATATTTTATTCTTTGCAAAGAAAAAAATGCAGCTACGGTCAATAAACCTTCACTTAAACAATGAACAGGAAGGGTGTTTCTTTTTTTTATATTTTTGTAACACTTGACGACTTCATGGTGAAAAATGGAGGATGGAAAATGTGAACGCACGTTGGAAAGACCGTTTCAAGATTTCAAGTGTTAACAAACATAAAAGTAGCTGTTTACTTAGATTCTTCCATTCTATCGGTTATTGGCGGTCGCCGGACCCTCCCAATATCTGTATTGGCGATGGCCAAAATTTCCATATCGGTCGATCTCTAATAAAAATGCTCCTGGCTAACACTCGATGTACTCTTGTGGGATTGTAGCTCAGTCACCTTCCAGTTTGAACTGTTGTTCTGAAGCGAACAGAAAGGCAACAAAGTCAAAGAATGCCCATGGTTCTTCACTCAGTGGTGATGTCCGTGTTTTGCTGTAGGAGTGTACATCCTGATCGCTGCAGGGGCTCTGATGATGGTCGTGGGATTCCTGGGATGCTGTGGAGCCATCAAGGAATCACCGTGCATGTTGGGTCTGGTGAGTCATTGGTTTTGCTGCTGTCTTTAGCTGCCTGCTTACATAATCTAAACATTGGTGACTCTTAAGAGTTTTCCAAGTCTCTGAGAAACCTATCAAACTTCTAATAGGACTTCTGTATGTGTTTGTCAGGTTGATGAAGCCATTTTATAATCTTTTATTGTTTTGGTCATCTGGTGCACAGTGTTTAGTTTCACAAACCAGTCCTGCAGGTTTACATTTAAATCTAAAGTTTAAAGGACTTAAAAGGAATTTAACACCATATTTGTGTCGTAATGGTGGTTGGTGAGGGGTAAACCCAGGGGTGCAGGCAGACAATCCAGGACTCAGGAGATGAATAAAATAATTTATTAATAATAACAAAACAACAGCTGATGGGGCAGCAAACTTACATAAACTGTGGGAAACGCAGAGGACCAAGGTGACGGGAAGCAATGCCAGGACGAAGGACTAACACAGAGACAGACTTTTATACAGTGACAAATGAGACAAAACACCTGTGAGGACACTCAGCTGAACCACATCAGGGAAAATGACAAACCAGGAAGCCAGGGAGTGCAGGAACAGACACACAACACTAGATGGAAGCATACACTAGGAAAACACAAACCCTATAGAAAAATAGAAACTGAGAAGGATATAAGACAAAAAACACAACACAAGATGGGGCTAAACCCATGAAACGGACCAATCCCTACAATTTGTCCTGCTAGTCCCTGAATGATACATTTCATATATTTAGATAACGACAATGTTCTTGTTTTTCTTCTGCTGCTATTTGTTTTGGTGCCAACATTTGGAAAAAGAGTTTTATCTTTGTTCCTGCGTTGACTGGTGCAGGCCAAATGTAGATCGCACAACCATCGTGATGTAAAAGGACTGAACGTTCACCGTGCTGGTACTTCCACACCACATGGTACCACGTCAGTTCTTTTTAAGGAAGTTAGTCTTTTGGTTTTGCACTGCAGGTACTGGTCATTCAAAGTTATGACTGTTCATTGGCTCAAAGTGCTTTATCTCTGTAGGGACTCTTTAAAGTGACATAAGGGGATAAGACTGGTCCACACATGAACATAAGTTGCTCCTACGCCATTAAAACTATTTGCGTTAATGATGTAGAAGCTCCTTAACGGTCATCATCTATGACAGGTTCTTGATTACAAAGTAGACCTGTTGAGTCTTGGCTCCTGAATTTTTGTAGTACTTTTTTCAAACAGTTTTTTTTAATGAATGTACGTCCACATGCACAAGTGGTGAATGTTAAATGCATAGACCTTCAGATAAGTGTTGCACAATCACAATTCACCTGACGATACAAAAGCAAACGCCATAAGTCCTTCTGGCTGCTCCTTCTGGAGCCAACGATTCTTAAAACTGTTCGGTCCAAAAGCAGCATGCGACTCTTCTAATGAGACCAAGACGACGGCTGCTTGGTTAAAGTGCATCACCTCAACCAGCCACCAGTGGGTACGATTAAAACATGGTGTACTACAATCAATCCAACCGTTTAACTTTTTATTACTATTCTTTTTAATTTGGGGGTTTAGTTCTTCCTCTTCCTGCTCCTCATCTTCGCTGTGGAAGTGGCTGCAGGGATCTGGGGACTCTCCAATAAGGACACGGTATAATAAAACCACACGGTGCAGATCTGATATGAAAGTTTATGTGGATAATCTAGTAATGTACAATATTATTCTGGATCTGCAGGTGGTGGAAGATGTTACAGAGTTTTATAAGCAGACCTACGACAACTACAAGACCACGAAACAGGAAGCACTGAAGGAGACGCTCCGCCTCATCCACTTTGGCGTGAGAATTCTCATTTTAACTTTTGTTTTATCGAACAATATAAGCCCTTCTCTAAACCTTTATTTCCTTCGTTTACAGTTGGACTGCTGTGGTCCTACAGGAACAGTGATTGATGCTATCAAAGACATCTGCCCTAAGCAGGAAGGACTGGAGATCCTCGTCACTAAGGTACCCATTCAAGAATTTAGGGACTTCTCCAGTAAATCTTTAGCTTGTTCCATAGTAGAACAAGTTGTTCGCCCATGTCCTCATCGCTGAGGGACTTGAATAGTAAACGTTTGTAATTTTAAGCCGAGTGCTTTACTGGACTGATTTGGACGTGACGATGTTTGATAAGGACCTTTCTTACGTCTAGATACAGCTATACTGTCTGTTAAAATGAAGTTGACGCGTTGCGTATTTTTCAAGTTATTAAACCCACAAGATTAACACGTGTATATGGTGGCAGCCATCGTGGATTTTGATGTGGCAATCCAATTTTCCATAGTGACCTTTCTTACTCCTACATGTAGCCACACACCAAAATGGAAGCTGGTACCAAGTTGTATGTTCACAACATGGACTCTGTTTCTAATTCCGCCTCTTCGCTCCAAGACCGGGGACAAAAAGTAATGTGTAAAGTAAAAACTAATAGTTTACCGTATTTTGTCTAATTTATTTCTAATAGATGTGAAAAGTTCTCTAGGAAAAAGCTGCTTCTTAAACAATAAAACAACCCGTAAAAGCTAATACCTCAGTAAATGTAGACATTTTTAACAGCTTAATTCAGTTTCTTTGCATAAGCAACAGATTTATTTTTTATTTTTTGCAGAGCTGCCCAAAAGCGATTGATGAAGTGTTCAACAACAAGCTGCACATCCTCGGTGGAGTTGGCATTGGCATCGGAGTCATCATGGTGAGTTGACTACCAGTTAAAATCTGAACAGTGGTGCACACAAACTAGTTCTAAGATACACCCAGTTATTGTTTGGTGCTAAAAAAATGGAGTTTTAATTCCTGACTTAATAGTGCACATGTCATTACATTAAGGACAGAAACCAGGAAGTCAATAGTGTAATGTTTATCTTTCCTTGTGATGGTCCACAAAATAATTGTTCTGGTTGTGGAAGAAATGGACAAAGTCTACGTGTTGTAACAACAAGTCCATGCTCAATAATCCAGGTGTACAATCCAACATCTTTCAGTCGGGTCATCTGGACAGTTTTTTTTGTGCTGAAACGTTTCACCTTCCATCCAGAAGGCTTCATCAGTCAAGGAAACGCACAACAAAACTGATTCTTCTCCCAACAACTTACTCCAAAGTGGAACAAACCAGTTACGTGTTGTACTGGAGATGAGTAGCCTGACTCACTAATCTGTCATGCTCGGACTTTGCTAAGATTTGTTGGATTCAAAGTCTGCTGCTCCAGAGTTGATCACTTTCAGTGTGGACCTGGTTTATTTGGGAATTTACAGGAAATGTTTTGTAAACAATCATAAACTTTTGGTTTCTTTTCCATTAGTGAAATGCAAACTTGGTTTAACTTTTTACTTGGCATGTTTCAAAAGGAATATTTTTTTTTTGTTTAGCCTGTCCTTCAGTTTAAAAAAAATAAAATAAAAAAAATTGGTTATGTTTTAGATACACTTTTCCATAAGAAAACAAACTAACTTTAGCTAACCTTTTGCTTAGCTTTCCCATTAATAAAATGCTAACTTTAGCTAACCTT
>NC_056519.1:2934728-2947925 GCF_014905685.2 Nematolebias whitei | reverse complement strand
GTTAATAAAATGCTAACTTGGCTAACCTTTTGCTTAGCTTTCCCATTGGCAAAAAGTAAAAGAAAAAGTTAGCATTTTATTTAGCATGTCACAAAAGGAAATATTTTGTTTAACTAGTAAAAAGCTAGATTTGCTCTGTTTTTGCTCAAATTTTCTGTAAGGAAAAAAAGGCTAATTTTGTTAATTTACTGGTTAGCTTTTACATTTTTGATTTGGATTTTTTCATTGAAGTTAATTTTTACGCTGGTAGAAATTGACAAACATAAGCTTCTTGATTTGTTAAAACTTTAGACCAACTCGACGTTAACAAGCTGCAGGATGTTGTGCAAGCTAAATGTAATTTTGGGAAACTCCAGTAATTTACTTGAATACTTTTGAAGTCCTTCCTGTTTTATCTCCACATGAAACCCTTTGAAAAATGTCCAATGTTCCTGCCTCCTTGTCTCTGCAGATCTTTGGGATGATCTTCAGCATGATGCTTTGCTGTGCCATCAAGAGGTCCAGAGACTTTGTGTAAACTGACACAAACACAACTTTTCATCTTTAATCACGTGTCTCCACTTTAAAAACCTGCTGCTTTAGAGTTTAAACCAGTTTAACGTCAGAAATGTAAGTGATCCCTTCGTGTGCTGCTCGAGTTCATACAGGATGGCCACATGGACCTGTGAGCGTATGGAGCCTTTGCAATGATGTTTAACATTTCCACTCTGGAGGGTCTGCAGGGAGGTTATCTTTAGTCTTGAAGTAAAAAGGGGGAGATTGTTTTTGGTACCAAAAATAACATTTTATTATTTTTATCGTGAAACAATGCGATTGTCTGCAGGAGAAAATAAACACTTGAGACTCTGCTTCCCTCCGGTGGACGCTTCTGCAGTTTTCTTTATTTTTAAATCTTGCGTTAATACTTCTGTTGGTTTATAAAAGTGCACTAAAGGTTTTTGAGCTGTAGCTTACTTGTAGCCACTTGAATGTTTTATTTTGACCTGCATAATTGATTTATTCTATTTAGGAGAACTGTGCAGTTTTATGCAGATATGAAGAATGCAGTTCAAATGTCTTTAAAATGCCAAAAACTAATAAACAATTTCTGTTCAAGTCTGCGTGTCCAAAGTTATGTTCTGAAAACTTGATGGATGTATAACCATTTTAGTTTATGAACTGGGAAACTAGTTGTACAGCAGCGCTAAAATTAATCTCTGTCCAAAGAACTGTAGCAAGTTTATTTATTAGAATGTGAGCCACCACAAACACCTTTCAGCTGCTGCCAGCTCCAGCAAGGTTTTTACAAACTTTGGTATGTAATATAGTGTTGGGTATTCAAGGAATGCTAAGATTTTATTTTATTTTTTAAACTAATTTGTTACTTATTAAGCTCTTGAAGTTATTTCAGAGATGCACACCCAGCTTTGGTAATATCTAGGGTTGATATTTTAATATTTGTAATATAAGATGAAACTATACTGTTATACTTGAAAATCTGCCGGCTGTCTTTCTCCCGTACCGCCCCTCAGCTGCGTGCGCTCCCCCACTTCCTGCTTCTCCAGGAGGTGGCAGGAGACGTTTAGCACAAATAAACACGGGACATGTATGAAGAGCTGCTGAGCAAAAAGAAAAACGATGGCTATTCTTTCGGAGATGGTTTAGATTTAAATTGTCAGATCTTTTTCACCATTTAAAACGGCGTTGAGTGGAGTATGAAGTGCGTGTGCAGCTGCAGGTCCGACTGTTGACTTCAGCCTCCTTCCCTGAAACAGTCGGAGCTGCAGCTGCAGGTTCACAAATACTTAACGACATGAAGGCTGCGCAGCTGAAGAGGATTATTATTTAATATGTAAATAAAGGTCTAAAAAATGAATAATGTAAATTTATTTTTTAGACATTTTGTACAGTTACAGCTGTTAATATATGTGCCTGTGTGACAATTGGGACAAAGCTTTGACTCAAATATAATTATTACTTTATGGAAAGAAAAAAAAAGTCATATCGCCATTTATCTTAAAATATCGAGATATTAATTTTGGTCCATAATGTCCAGCTCTAGTAATATCTAAAAGGGAGACTGGGAGAGCTGCCTCCTATAAAATAAATTAAAAAATGAATGCCAAAAACTCAATTTTAACATTTTAATTTGAATCTAAATTTGTAAAACAAAAGGTTGGTTTGACAAAATTCATGTTTACACACATCCCCCCAAAAATTTTTTTTTAAATACTGCGTACATGTTTCTTGCAGCGTAAAGACAACAAGCTGATGATGTGGGGGATGAGGCTTGAGCTGAAATGAGAATGAATTATGACAATGGTCCTCACAATGCACCATAATTCAAAGTCCTCGCATTAACAGAAGAACAAGAACGTGTGTGTTAGTCGTCCCAGGCGAAGTCAAACGGCTGGAAATCGTCTCTTAGATGTTTGCAGCTCTCCTCCTCTTCCTCTCTGCTCTGTTTACACTCCTTCCAGTCAGCTCGAGTCGGGATGTTCAACACTGCCTCGCTGGCGAGAACCTCCCTGTGTGAACACAAACTGCTCAGCTCTCTGCTGCCCCCTGTGGCAGCTTCTGGAACAAATCTATTCAGCTGTGACGGGAAAAGCTTTGCACTGGACCACTGTTTCTGAGTGAACATTTTATTTTCTTCCTGAAACGAGTTAACTAGCAGCCTTTTGTCTGGTAGTTTTCTCATTCAGAGCCTAGGGTTGACATGTTCCAGTTGGGAAATGCACATTTATGCAAAATAAAAAATAAACTGTGAGCTGAAACTTGGCGTTTCTTGAGTTTATGTTGATGCTGGTAAAACCTGATGCATGAGACAACTGCATAAACAAAGGACATTTCAGCGCTTTGTGCTTGCACTGACAAGCTGCATGCTAACGGCTCAAAAAGGCTTCAGTTTGTCCCAGCTGGAACATGTTGTGGCTTTATTACATGACACTAAATGTAAGTTTTATCAGTACTTGTGAGTTTGAACAGTGTGGAAGTTCTTGGCATTGAGTAAATGAAGGCCGTTTTATTGAGACCTTGCTTACCTTCCAAACTGCAGAGGGAAATGTTTCTGGATCCTGTAGTAAAGTTTCTCCCCTGAGTCCAGCTCCACGTAGAAGTACGGAGTTCCAGGAGGAGCAATCTGAACAAACGGGGAAAGCACATCCGGTCAGCACATTTTCACTCCCACGGGGCGAGCGTCTGATTTATGACGTATTCAACCTGTTTGAGGTCCGTGTGCTGAGGAATCTCCATCAACTCCATGTTTTGCTCCTGAGCCTGGACCGTAAACGCCTCCTTGACGTCTTCTGTGGTGCAGCGATCGAGTGGAACGGGGACGACCTGAGTAACAAAAACAAAATTTAATGTGTACCTGTAAATAAAAAGAATTTTCTCCAGGTTTTACCTGCAGCTGAAGATGCTGACTCCGGTAGTTCCTCTCAAACAGCACGCAGCGCTCTCCTTTGCTCTTGTAGAAGCTCCTCAGGGCCGACTTGTACTTCTCCATTTCCTCCACCACCTCGGAGCTCAAATCCACCACGGACTGGTAGTGGCCGATGGGCAGGATCAACACGTGGCGGGGGGTCAGCGGACCTTTAGCCAGCGCCAGGTAACACTGCACAACATGTTCATGGTCTTTAGAAAAGAAACGGCATAGTTGTTGCTTCAAATTAATTTCATAGGATAATCTATTGTAATCCTGTTTTCACTAGTGCTCGTGAAGCAGCCATTTTTTAGGCCAAGGTCGAACGTGTTCGTTACAAGGACATGAGGATGATGTAAGGATCCGTGCATGTAAGGTAGGGTCTGCAGCCTTTACGACCCAAAGAGCCATTTTTACGCCTTTGTTCACTAAATTCAACGTGTCCAGAGCCGCAACAACCTGCTACGACTGATTCTTGTGGCCAGTAGGAGTGACATCATAAAGCTCAAAATGTCTAATGATTTTTAACATTTATGGATATTTTTTTACAATTTAAGACGAATGAAAAGACCAGATTCTTGTAAAGAGGGGACATTTATTTTTAATTGGACTATGAAGTATGCAAACCTGTGATTTATTTTTTTTTTAAAAATCAAGTATAGAAATGAAACAAAAAGTTAAAAGTGCGTAATTACAAAATAAATAACAGTAAAAACATGTAAACCGAGTTATTTTTTGTTGTTTAACAACCGATAAAGTTCGGTTTGTTGAAAGCTTGACAGAGCCGCAGGTTGCAGACCCCTGGTGTCTTCTCACCACCAAATCTAGAAACTGAGCTAGAAATGAGACGTGAGCCAACGTGGATGGGAACTGGACTCTCTGAGGTCTGGGTCTTGGTCAGGCTGACCCAGAATGACAGACCATCTGTAGTGATGCACAAGGATGGTGTGAAGTGTCTGTAGGACGACGTTCTAGTTCATTTTTTTATTCTGTTGATGTTCTGATCAACATTTTGAAGCTCTTGAATAAACTCCATCTTTGCTGAGACTTTGGTTCATCCATTTTTACAGAAGATATTTAGCCACAACACTTGAAGTTTGACACCACATCAGGAATATAAACGACTGTGTGAACTCACATGTGTTCCTATGCTGAAAACGAGATGTTTCTCCACCTGAGGACTGGCCAGACAGAACCAGCACGGACCAGTGGGCTGAGCTACACAAGAAACGGTAAAACCCACGAGTCATTTTCTGTAAGCGTTGTTGTCGAACACGGGAGGACCACTTTTTAAACATCAAGTGTTCAGAGCTGCTGTGAAAACACACTCACGGTGACGGCGGGGCTCTTTGGGCTGCCAGTCTCCACGATGACCTCGACCTCGCCCGTCCCCGTCTGAAGGTCTCTTCCTGCCGCGGCCCTGAAACGCCCCGCCCTGCTTGCTGCTCAGATCAAAGAAGAACTGGTGGACCGGCTCCTGGACAGGACGGCACGTTTAAACAGAAGATCATGAAGACGGTGCATTCAGTCAAACTAACATTTAAAAAATCATCATTTTCATGAAATCATCAGATCTCGGCCAAAAATTGGATTATAAATATGAGAAAAACAAATAAATCACTTTGCTGTATAAGTTGCAGGGCATGCTAATTATGCACAAAGGTGCAACTTATACAGATAAAAATGCAGTAAAGTTTACTGAAATGCCATGAAAATCATTATTTTGGATGCACACGTTTTTCTATAAAGAACTGTAAAGCGGTATTTCTGCAGACCTCGTCCTCTGCTGCGCTGAACGCCGCTTGTTTTGTGTCCGTCTTGTCTTTTGCCGGTCGTCTGTAAGGATTTTCCGTCACGTCCTGCGGCTGCTTCACCAGCTCTGCCGGATCCATGTTCTTCATGGGGATGATGTTGAAGGCGTAGACGTACTGCGGACAAGATGTGGAGGAAAAAGTTAAAATGCTTTTGCACATTGAAGTAAAATTGATGTTTGTGCTACGATTGTTTTCGGCTGAAATCAAACGTTAAATCTGTTGCGTGAACTGACTTTGTGTGAAAATGTGAGACTTTATTTGAGCTTTGAAGCATTTTATTAAACGTGCGGTGCAGCGGACGTGGCAAACGGACGATGAACGCACCTTCTTCTTGGCAGAGTTGTTGAACGGTGCCAGGGCGATGAAGCGGCTGACGTGCTGAGCGTTCTCCTGGAGAACCACATGGTTCCTGAGGACGGAGAACTTTTATTCCACGTCATGAAACGATGGGTATTTGCATCAGACGTAACGAGGTCGATCAACTAATCGTGACGAAGACAAATGCTGAGCTCGGTTTGTTGTCGCTCTTCTGAGAAGAAAATGAAATGGCTCTAAAGACGGACGGTGTTTCACCAAGTTTTAATGAAAATATGTAAAATGTTTTAACATCTGGTGTAAAAAAGGTCAAATAATTAAGAGGTCTAGCGTTCCTTGACCTGCCGCCAAAGTTTCAGACCAAGTTCATCTTTTGTTGAGAAACGACAGTCGTCATGTGCGACCTGCTGGCACTCGGAGTACGTGTTGTGGACGACTCTCAGCTACTGCCGCACTAAACTTCAGCTCCGTGTCTGTAAAACTGGAACCGGGTCGACTCCACACGCTGCACTCTACCTGTACGGGAGTCTTTCATAGTAAGAGCCCTCTAGTCCGGCGAAGTGGTAGCGTGGCTTCAGTCTGTCGGCGAGGCTCGCGACCGAGCTGCTGCCGCACAACTTGGTGTTCACTTCCTGCAACACAAAACTTTTGTTCACTTCCTGCAACACTAAACTTTTGTTCACTTCCAGCAACACAAAACTTTTGTTCACTTCCTGCAACACTAAACTTTAGTTCACTTCCTGCAACACAAAACTTTAGTTCACTTCCTGCAACACAAAACTTTTGTTCACTTCCTGCAACACAAAACTTTTGTTCACTTCCTGCAACACAAAACTTTTGTTCACTTCCTGCAACACAAAAACTTTTGTTCACTTCCTGCAACACAAACTTTTGTTCACTTCCTGCAACACTAAACTTTTGTTCACTTCCTGCAACACAAAACTTTTGTTCACTTCCTGCAACACAAACTTTTGTTCACTTCCTGCAACACAAAACTTTTGTTCACTTCCTGCAACACTAAACTTTTGTTCACTTCCTGCAACACTAAACTCTTGTTCACTTCCTGCAACGCAACAACTTTTGTTCACTTCCTGCAACGCAACAACTTTTGTTCACTTCCTGCAACGCAACAACTTTTGTTCACTTCAAATGGGGGCTGATTTATCGGTGCACCCCTAATTTAAACAACGTGTGCTTTTGAACAAGTGATGAACAGGAAGTACCACATGTTCATCCGTAGGAAGAAAACTGCGAGTACATCCTCCATTTTTTGTATAAACCGTACTTTGTGGCGTTAAGTCGTAGATTTTTGCGTAGATGTCAGTTCCTGTGACGCCAAAACGATTTGTACTTTTTTTTTTCTCATATTCATAAAACAATTTTTGATTGACGCTTTACATTCCTAAGAACTGCAACAGCCAGTCCTCCCCAGCGCACTCACTTCAATCAGCTGGTGCAGGCGGAGGAATGCTGGAGCTCACGGCTCCGGCTGCGATGGATGGATGATGGATGGATGATGGATGGATGGCGCCCAGGTGAAATGAAGCTGTTTTGACCATTAAATAACGGCGGTGCGTTATAATAAATGCGACTTATACGCCAGAAAATACAGTAATTAGGATACTTAGTGGTTAAATTAAAGGTTAATGTTTAATTGAAGGTTGATGTTTAATTAACGGTTGATGTTTAATTAAAGGTTAATGTTTAAAGCAAGTTGTGCTTTGTTTTGTGTTTTAAATGTAGACACATGTAACTTCTGGTTGCATAAGTTTAGTCTTTATGATCAGTTAACACTAAACTGATTTTATATAAAACGTTTTAGGTTGTGTATATACTTTTTGTGTATTTATATGTACAGTAAATGCTTTAAATGTTTTTTTATGATGTTTATTGTTGTGTGAACCTCATCCGTTTGTTTTGTTGTTAAATCAGGTAAACGAGTCCTCGAGGCTCAATGAGACTAACCTGTTTACGTAAAGGTTGAATCACACTCTTACAACGCTGTTATTGAAAGGAACACTCTGTGCGAATAACAAGCGGCCATTAAGCAGCATTTGTTAAGCTGATGGTCCTTGTACCTGTGAACAGCTGTCTCTGGCTGTCGGCAGCAGCTGGCCGCCTGCCTCAGAACCTTTCGGCAACAGAAAGCCGTGCAGCGGTTGCTGCTGAAAGTCTCACAGGTTGAGACGACTTATTACAAAGTGCCATTATCAGTAAAGGAGGAAGAGCTGAACATCTGACACAGAACAGAAGCTAAGCTAATGCTAGCAAGAGCTCAAATACACAGCTAAAAACCAGAAGTGTTGAAAAGGTGTTCAAGCTCAACCCAACGGTAGAAAACGTATCGAGGGTGTTTGTGTACTAGAATGTAGAAATGTGCAAAAGATAAATCCAGAAAAAACAGACGCCTCGAGCTACCAGCGGAGAAAACAGGAAGTGACGCAATACGTGTCACCACGGACGTCCTCGGCTCCTGCTGCTCCAACATTTACCACACAGGTGAAGGTTCGGCTGTGCGCTGCTGCTTCCCCTTTCTCAAGCGATTCAATTTATCTCTCTGCAGGAAGGATGGACTCTGTTACCGGGGCGTTTCCGTAGTGCCACACTCCTCTGGGCCACTGCGACGTCAACAAGATATCGACTCCTCTGAACTTGGAGCTGCTGCTCAGCGACGTGACGAGGGCCGAGAGGTCTGCGGACGTGAAGCAATGAGCCGGGGCCGGTTCCTGCGGGGCCTCCCGGCCGCTGATGTAGGCGATCTGCAGTCCGGACGCGCCCGTAAACACACCTCGCCTCCCTGAAACACACGCAGAAAACCGCTTCGACCATTAAAATGTGGATCCAGGATGAAATGGGTGGACTGGTCTGTAAATTAAGCGTCCTAAACAGAACGTCCTGCTGTGCCTTACAGACAACACTCAGGGACCAAATGCTCCAAAAGATTTTAAAAAATCCTAAATGGCACCAAACTATTTATTTAAAATTAAAGTTAAAAAAAAAAAAATCCATTTGATTTCATTCACCATCTTTTGGTTCTTGAGTGTCGGGACATAAAACTGATCAGGGTCTGAAGTTCAGATCTGACCCGAACGAACAAAAACACCAGACTTCACCGAGTCAGCGGTTTTTTTCTATAGAAACTGAACATTAAAACTTTTTGCTGCTATGGAGCATACAGGTATGCGTTAACACAACACCAAGGCAGAAAGACATCAGCAATGACCTCTGTCAATCTGGGAAAGGTCAAAGATCATGTCCAAATTTTCTGGAATCCACCGTTCTAGAGATGATCACGAGAAACAGATTTAAGACCGCTGACAGTCCTCAGCAGGTTCACCCCGAAGGGCAGGCCGTGCAGTGAGCTCCATCTCAGACTCTACACGCCTCAGTCAACAGGTCAAAGGTCGTGACCTCTTCTCTCTAAAAACAAGATGGCAGCTCAACTTATATTTGGAAAGTTTAATCTGTAGGAACCACAGAACTTCTGGACCAGAACCAGACCAAAGGACCCAGAACGCACTGCAGCAAACAGCTCCTCCCAGCTGTCAGCACTGTGGTGGAGGCTGATGGTTTGGGCTCCTTTAGTCACTGAATGGACCAGGAACTCCTCTGTAGACCAATGGGTTCTGGAGTCAAATGTGAGTCCATCTGTCCAACAGCTGAAGCTTGGACCAGACTGGGTCCAACAGGACCATGATCCAGAACACAGCAGCTGGTCTACAACAGAACGGGTCAAAGGGCAAAGAACCAAGATGCTGCAACGTCCAGTCAGAGGTCCGATCAGTTTAGTAAGGAAATGGTGAAATCTAAAACTCAGGTTTTATCAGAACCTTTTCAGAACCTGGTCAAACTCTGGTGCAGTCTCACCCAGATACGTGATGTTCTCGGCCAACTCGCAGCCATCAGAGCTGGAGAAGTTCTTCACCGTCTCCGGACTCGCTGCACCCAAGATGTACGTGTGGATGGGCGCTGAAAAGAAAACAAACGCCTCAGTTTTCAGACTTCCTGCGGTCCTTGTCGGACGTGTTTGTGATGTGGGGACTGAACCTTTCTTGGCTCCAGTTTTGTATTGTTGCCACTCTGCTTCAGCTTCAGGTGTTGCTCCAAAAAACTCTCCAACACACAGCAGAAGCTGCACGGAAACATCCACAAATTAAGATTAAAACTGACAGTTTGAGGAAAATAGTCACTTCTGATCGGACTCACGTCAAACTGTCCAGATTTCTTCTGGATGGACTGAACTCGACTGAAGAGTCCGGTCAGTCTGCCTTCTACGTCCCCACATGCCAAGCTGTAAACATTAGCATAAAGCTAAAAACAAACATTTATGCAACAAATGTAGAATAAAAACATCCACAGTTTAACCACGGTGACATCTGACCACAAAAACATAATTAAACCCACAGATCGACTTTTCACAACGTTCAACTCACACTCTTACTGGTTGATCGCCCATGTTTTGACTCAAATTCAGCGGGTTAGCAGCTTCCGCGCATCGTCCGTTACCAAAAAAGGTCCGACCGAAACAACTTCCTAGCTATTTGTTCCCAAACATCACGGCGGTATCATGGCAAATAAAATTATTTAGAAATTATTTAGAAACATTATGATAAATATATAATCAGGCAAGTGAGAGATTTGGTTGCTGAACATGGTTGCAACATTTGTTTCGTGCTATAAAAATAATAATTTTAATAGTTTTGACGATTAAAAAAAAAAAAAGATTTTCCATACTTTTAGAAAACTCATAAACCACCTTTAAATGTTAATTTTTAATGAACAACTGCATAGTAAACTTTTTCTTCTAAACTTAGGATTGTGAATTTAGGCTAAGCTAATCACTACTACATTACTTGATTTAAAAAAAAAGTTATTACTGTAAAAATACAAAATCATTAGTCTAGTTTTTAACTATAAAAAAAGAAAGCAATCTAGTTCAGGCATATATTTGTTGGTGTTGTGTTGGAAATTGTTCCCGCGTCATCGATACGCCTTGTTCTTTATCGTCCAATCAGATGTGGCCCTCCAGATACGTCTTCCGTATTTTTCAGCAGAGATACCTACTTGTTGGTAAATTCGTACAAAATAAAAAAAGTGACCGACTTTTTGCTGGTTTTTAGTACCATCATAACAAAATTATCAATAGTATTTTAATATATAGTTATTAGACGCACCTACGTTAGAAGAAAACCAAACGTAACACGAAAACTGCCTCAACACGTGTGTTTCTCACGACCAGTTCGCCTTTTTTACGGCAGGGGTACATTTTCCGACGCAACACCGGTCTTCGGGCTCCGCTCCTTCATCCTGGCACTTCGCTTCATCCTGGTACCTCGAAAGTCCCCGGACCGAAAACAGGAAGTAAGTAGCCAAATCAAAAGTAAATTCACTTTCTGTTTGGTGTCAGAGCACATTAGGAGTGACAGGGGAGACGCACGCAATAAAAATCACAAGAAATTCTCAAATAAAGCGCCAGAACGACGCCGAACCACATAAGCTTCGCCTTGTCTTCAAATATGGCGGCGGAGAATTTTCGTCTTTTCTTTTAGCTGGACGCTGTGAGGTTAACGTCGAGTAACAGTCGAGCGATATTTATCCCACTCCCTGTTATGTTTTTATTTTTGTTAATTCAACCTAATCTGTATTTGGTTCAAATTTAACTGTATAACCAAACGGATGTTAAGGCAGTTGAATGCAATTCACCAAACACCATTTAAAAAACTTAAATTTTTGCTTTTTTCTTACTGATATATAATATAACCAGCTCAAATTACTTTCAATTATATCATACTTTTGCTAAGTGACCCAACCTGTAATTCGGCGTACATAAGGTTCAATATCAATTTACTATAATAAAACCAGCGTTGATTTAGTGTTTATATTTGAAGCCAGTAGGGGGCGACAGCCAACAGATATTTTATATTTTTTTAATTATCTAAAAAATATTGTTTCCATTTCTGTGTATGCAAATTTATACTTCAAGTCAGTATTTTTCTTTCCAAAAAATTTAAAAAAATACTAGTTTAAATCCCACCCAAGTCCCCAATCTACATTTTTATTTTTTACCAAATATGTTAAGTGATGCTAATCTTTCACAATAAAACAACATGCACAGCACAATGCCACCCACAATATCACCATGAAACATTCGACATGGCACAAGGAATCATCTAGCTTCCACCACTACCCAACCCAGCGTGCATCTGTCACAGCACCTGAATCCAAACACCCGCGCAAGCACGCCCGCCACCACCAGATTTCTCCAAAAGAATGCCCAATAGTGGACGCGGGGGCCCACAGACCCACCCCCCCAGGACACAATGGCAACACATGGAGGACCGGAGCCACAGACACACAGCGGCCCCCAGGCCCGGAGCCCCAGGAGTTTCCCAAGAGGGAGAACCGCACCCCCCCCAGAGAGGAGCAGAGGAAAGAACCAGGTGACCCCAGCCACCACAATGCAGAGCCTCCAGGAAGCTGCAACGACGAGCCCACAGGTCCGGCCGGCAACTCATGCCCCCCCCCCCCCCCCCCCAAGTAGATCCGGCCATGGACACCAAGCCCCGAGGCCATACCACCCCCCAGCAGAGCCCCGACAGAGCCAGGGCACCCAGGCCCCGCCAGGCAGCAACCAGGGCGGACCGACGTGCACCCCACCACCCAGCCCAGACACCGAGAGCCACCAATGCACCGGCGGCAAGGGGGCCCCCCGCCAAAGGGGGGCACGACCGGGGGGAGTGGGCCCCACACCAAACGTGGGGCCCAAATTGATCCAAGAGAGGGGGGACCACCAAAAACCCAACCTGAGCAACAAACAGGCACACACAGATAGGGGCCGACCGCATGCACCATCTACCTGACAGCGACCACAGGCCGGCCCCAGCCCAAAGGGCAGAGCAGCAGGGAGTCGCAGCTGAGGAGGGCCGGCCCCCACATCAAGAGCCCCGCACCATAGACCCGGAGACGCCCCAGCACACCATCTATGCACCCCCCCACCGCAAATGCCACACAGGAAGACCAGCCAGTGCCCTGATGAGGCGAAGCCACGCCCCCAACCGCCGCCCTACACCACCAATGACCACACGTACGCTACCATAGCCGACCCCCCGCCGAAAGCCGGCAGCCAAAGGTCAAAGTGCCGGCCATCGCAACCAGGAACCTAGATTAAAAGAATCGGAACAGCCCAGGAGGAACCGAAGCACCGGCCCCATCACCAACCGCCCCCAAGGCCCAAAGCCCACCCACAGCCCAGACCCCAACAATGTGCCCCCCTCCCCCCCTATCCCAGACCCCTAGTGTCACACGGAGAAAGGAGGTGTTTGTGAAAGCAAAAAATAAAATAAAATCTATATATGCATAAATAAATTATGAACAGACCCACTTCCTCCTCCTCCCACTTGAATATGGTGTTGATGCATGTTGTTATACAGTGCGTTTAAAATGGGGGGGTGAGGTGGCGACCGGCACAGACCCACCTCTTCACAACACTTCACTGTTTCTACACTTTAACTGAGCTCAAAAAAAAAAGTTAAACCTTTCTTAGTGTTTGACATTTTAAGACATAACGTCTGTATTTGCCGTTTTCTCTCGTTGCACGTCACACACACACAGAGCTGTGCAGCAGCGAATCAGCAGCGAATCAGCAGCGAATCAGCAGCGAATCAG
>NC_056519.1:2930217-2934718 GCF_014905685.2 Nematolebias whitei | reverse complement strand
AGCAGCGAATCAGCAGCGAATCAGCAGCGAATCAGCAGCGAATCAGCGGCTCGTTGGGCTCGGTTCTGTCTCGTCAGGCGCAGGATGAGCTCAGCAGCAGAAGACGCCGCTGCTCCGTTAGAAACGGTCAAATCCGTCACGTTAACTCGAGACGCTGATGGAAGCATCGTCCTGCACTGTCCTCCAAACGGTGGGTCACAAACAAACACACACCTGATTATCTTCTGATTTATTTCTGGTTTTTTATTTTTATAATCCTATGATGCCATATAAACAAAGTAATCCTTCAGATAAACACATTTAAAACTGGTTTGAACAAATATGCAAACAAACTTTTATTTTTACCTGTTTAACTTAACGGAATCGCATTAAAATGCAAAAAGGAAATAAAAAAAAATCAACGTGATAAATTAATATTGACAAGATTCATATAAAATAAGACGAACACATTTCTCCTATCTGACTAAAAACAGTGTTTGTGTTTAAATTAAACATTAATTTTTCATAAATCTGCAGTTTTAAAACAAATAATTCAAACTTTCTATAAAACAAAGTGGAGATTCATCCAGTTTCTGCTTCTGCACTTTGAAAATCTGTAAGAAGAAGAACTTCCTTTGGCTTTTTCCTCCTCAGGGAGTCCTCCATCTGTCTGTCCTCATTCTGTCCTCTGTGTCCTCCATCTGTCCTCATTCTGTCCTCTGTGTCCTCCATCTGTCCTCATTCTGTCCTCTGTGTCCTCCATCACTCTGTCCTCCGTCATCACTCTGTCCTCTCTAACTGCATCCAGATGTCTCCTCCTTGTCTCTTTCCTGCAGCTGCATTTCTAACCTCCTCCTTCATCTTCTACAGTTTTTGTAACTGAACACATGAAGTTTCCATATTTACATAAAACTCGTTGAATTAAAATTAAAAATAAATCAACTTATTTTTCTGCCAGGTCTCTGTTTTTACATAAATTCAGTGTTTAGCTTAACTTTCTTCAGTTATATGTTCTTTAAATACAAGAAGACAAACACGCATACACGAGTAGAACATGCTAACTCCACACAAAAAGAGCCCAGGTCTAAACCGGGGATTGATCCAGGGACCTCTTGCTGTGAGGCGACAGTGCTAACCACTAATGCCCCGTGCTGCCAAATGATCATTGTTGTAGCTTCAAAGTAACAAAAACACAATAATGGATAAAATAAATTTTATATTCCTATTTAAAAAGTATATTATACACAGTTTTGTTGACAAGAGAGATAAAATAGTCGACAGGTGAGTAAAAAATCACAAGACGATAAAAAATAAAAACTTGAAAAAATAAACTGTTTAAAAAATTACGATAAAATGTTTTGTTCTAGAGTGAAACCTGTACAAGGTAAACCAAATTAAACGTGTGTGTGTGTACCGGTAAATGTTTTTATTTTTTTTACTAAACAGTTAAATATACAAAAATAAAATATTTAATGAGAAATATTAGAGAACAGACCTTTGATCTGTCAATCAAATAAAAGTTCTGGCATCAAAACTTTAAAATGATTTCAATTATTTTCAAAACAATAAAATGTATTTTTATGACAAATGTTTAATGATTTACTTTATTAAAGGTTAAAAAAAACACATTTTACTGTAAATTAGCCTTGGTAATAATATAATAATATATAAATAATATTTTTTTCCTTCAGTTCAAACTAATTAAAACTGTGTTTAATTAGAAAAACAGGAGTTTGTTTATTTGATTAAATCCCATGAATATTCAGAATAAATCTTTCCAGATGGAGGATCTTAAAATGAATGCTTTTTATTTTACAGCTGATTCTTTTAAAGTTTAAAGTCTGTTTTGTGCGTTTGTGATTTGAGGCTCGTGATCTTAAACACGTGACTGTTTCTGTTTGCAGACGACGACTCGGAGCCTCTCCAGAAGAAGCTGCGTGTTTGTGCGGAGGAAACCTCCGGGACGCCTCACTTCTCCGTCCTCACTCTGCCCGGTCAGGCTCCACCGTGCTCTTTAGGTTCTGCCAGCAGATGTTTATCTGTAAACATCCACACAAACATCTGGATGGAGGGAAATATTTGCTTCGTTGTTGTTAAAAAAGTCCCATCAGGCTTCTGTAGCCGTTTGTTAAAGAAACTTAAAGACGCCTCCACGACCCTGACATTATTCGAACACGTTGTTAAATCTTGATATCGGTTTCTCAGATTATGCTGTTGGATGATTTTCAAACTGTCAGGTCGTAGGCAGTGTGTTCAACACAACGGTGCTTCGTCTAGCTTTTTAATGGTCAACGGTGGTGTACCACAAGGTTCAGTCTTAGGACCCACTCTTTTTTTTTTACAATTCATATAAGTAATGTAGGTCAAAACGTTTCTGACGCTCCCGTACGTCTCTATGCTGATGACAGTTGTTTATTGTCGAGCTAAAACAGTTGCTAAGGTTTTCCAGCTTCTCCAGTCTGCATTCAGCATCAACCAGTCAGATTTGTTCCATCTCAAACTGGTGCTGAACGTTGATTAAAACAAAGGGATGTTGTTTTCATCTTTAAATCACTTCTTGGTCTGCTGCTTCATACATCTCCTCCTACATGTCTCTGTGTGAGTGCAGCTACAGCGTGCGCTCTCAGGACATCATTACCTGCAGTGTTCCCTCAGTGAGGACTGAACTAGACTAAAGGACCTTCTCCTGCTCCGCTCCTGTTTCCTGGAAGATCTTGTAAAAAGACCTGAAGCTCTCGACCTTTGACCTCTCTAAGTGTCTTCAAACATCTGTTCAGTTCCTGGTGAAGACCAACGCAGACGTGTCCCTGTTTTTTGTTTTATTTTTTATTATAATCTATTTATTTTTCATTCTGTTTATTATTTTATGATCATCTACTGTTGTCAAATGAGTCCTAGAGACTGAATGAGACTAACCTTTACAATTAAAAGCTGAATGAATTAATAATAATAAATGAATAAACTATTTACTTCTAATTAAATATAACTTTATAAGTATGTTGGATGAAAAAGGTTTTGGAGGGATCCTCTGATTTTAGCTGTTAAAACTAATAAGAACCAGACGTCCTTTGGTTTTGGTTCAATTAAACCCGGATGTTTCGAAGTGTTTCTTCTCTGAGCTGCAGGCGTTTGTCATCGGTAAAGTTGTAACGTTTTGTTTTTGTTGTTTTCAGCGTCGGAGAGCGACGAGAGCTTCGAGGTGACGATGACGGCCACGGCAGAAGGAGATCTGTCCGATGACGGCGTCGCTCAGATCGAGGTCAGACGTGACGCTCGTCTTCATGGGTTTGAATTTAATTCCTCGTTTTTGTGTCGAGCCACGTTTGACTCAAACCTCCCGCCATGAGGTGGAGGGTGAGATGTTTGTGCTGCTGCCGCCGGCCGGCCTACATCAGATGTTCTGAAAGTTCTCCTGTTGTGTGTGAAGATTCTTCCTGAGGATGAGGAGCAGCAGACCGAGGTGTCTCCGGTCAGCCAGGCCTGGTTCACCACCAAAGAGGACAAAGACACGTTGACGAACAAAGGTCCAAACACGTCGTTCTGTTTCACACTCAGCCACACGTGGGTTGGACTGGTTTGTCTCTTAAACTGGGACTTGTTTGTTGGTTTTCATGTTTTTCTTGTCTTCAGGTCACAAGTGGAAACAGGGCATGTGGTCGAAGGAGGAGATCGACATCCTGATGAGCAACATCGACCGCTACGTGAAGGTCCGTCGCTCGTCCGCCGAGTCTTCGCTCGCTTCCGACTCCGCGGAGCACGAAAAAAAACTTAAAGTTCTCGTGTGTTCAGGGCCGCGGGATCCAGGACCCAGCAGAGATCATCTTCGAGATGTCCAAGGAGGACAGGAAGGACTTCTACCGCTCGGTGGCGTTGGGGCTCAACCGGCCGCTGTTCGCCGTCTACAGGCGAGTTCTGCGGATGTACGACAACCGGAACCACGTCGGAAAGTGAGTCCACGAGGAAAACACGACGGGAGCCGAACCGCAGCTCTGAGTGGGCGGTAACTTTTCATGTTTCACCTGTCAGGTACACTCCTGAGGAGATCGAGAAGCTAAGGACGTGAGTGTCTCAGCTTCTTTTAGCTTCTTTTAGCTCCTTGTAGCTTGTTTAGACATCGTCCTGTTTTAATGTTGTTCAATGTGTTTTTGCTTTTCAAGCTTGTTTTAGCTCATTTCCACTTTTTTAGCTTCTTTCAGCTCCATTTTAAATTTGTTTAGGATAGTTTTAGCTCATTTTAGATTGATAGATAGATTTTAGATTTTTGTTTTCTTGTTTTGGTCTTGTTTTGTTTGTCATCTTGTTTTAGTCGTTTTTAACTTTCATAACTTTTTTTGGCTTCAATTTCTTTTTATTTAATTTCAGCTTTTTAGTTAGTTTTTTTTATTATTTTTTTTTACCATTTTTAGCTGCTTTTAACTGTATTTTTAAAGTTTATTACTTGCTTCAACTTTGGTTTAATTTTGTTTTAGCTCTCCTAGCTGACTTTAGCTAATGTTAGCTGGCTTTAGCTAATGTTAGCTGA
>NC_056519.1:2926403-2930207 GCF_014905685.2 Nematolebias whitei | reverse complement strand
GCTAATGTTAGCTGGCTTTAGCTAATGTTAGCTGACTTTAGCTAATGCTAGCTGGCTTTAGCTAATGTTAGCAGACTTTAGCTAATGTTAGTTGACTTTAGCTAATGTTAGCTGGCTTTAGCTAACGCTAGCTGGCTTTAGAGCAGACTTTAGCTAATGTTAGCAGGCTTTAGCTAATGTTAGCTGGCTTTAGCTAATGTTAGCTGGCTTTAGCTAATGTTAGCTGGCTTTAGCTAATGTTAGCAGGCTTTAGCTAATGTTCACAGGCTTTAGCTAATGTTTGTTGACTTTAGCTAATGTTAGCTGGCTTTAGCTAATGTTAGCTGGCTTTAGTTAATGTTAGTTAACTTTAGCTAATGTTAGTTTACTTTAGCTAATGTCAGCTGACTTTAGCTAATGTTGGTTGACTTTAGCTAATGTTAGTTGACTTTAGCTAATGTTAGTTGATTTTAGCTCATGTTTTAGTTGGCTTTAGTTAATGTTAGCTGGCTTTAGCTAATGTTAGTTGACTTTAGCTAATGTTAGTTTACTTTAGCTAATGTTAGTTGACTTTAGTTAATGTTAGCAGGCTTTAGCTATTGTTTGTTGACTTTAGCTAATGTTAGTTGACTTTAGCTAATGTTAGCAGACTTTAGCTAATGTTAGTTGACTTTAGTTAATGTTAGCAGGCTTTAGTTATTGTTTGTTGACTTTAGCTAATGTTAGTTGAATTTGGCTAATGTTAGCAGACTTTAGCTAATGTTAGTTGACTTTAGTTAATGTTAGCAGGCTTTAGCTATTGTTTGTTGACTTTAGCTAATGTTAGTTGACTTTAGCTAATGTTAGCTGACTTTAGCTAATGTTAGCTGGCTTTAGCTCATTTTCTCTTGTGTTTTCAGGCTGAGAGAGAAACACGGGAACGACTGGGCGACGATCGGCGCGGCTCTCGGCCGCAGCGCCTCTTCGGTCAAAGATCGCTGTCGGCTGATGAAGGACACCTGTAACACAGGTGAGGAGGAGCTAAAACAGCTCAGGCAGCTTTTTATTTCTAACGTTTTTACTAAAACTCCTGTTTTGAACTCAGGTAAATGGAGCGAGGAGGAGGAGAAACGCCTCGCGGAGGTCGTGTACGAGATGGCAGGCGTGTCGCCGGGGTCGGCGGTCACAGGAGGGGTTTCCTGGGCGACGGTCGCCGACAGGGTCCGCACGCGCTCAGAGAAACAGTGTCGTTCAAAATGGCTGAACTACCTGAACTGGAAACACAGCGGAGGAGCCGAGTGGACGAAGGAGGACGACCTGAACCTCCTGCGCAGGTACGAACCGTCCGTTGGGAGCGCGACAGCCCCGCACCGTGTGAGAAAGAAATCCCTGCACTTTCAGGATATCTGCGCTGAAGGTGGAGGACGAGAACGAGATCAAGTGGGAGGACCTGGCGTGGGGGTGGAGCAGCGTCCGCTCGCCTCAGTGGCTTCGATCCAAGTGGTGGAGCATCAAGAGACAAGTCTCCAACCACAAGGAGATCCCGTTCAGCGGTAAACCCCGACGGAGTCTAACTGAAGGCTAACGTTCTGCGGCGCTAACCGACCGCAGAGCAGCTGGAGCCGGCCTCTAAATTAAAAAACAACGTGATCCTAAAGATGAAAAACAAACTGGAAATAGTTTGTAGAACTTAGCTGCTAAAGCTAAAAGTGGCAGAACACTAGCTAGAGGACAATGTTGGCTAAAAAAGACTAAAAGGAACAACTTGCTAAAATGTTCAACTAGCAAAACACAAACCAATTACAAAAGTAACAAAACACTAGCCGAAAAGTTTAAAAGATGAATAACTCTGGCTTAAAAGTAGCAAAACACAAGCTGAAACTAATAGCCTGCTAGCTAAATGGTAAAAGTAGTAAAACATTAGTTACGTTAAAAAGGAAGCTAAAGTGAGAAAAATGCCTGCAAAAAGTTTATTGCTAACTTAACACAGAAAAAAAAACAGCTAAAGAAGTAGCAAATTATGAGCTAAAAAGTTACATGTAGCAAAATGTGAGCCAAATGGTAAAAGCAGCAACATGCTAACTAAAAATAGTAGTAAGGCCCTGCATAAAAGCAAAACGTTAACCAAAAGCTAGAAGTGGTATATCGTTAGCAAAAATGGGCCAAAACACTCGTTAAATGGTAAAATCACAAGTCCATGCCCAAAAGTAGTGAAACACTAGTTATAAGCTTAAAGTAACAAATGTTGGTTATTAAAGCCAAATATTAGCTAAATGCTACAAGTAGAAAAACTAAATGCCAGCTAAAAGTAGGTAAATATTAGCTAAAGTAAAAAAAAAAAACTTGCTAAAAGTAGCAAAACACAAGCTATAAATAAGTTTAATGCTAAAATGCTAGCTAAAAGTAGTAAGATGCTATCTATACGCTAACAGTAACAAAATACTGACTAAAAGCTAAAAGTTAGCTAAAGCTAGCTAAAGTTGTCCAAAATGCTAGCTGTATGCTAAAAGTAGCAAAACATTAGCTAAGAAGTGCTGAACTACCTATACTTAATGACATAAAACTTTACGTAAAAGTAAAAAAAAATAAAGTAAAATAATTTGAATGGCATAAGAGTGTGCACGTGTGTGTGTGTGTGCGTACACAGTCCTCCTGAAAGGTCTCGAGGAGCTGATGACGTCCTCCCAGACGGCGTCTGTACCTGGGAGTCCCTCTTCCTCGCTGCAGATCCGACTCACCCGATTGGACGAGAGCGGCAGCGGCGGAAGCCCCGCCCCCAGCTCAGTGGCGGCGCTGCAGATCCCCGTGCAGATCCCGCTGCAGATCACACACCTCGGTGAGACCGCGTCTGATCTCGACCGCCTTCAGCCCGGAGGCGTCGGTCCCGCTCACGCTCGGCGTGTTTGTGTTCGCAGCTTCAGATTCTGCGGCGGCCGGAGACGGAGACACCATCACTCTGAACGCGGGGGCCCTGCAGACCTTCGAGATCCTGCCCGTGAGTCTCATGTCAGAAAACACGAGAGCTGAAGTTGTCACAAACGTCAAGACGGTTCTAGAAACATTTAATTTTACTGTTCACATAGGGGTGGGCGATACGGCTCAAATATAATATCGTGATATTTCAGAGCATTCTGGCGATAACGATAAATTTTGTGATTTAAAAAAAAAAAAAACAGAAATCATAGTTATTCATTTGACAAAATTAACTTATGTTGCTTTGCAGTATTATATAAAAACTAAAAACAACAAGGGTTAATTTTACTGAAATTACTTTATATTCAGTCTCAAAGTATAAAAATAAAAAATATCCTTCTGTTATTGAGATTGAAAAAGTCTGCACAAAATATAGATCAATAAATCCACCACAAAAACTAAAGTGCAGGTGAAGTTTCCCAAAATAACTGAATAAAATGAAGCTTAATATCTGATGAGCATAAATGTAACAAACAAAATGTTTCTTTAAATGAGCTGTAACTTCCAGAAGTTGTAACACGGTGATCATGTGACCCTGAAGCTGGTGGAGTTTCATCTGTTCCTGCAGGAATCATTCATTTCTCTGATGCTCCGACTCTGATCACATGACTCTGTCTCTGATCACATGACTCCGTCTCTGATCACATGACTCTGTCTCTGATCACATGACTCTGTCTCTGATTACATGACTCTGTCTCTGATCACATGACTCCGTCTCTGATCACATGACTCCGTCTCTGATCACATGACTGTCTCTGATCACATGACTCTGTCTCTGATCACATGACTCCGTCTCTGATCACGATTCCGTCTCTGATCACATTATTCCGTCTCTGATCACATGACTCCGTCTCTGATCACATGACTCCGTCT
>NC_056519.1:2909276-2926393 GCF_014905685.2 Nematolebias whitei | reverse complement strand
ATGACTCCGTCTCTGATCACATGACTCCGTCTCTGATCACATGACTCTGTTCTTGCTCCATGGACTGTGGAACTAAGAGACAGTTGAGGGGCTCGTGTTTGTACCGACACTTTAGAGCTGGGTGGAGAAACGCAGCCGGGCCGCACGATGTTCGTTTTTAGCACTTTAGCTAGCTAGTATCGCGTGCAACTAATTAGCGTTACGCCAGTACCGACAGGTGGAGGGAGGGGGTGCGCAGTTCGGTTCGGTTGTTTGGCGCTCTCAGGTCTGTTAACGGGGCGCTTGACATATTACGTCATGAAATTAACATATCATGATGTCATTTATTTGCCCGGGCAAGCTTTTTTTTTTTTTACCGGTATTGTCGTGAACGATATGATATGGCCCAGTCCTAGTTCACATTTAATACATCAATAAATCAGAGAGGTTACTGATGCAGCAGAAGACGGAGAAGAATAGTTTCTGTCTCATGTTTCCCCCAAGAAGAAACTGTCCACACGACATGATCTCACTCTTTTTTGTGTTTCTGTCTTATAATTACACACATAAAGAAAAACATCAACAAATCAAGATGCAAAGAGACAAAGTCTCAAGATCCATGTGATCTAAAAATAACAGAAACTAAAATATAAAAGTTATAAAGTACCTAAAAGTACAAAATGACAGCTTAACTGTAAAAAAAGTTGCCGGTAGTTAAAAATAAGAGTTAAAAGTGGAAAGAAAAAAAAGAAAGTTGGTTTAAATGCCAACTAAAATGAAAACGACAAAAATGACGACAGAAAAGCTTCAAACTGAAACTTAGAAACACAAAGACGTCCAAAATAACAAACTTAAAGGAAAACATGAAGAAAAGGAACGAGTTTTAAAGAGAAACCAAAGATGGAGAAAGATAAAAGACTCGAGGAACGAGTTGAACGTCTCTGAGCTTCGGTCGAGCTCGTTGCTTTTATCATTTATTCATCAGAAGAAAGAAAAAACGTCGTTCAGGAGGAAATCATGGACCGTGTTTGATTGTTTGTTTGTTTGTTTTTCAGGCGTTCCACCTGCAGCCCACCAGCACCCCGGGGACCTACTACCTCCAGACGACGTCCAACCAGAGCCTTCCTCTCAGTTTATCCAATAACAGCACTGTCACCCTGACGACAGGCTCCTCCCCCTCGTCACATGAGCACATCATCCTCCACAGCCTGTCGGTCAGTTCTTCGTCTCTCCGCTGTTTGTTGTTGTTGTTTTTAGACGTTTTTTATTTTTTCTCCTCAGACCGACAGCCTCTGCTCCAGCGACGGCGTCATCATCCAGACAGTCTCTTCTGACCCCGCCTCCTCGGAGCCGCGGCTGGTCGTGGAGGCTGAGGGGCGGAGCCAGGACGACCAGCTGGATGCAGCGAGCCTGCTGGAGGGTTCGGCCACGGTTATCACGGAAACCCAGGAGTCGGTAACGGAGACGTTCACTAGCAAGGTTTAAAAGTTTTCCATCATTTTAAAATGTCTGGCGAGACAGAGGCCCCGTGGCTCATCTGGACCCAAACAAATAAACTAGAATGCTTTTAAATGCATTTTAACCAAAAACCTTCAGCTGGTTCAGGTTCCTCACAGCTGAAGAACATTAAACTTTCAAAATAAAAGCAGGACTGCAGCAAAAAATTTGGGGGGGCTGATTGTGTCAAAATGTTTTTGTTTTTGTCTTGATTCAAAATGCTCACAAGCTAAAAAACAAACAAAAAACACTTTTTATTTTAAAACTGTTCTCACCAGGGTCCGACCTCAGTCCAACATGCAGCAGTGCATTCTGGGATACCATCGGGCAGCACGGTGCTCATCGTGTCTCCTCCCAACATCAGCAGCACCCTGACAGGTAACAACACACACACCTGAGCAGCTGTGACGACGTACGACCCAAATAAAAACCTGGACCTGGACTCCTCTCTGTCCTCAGATCCCATCTTGGAGAACCAGGACGGTTCTGACTGAACCGGACCCGACCCGCTGCGAACTGTGAGTGAGCTGCTCCCGTTTTAAACCCGACTGAGCCGTTTGAGTTAACGAGGAAGTCCCTGGATGAAATGTGAAGGCAGCTTCGGATCGGGACGAACGTTTTGGACCTGGAGGGACACGGAGTTGTCCCCAGGAGGACAAAATGGACAGCTGTCCAACTAAACCAGGACTAATTCTTCATAAAAAAGCGTTAACGAAGTAAAATCACGCGGCACAAATAATGCCTGTTTATTACAGGAAGGAATAATGATGAAGATAAACTATTTAAATGTTTTAATTTAAAATTAAACAATGATGGTGAGGTGCAGCGTTTATTTTCTAAAGTTGTATCATTACAGACACGATTAACTTCTTATAGAAATATACATTTCTCATGAAAATACTCAGAAGCTTCTTTGTTCATTTTATTATATTTTTATATCATTGAGGCGCCTTCGTACTATTTCAAGCTCCAAAGCTTTGGACCAAAACAAACATTAAAACACGAGCTCGACTGGGACTGGTGCTGCGAGCTTTTGGAGGAAACTCGGAACAAAGCGTCAGATTTCTCCGGACAACGATGGAATTTTGTTAAAACGCAAAAAAAAAAAAAATTAAAAACACAGAACGCTGGACGTTCCAGTACTGAACTGGAGCTGAGGTTCGAGGGTTTCTGACACATTCAAACTCTTCTTCTGCTGTTTTCACGTCAAAACGTCGGCATTTTGTCATCTTAGATTATCACAACAGGAAGTCCCAGGTAGGCCGGTCACGATAACAAATGTTGCTGGGCAGAAAGTATTGCGATAAACGATAATATTGTTTGAAGTTTGACAATAATTAGAAATGGTCAAATTTAAGACAAAATGTTGGTTAAGTTGTTTTGCATGTAGTACCTTTTTGACCACCAGATGGCAGTATAAGACTGTTTGAATTCAAGGATGGATAGTGAGGGAGCGAGCAGCGTGTCTCTAAGAAAAATGTGAGGGAGGCTCCTTGACGTGACATGGGCTGTCTCACCTTTATTTGGTTCTCAAAATGGAGGACGCTCGGTGGTTTGAGCTCTTTGGCATTTGTCACACAAAGCTTTTAATAAAAATCAGTAAACAAGTTCTCAATTTCTTTTTGCAGAGAAAAACAACTTTTTACACGAAGGCACGAATTTCAACCGTGAATTTTGGAGCTTTGACAAGACGGAGGTTTTTTTCTCGAGGCCGACCTGTTAGCTTAGCTCGTAGCTTCTCAGCTTAGAATGATCCAAAAACGCGATTTTGGACGGTTAAAACAGATTTTAAAGGGGGAGGGGGTCAGTGAGGAGCACCGGAGTTGAGTCTTTTGTCATCCAGTGTCTTCAGTAGAAAGAGAGAGACGCGAAACGATAAAGCCGATAAATGAAAATGAGGTCGATAATTTTCATTTATCATGTGATCAATTGATTTATTGTTTATCACGACAGGCCTAGTCCCAGATTATTTTTGGGCTATGGAAAGAAAAAGTTGCTGGATGTGGGAATGGGACGCTCTTCAACATTTCTTTAAAGGATTCTCGTTTATAATATTAAAACTTTAATTTGTTGCATTTGTAATTACTTGAGTTCAAGTGAAGATACGTTGACGTTTTATAGTCATTTATTAAATTAAAAGTCTTATAATCCACATTTCATGCCAGAGTTTAAACCAAGATGGCCACCGCACCTCCAGAAACGCGTCAAAGCTCAAATGATGCGATGTGAATGACCCTCAGCTACTACCATGTACACCTGCCGTCTTTGTGGCGGCCATCTTAAATGAGTCCAAACGTGAGTCGCTTTCAACGAGAGCTTCTTTAAAATCCATCCAGTGGTTCAGTGGATATTTTGCTAACAGCCGAACGTGACTGATCCCAGTGGTTAAATCAAATCCAGGAGGCTGTTTGTAAAATACGGAGGAACAAGAACCGGAGTATAAGGCTGGAGGTAAACAGAAGCAGCGAGGAGACGCTGAAGAGTCGGCTCCCGAGGCAGAGGAGCGACATGAGGCGAAGCTGACGATATCAGCTGTTCCTGCATTTCGGAGACGGACCACAAAACTGAAGAATCGGATGCGATTCACATCGGACCGTCCAATCTGTTCTGTTGTCCGGTCCATCACGGGGACACACGGAGACAATTACCAGTCAGTCTAACATGCATGTTTTTGGTCTGTGGGAGGAAACCGGAGTATCCGGTGGAAACCCACGCAGCACGGAGAGAACATGCAAACTCCACCCAGAAAGGTCCCGGGTCGGGGTTCGATCCGATGACCGCCGTGCTGCCAGGACTGGACCGTTCAAATCCGTGAAGAAGCGAGCGAAGTTAACGTGAAGCTAAAAGGCCGTCGTCTCTTCGCCCACCAGAGGTGCTTTGAATCGGGTGGTCGGCGTGCACTTTCATGTAGTACAGATGGACGTGTTGAGGTTTTACATGTGAACAGAACGCTGAGAATCAGCTCCAAGTGGAGCAGAAACAGACAAAAGTCAAAACATTAAAGCTCAGATAAATGTCAGGATCAATAGTGCAATGTTTAATTCAGCGGCAGGTTTCTGTGTATAAAATCATTTTAATAATAATAATTCTTTGTTTATAGCTTTAAGTGCGTATCAGGCAGTGAAAGCTACTCCGACAAGGAAAAGCAGGAAACTAATTCAACACAGGAATGTTTTGAAGCAGAAACTGGAAGAAAAACATTTGTTGGATTTTTCTGCTTCAGAACGCTGATTTTCTCCTTTTCTCTGCTCCTCCTCTAGCCTTTGATGTTCACTCCTCCTCTAGCCTTTGATGTTCACTCCTCCTCTAGCCTTTGATGTTCACTCCTCCTCTAGCCTTTGATGTTCACTCCTCCTCTAGCCTTTGATGTTCACTCCTCCTCTAGCCTTTGATGTTCTTTCATCTTCCTTCATCTAAAAGTTTATTTAATTGTCTACTTTAAAGAAATTTGCCTTGAAGTGGATCAACTGATCCTTTTAGATCCTTCAAGGTGAATGTTTATTTGCACGTAAACAAGTCCATTTATCTTCAATTTCAACCGCAGGCTGATTTTAGGGCGCGCTTGCATAATTCCTCCCCCTAGAAACAGTTGCTCTCTTTCAGTTTCGGTCCCAGCGTCGTCTGCAGGTTAAAGTTTTTGGTCGCGTTGTTCCTTCGCCGAACGTCGTCCTCCTCCGTCTTTACCTGACGTCGAAGAAGTACAGGTTGGCACAGATACACAGCAGCACGATGGTGGCCAGCATGTAGTAGATCAGCTTCCTGAATTTGGGCTCCAGGTCTCCTTGCCTGTACCAGAAGATCTGAAGGTGGAGAGACGGGAAAATCATTTATGTCTCGCAGAAAATAACAAAACAACTTCATAAAGAATGTGCTTTTCAGGTTTCATAATGTAAAAAAAAAAAAGTAATTGAAGAAAAATTTAAGACAAAACAATCAGTTGTGATAAAAAAAATAATATTTTTGGACTTTTATTTTGTAATGATCTTCGCTGACAAAATGTCCAAGGCTTTGATGTGTAAAATCTAGAAAATCAAACAGAACAGAGGTATAAAAAAAATACATGTTAAAGCAGCTGCCAGCAGGTCTCCGTGGCAACCGCGTATGCACGTCTCCGTGGAAATGCGCGTCTCCGTGGCAACCGCGTACGCGCGTCGCCGTGGAAACGCGCGTCTCCGTGGCAACCGCGTACGCGCGTCTCCGTGGAAACGCGCGTCTCCGTGGCAACCGCGTACGCGCGTCGCCGTGGAAACGCGCGTACGCGCGTCTCCGTGGCAACCGCGTACCTGCAGCACTCCTAACAAGACAGGTAGATAGTAAGACTCCATCAAGCGTCGCAGTGAGAGAACGGCGAGTTGAATGCGCTCGTCTCTCACTGGAGTTTTTACGTTTCAGAACCTTCCAGTTTTGACGAGAGGACTCTGGACTCAGATACGAAGGAAGTCTCTGCGTCTGTCCCACAGCTCTGACACGCATCGGGTGGACGAAAAGACAGAAATCTACATTTTGACGTATAAACTGTAGCCGTGCAGCCAAAATTGTTTGAAGAAATGTACATCGTACAACGGACCGCTACCAAGCACCAGAACTCTCTCCCTGATTGATTTGCACTTATTGATATTTTCTTTTAAGCTGCAGGATCAAAAACTGAAGAAAACCAGGAATAATTAACAAATATTAATCGGCGTGCTCTAATGTTTTATCATTAGAAATTTAACAAAAAATACTCTAGAAGATAATTAACATTTTAAAACAACCTCCCGACTTTTTTCCCTTTAAGCAGAAAAAACTTGTTCCCACTAAAGTCCAGTAAAATTAAATCAAACCAGAGTAGATCTGTTTTTATTTGTTACCAGCACTATTGTAGATCCACACGCTAACAGGATGCAGACGGCAAAGAAGACGTTGAGCGGCCGCGGAGGCATCGAGAACACAAACGATCCGATCACAGTCACCTGGAAAACAAACATTTGTTCTTTAAAACATCCAACTTTAAATTCTTTAAACATTTGAACAGTCAGTTTTAGGATAAAGTTGATTTAATGATTCATCTTTTTCCTCTTAAATGAAAATCTGCTTGAACGCCATAATTATAGAGAAATTTGGTAAAATTGCCTTTTTTAAATTCCAAACGATTTTTAAGAACCGATTCTGGAGAAGCTTCAGACTTTCTGTGAGTTAAAGTCTCACAAATATAAAAAAATGTGTTTCTTTAAGAAGATTTCACAATTAAACTGTTAAAAGTAGTTTTTGATGAACAAAGTTCAGTTTGATCAGACAGGAAGTGCCTTCTTCTCTCTCAGGCTCTCCAGGTGGAAACTAAACTGTCGGTGGCACGGACTCACCAGAACCACCACGAACGTAAAGCCGCCCACGGCCACGTTGACGATCCGATCCTGCAGGAAAACACATTGATCAGCTGTCAGGTTTTCTCACAGAACTTCCTGGCTCTAAACAGACTCCCTGCGGGTTCCCACCCGAGCCGACGTCTCTCCGAACAGAGGCCGGTTGTCCAGGCCGCTGGTGCCGTAAGTCCGGGTGGAGAAGTCCTCCATGGCAGCACCGACCCGTCTCAGCAGCGCCACCTCCTGGATACGCCGGGCCGCAGCATGCTCGCGTCGGCTGTCAGTGTGAAGGGAGACGTGGGGGCATTTCTGCAGCAGGTAGACACTTCACTTCACCTGCGAGACAGAAAAATGACTAATCGTGTGTCCAACCGTCAGGAAGAATGAAATCTGCACAATCCTCCTTTCAGTAATAAATGTGACCTTAAATTGAACATTTCTGAACCAAGTCTGTGACCAGCTGCCAAATACCAGCTGTGCCGTTCCCTACAGAAACAGCCGATGTGACCACTGTTTGTTTACATTGTTTACGTACCCACATTTCAGATGTACATCTCAATAAATGTGGAAAACTGCTGCAGCGAACTCGAGCTGCACCGACGCGTTTCAGGAGGATCTTCTTAAACGTTCTCGTCTTCTGCACCGAAGAGCTGAAAACTTTTGCCCAAAATAATATAAAGAACCAAAAAACTAATTGTCAAGTCCTAAAAATAAAAAAAAATCTACAGTCTCAGGAACTTAAAAAAAAAAAGATAAATAAAAAAAAGTTTAATTGAAATCCATCAGAGAAGCCTTTAAGTTAGATCAGTGACCTTTAACCTTTGGGACAATTCGATTAAAACCAAAGTATGTTTCTGTTGCAGGAAGAAAAAAAAACATTTTCATATTAAATTAATTTCTGTTTTTAGTTATTTTGTCTTAAAGTTTAGTATATTTACTCTAGTTTAAATTTTTTAATTAGTTTAGCTTCTTTAATAAATATTACTGTGTTCTTACCTCCTGAAACAAGAAAGCTTTTCTTTATTTTTTTATCTTTAAAGGTCGTTTTATTATTTTTTTTTGCATGAAATGCAACAACTAATGATGTAACAAAACAGAATTAACTGCTCCGGTATTTTTACTGTATGAATGTTACTGAGGGATGACGTGTCCTCTCAGCAGAGGTCAGACATAAATCAGAGAACTGATTCACCAGCGGCTCCGAGACTCCGGACTCTGAGCGAAACACCCGTTTTTATCCTTTAACAAACAAAACGGATGATGTGAAGGAAACGGTTTTGAACAAAAACTATAAGGATCTTATTCAGATTCATCGTTGTCTCCCTGCAGAAGCTGCAGCGTGGCCGTGCAAACAAACAAACAAACAAACAACTTTCACGTATGAGGTTTTAAATTAATGCAGGTTTAAAATAAAAGGGAACTTACAAGAAATCCTCTACGTTTAAGTAAAAAAATAAAATAAAAAAAAAGTTAATTTTTAGTTTATTAAATCTTTTTGTTTCGTTCATTCAATCTGTAAGCAGATTTAGTTTATTAAATAAATTTATAGGAAGTTGATAAACATTTTAAAAGGCTTTTGTTAAAGTTACGGTCCTCGCGTCGACAGCGTCTTCCTTGACGTAAACTTTAAACGACTTTGATCTCGCCCCAGTTTTCCTCCACAGGTCTTTATTTTATATGTTCGTGTTTAAACCTCAGTGATGCTTTTAGCTTCTTTGTAAAAAGGCTGAAGAAGCCGACGCCGATTCAAGCTTATTCCTAAAATCAGTACCAGTTTTTATCATCTCCTCTTCCTTCTCACTACAGAAGCCCAGAAGGGACAAACCCTGGCTCTGTTGAAGAGTAAAACGATTCGTTATTACCTTTTCAAAACAAAATTAAATTCAGTCTTAAAGAACTACGGCAAAGCAAACGCAGGGCGGCTGTGGCTGAGTGGTTAGAGCAAGAGTTGGGGGTTCGATTCCACCAGCAGTCACATGTTGAAGTGTCCCCTCATTGCCTCCGATGCGTGTCCCATCAGTGAATGGATGTGGTTAGTCTTTGTAAAGATCTGATAGAGCCGTATGAATGTGTAAATGAGGACACGTGTTGTTGTAAAGAGCTCGAGTGTCTTGATAAGAGAAAGGAACTGTACAAGTGAAGTCCATTTACCCAACTTTAATCAGCAATAGCCTTGGAAAAAGCTTAATCTGTGAGGTTTAAATAAACATTTTAACTCTCAAACACTAAAGCAGCTGAGCTTTATAATCTTGTTTTCCGATTTTGACCTTTTTCTGAATTAAACTTGGTAAAACGTTTAAAGAAACGCAAACGGCTCCCTCCAGTTGGAAGCTCTCGCGTCCCAGAATGCTCCTGGGTCGCCTGCGGTTTTACTCGTCTTGTTTTAGTTGCAGATTTAACGCGAGGAACAGCTGCCTAGTCCCCGACAGTTTTTAGAACCAGCCCGCATCCTTTTTTTCTGTCTGCGCACCTGGACTCTAAATTTAGATCAGCATCTACAAAAACCACCAAACCCGATCCTGTGGGTGTAAAAACAGTGAAGAGACGCAGGAAGATAAATTCCTGTTCTACTTCCTGCAGAAATGTTTAGTGGGCGAGAAGGCAAAAGGAAACGACGCCCCAGGAGCTTCATCAGCTGAAATAAAACCCACAAACTGGAAAAACAAAAAGGCTCGTTATGAACTGGAATAAACCCGGCTTATAGCTGAATTCCTCCACAGCCTTGTGACCCACGGGAGCGCTCAGAACAAACCTCATCTGCTTTACATGTGAAGTCACCTCAACCCTGGAGCACAAAAATCCCCTAAACGTTAAGAAATTAACAGAAAATACTCCTGATTCAACTTAAGAGACATTTTTGTTGTTTTTAAAGTTCAGGATTCTGCTCCTGAGCTGCTGGCGTTTATTTTTTACGTCTTTAAAGACAAACTTGTAGTTTCTTTTTACTGTAGACAAATACAGCTTTTATGTTTTAAGGATTTTTTGCTCAATTTCAACGATAAATACCTCACAAAATGCACATTTAATTTAATAGCTTTTAAATGCAAAAAAAAAGGTTGATAAAATGTGTATTAAGAAGATCAGGTGACTAAAGGTGATGGGGATTTTTACAGATTATTATCAGAAACAACACAGACTGTAAAGAAATTTAACATTAAATAAAATTAGTTTCTGTTTGAGGAGTTTTGTGGATAAATTAGAAAAATAAATGTCTCAGTCTGGTAGATATTAGATTATAGAAAGTAGATGTTAAAAAGTCCAAACTTTCACTTTATTGGCTTTAATTCAAACTCAGATTATCAAGCTTTAAACACACAAATTTACCCCAGCAGCTTTTAAAAACACACTTATTTTCAGACTAACCAGCCAAATGTTTAAATTAATGTTGATGACACGCCGGAAACATGATTTATAGTTTGTCATTAGAGTCAAAACGTAATTAAATGGTAAAATAAACAAAAGGCTGAGATTTACTCCTGAGGCTAACTCAGATAGCATGCTAACGAAGCTAAGCTAACGCACCGAAAATAATGTAAAATATTCACACGAAAAACGGTCCGGACGAGCCGTGGAAGGCCCGGTTCCAGTCAGGGTTACTCACCTCACAGTTTCCGTGCAGCACCGGCTCGAAACATAACTTCACAGAGACCGAGCCGAGCCGGGTCAGAATTAAAGCCCGGTAGCTTCGGTTCAAGCTGTTAAAGGCGAGTTCATTTAACGTTGTGCCGACCGTGTGCGCTTCACAGGCTGACGCAAAGCTCTGTAGATTTCACCGAACTGACAAACCGCTTCCTCACTCTTTGTTTATATACTAATTGTCATTGTAAACGGCACATTTAAGCCGAATTCTACGTGTAAATAACAAGAGCAGTGCATTTGTGTTTAAATAAGTCCAAAAACAACAGTTGAAATTGGCGATTCCCGCGGGGATCTAAACCGTAAATTCCTATTTAGGAGTGGAGTAATATAATTTACGAGTGTCAGTGAATGCAACATCAGCCCTGTCAAAAATAAACAAACGGACTCGTCATGCAGCTTTTATTAATTATATTTATTTACATTTACTATATATTAAAATAGCTGTATGGATAGAATAAATGTTTATCATTTAGAAATTTATTTTTTAAATTTTAACAAAAGAATGCAACTTTAATGTTTACTATCTTTATATTTATGTATTAGTTTAATGTCACTAAAATGATTTTAGATCATTTTATTTTTCGTGTAATAAAAAACCCTGCTTTACTAAGATTTAGTTAAGCTTCATATGCATTTATTAAACATTTAAAACATTGTTCTGGAATTTTTTTTTTGTTTGTTTATTAAAAAAAACTATTTAATTTATGTTTTATTATTTTTATATTATTTATTTATGTTAAACGTTTGAGATAATTGTTAGTTTATTAAGTTCCCAACACATTTTCTCAACACTGCTTTACTCACTATTTATTTTCTTGATGTGTAATTATTTTTATTTTATAAAATGCTTTCAAATATAGTGATAAAAGATCAATGCTTTTTTTTAACTTTATATTTATATTTGTTTTTAATTAAATTTACTGTAGCTATTTAATACTTTGTTTTCCAATAACGAGCAGTTTTACAGCTGTTTTGCTTTATCATCTTTTTTGTATTTGTCATTAATTCAAATGCACTTTATTTCTATATATTAATTTTATGCTTTTTTTTTTCTGCTGCAGGTGCACCACCCTCTTGACTTTAAATGAAAATATTAAAACTATATTTGTCTTTTTGAGCCATTAAATACCGAAACATATATGTCATTCAATTTTTATGAGCTGCATTTTATTTTGTAACTCCCCAGACTGGTCAGCTACGAGACCAGAAGAAGAATAAAGTCAGCCAGTGTTCCATGACAAATTGAAATAAACTTCCTAGAAGACCCCGACCTGTTTAATTTGTTTCATCAACAGCAGTGAAGTGGAACCAGCAGCTGTTTTAATGTCCTGTTCTGTTGATCTGATACCAGAAGGAGGGATAAAAGTGTTTCTGATCAGATTGTAACTACTTTAAATCTCTTTACACAGAATCAGCTCCTGCACCGGGTCAAACCCAACATGTGGAACGTGGTGGGGGTCCATACCCCCCCAGTATGGTCACATGAGCAGAGCCTGACGGGCCCAGAGCTTAATGAAAGAAAATCATGAGGGAGTGAGTGTGAAACATGTTTGTTACAGGGATCAAAGCTTTTTTCTTTGTTTCACCGTTTCATAAAAACTGATAAAACTAATCAATGCGTTGTTTTTTTTGTATTTTTAACTGATTTTTTAATATAAATACAAATAAAAAAAACTAATTTCTGTTCATTTTAATATACTAAAAGTTTACTTTTGGTTTGTTTAAGTAAAGACTGTTTTTAACACTCAATCTTCGTTGCCATGGTAACGGTGAGCTTTCTTCTTCTCTGATGGAGGACCAAAGTGCGACATGTCCAGTAGGTGGCGCCAAAGGACCAGACATTAAATGTAAATTCAATCTTTACTCATACAGGTTAGTCCCATTGACACTCATTTACAAGAGGGACCTGATTTTAACCAAGACAACAGTAAATACTCAAAACGCTTCACCAAACCCAGCCGGTCGACGCTGATGGCCGCTTGTCCTGAGCCTGGTTCTGCGAAAGGTTTCTTTCTCACGAGGGAGTTTTTCCTTTCCACTGTCGCCTTCATGCTTGCTCAAGAAAGTTAAATTCAAAGCAGTCTGCTCCTCAGATAAATGGTGTTAAATTATTATTTTTATACATGAATGTTTCTGTTCAGTGCCCTGAGACGACTTCTGTTGTGACTTGGTGCTCTGGACTCTACTGTATCTATACAAAGCTAGTTGAACAAATCTAAAGAGACTAATCCGAGCTTTATCACATTCATACACTGATGGGACACACATCGGAGGCAGTGAGGTGTTCAATGTCTTGCGCAGAGACACTTTGGCTTGTGACTGCTGGTGGATTTGAACCCCCAACTTATGCATTGGAGGATGACTCCTCCAACCGCTCAGCCACGTCTCTCTTGTAAACGAGTCTCCGAGGCTCATTGGGATTAACCTGTCTAAATGTTCCAGAGCTTCAAAATTCAGCGGAATAGCCCTTTAGTGAGCGTCTCATAGCGGAAGCCACCGACAGGGGGCGGAGTCACCAAACCGGATCAACAAAAATAAAACGTAGAAGAAGAAGATTGAACTCGGCGCGCACTGACAAACAAAACAAGTTCTCTGAAAACATTCGTCGTCTCAGTAAAACGAACAAAGTCCAGTTAAATTCGGGTTCCGTCGATAAAAAGTTCGGCTCGGAGATGAGTTCGTTCGCGGGTCGAATGAAGGAGTACCCCACCGTTTCTCTGGACCGGTTCGACCGGGAGAACCTCCATGCCCAGGCCTACTTCCTGTCCCATTGTCACAAAGGTAAGTTCGGTCACACCGAACCAAGTGAAGTAAATGTATTGATTATTGATTGTATGTATTGACAGGTGGTTGTTTCAACAGATCACATGAAGGGCCTGAAGGGACCGCTGCTGAAGAGGAAGCTGCAGTTCAGGTGACGTCACCTGTTCAATTAATTACAAATAAAAGCTTGAATTAGTTTTACTCTAACAGTTCAGCTCTAACCAGGAGTGGAGTTTTATTACACATTTATGCTGATTATTCTAAAAACCGTAGACTTAAAACGTGTTTAAACCCTAAAGCTTTAATTGTAATCGAGATTTGTTAGATGAACGTACAAAACAAATTTATCAAAAAACTCCTTTTACAAATTTTATTCAAGTTAAAATGGTCCAACTTGTCCGTGAGTCTCCATGTCCACTGGTCCCAGCATGCACCTCTGCACATGTCCAAACTGTCTGGGCCTCTGTTTCGTCTCCAGACCTTCAGCTGATGGACCTGTTTCTAATCTTGTCCCTCCTAATCTGAAACCTGGACGTCTTCGTCTCCGTCCCCTCGGCTCCTGTCCAAACATCTCAGCATGTCCTTTTCTGTCCTGCAGCTGTTTCTGTCTCACGTCATCCTTGACACTCTGCTGCTGTCCCTTCTTCACCTCTCTTGTTCTGCCCGTTGCTTTGGATGGTCGGCCTCGGGTACCTCAGCCGCCTTCGCCTGCTCCCTATTCTCACTAAAGATGTCCTGCCTTACCTCACCCGTCCATCTGTCCAACACGTTAATTTAATAATCATTTCTTTCATGCTGGAGTTTTGGTCAATGTGAGCTCATGTTAAGTATTTAGCATATTTCTTAGTTCATATCTTGTTGCTGGTTTTCTTTTACATTTTATTGTTGGCTGTAACTGGGACCCAGTGTACACACTTTCATTCCACCACGAGATGCGAATTAAAGAAAACCTTGATCTTGATGTTTAGAGCTAAACGTATCATGATCACTCTCAGCTACTACCACACCAAACTTTAGCTCACTCTGTAAAACTGATCAAGTAATAGCCTTTTTTGTGTTTGCTATCGCTATTGGTTGTGGCGGCCATTTTGAATAGGTTGGAGACGTACGTCCAGCAGGTTCTGAAAGTTTCGCTGACAGTTCAAGCTATCGTTTGTTTTTTTTCCTTCGTTAAGCTAGCATTTTGTTAGCTTTTAGCTCCTTTCAGCTTTTAGCCAGCATTTTGCTTCATCTCTCATCTGACGGGTTAAAGGTCGGAGTAACTAGAAACGCTAAAGTTACTGCAACAGGTAAATTTATACTCCAAAACCAGAAAGTAATAATCACAGATATTCGTTTAATACATTGAAAATATAAAATGAAATTAGTTTGAAATCTTTTAAACCACTTTTATGATTTGAATTTATGAATTGAAAACTACTTTAGAGAAAGACAAATGTTAAAGAGGAGTTTCTGCTGATCAGCTGAGTGTTGTTTATTTTTATTTTTTGTATTTTAAGTTTTAATTGAGATAAAACGGACTGTTGGTTGTTCCCTGCAGCCGGACCGTCAGACTTTACTGCTCCTTCGTGACCAAAGAGCTGCTGCTGAACAACCCCAAGTACGCCTTCTGGGAGGAAAACATTGTGAGTCCCGCTCTTTGTTTGTTTCTACCTTTCAAACAAACAGGAAGTTGGGAGCGTTCAAATAAATAAAAACGTCTTTCAGGTTCCTCTGGAGCTCGAGAGTCCCACTCAGATCTCGCTCGTTGACGAAGCTTCTGGACAGGTTTGTCTCGTTTTTGTTGATAAACTTCTTTTGTTTGTTTGTTTACCTTCTGTAGGTCAGTTTGTAGCCTGCAGGCGGCCATTCTGTCACATCTTTTTTTGACCGATAAAGGAAAGCTTCTCTTTAGGGATACACAATGGTTTCGGTATCGGCCGATATCAGCGATAAAGTTAAATATCGGACATCGGCCATTCCATCAAAATAACTCACTGACATAAAAGGTGCTGTTTTTTTTGTTTAAATATATATTTATATAGCGTTACATCATTTTCTGTCCACTTTTTTGGCATCTGCATTTGGTATCTGGCCAAATGGACAAAGACCAAGAATCATGTATTTTAATTCCACAGTCTCTGTAAGTAGGTGTAGGAAAAATATCGGCCAAAAATCCAATATCGTGCATCCCTACTTCTTTTACATTTTAACTCTAGTTTGCCTGTTGTCTTTTTTTTTTCTATTATGTTTTTTTTTGGCTTTTAACAACTTCTGTGTAATTTTCTCTTTTAGCCGTTCTTCTATAATAATGTTGGGTTTGTTTATGCACCGTGACGTTTTTGTCTTTTCATAATATTTAACTTTATTTACAAAAAAAAAGCACAAATACGTAAAGATCTCCTCTTGTTTTTTTATTATTATTTTATTTTATTATTTGAAAGGAACAGATACAAGAAACATGATCAAAGTCTAATGCCTATTGTATTTAGCCAAAGCTCATTCGTAACACCCGTCCCTAGAAGGACCTGTAACAGTTGGTTAACTGTAAAGATCAACAGTAAATACAATAAAATGATAAATAAAAAAAGAATATGAAACAATGTATGTAAAACTACTGAGTTAAAACAATTAGAATATTTAAAAATGAGTACACTTCTGGTTCATGTTTAGGCGATTCTTCGTGGTTGAGGTGAACACGTTAATGTCGGTTCTGGTCGTGAGCTCCAACTCTTACAGCTCCGTTCAGAAAGTCGTCCTGCAAAACGATCTTTACAGGAACTGTGGAACTTGTAGAGACCGTTTCTGTTCCGTCTCTCAACAAAAGTAAGGACCGACTCAGGTGCTACAGGACTGATGCATTTATGGAACACTTGAAGAAAACAGAAACTGATAAAACTATCAAAGCTCATTAAATTATATTTTTAATAATGTACAGTGACGACAGCGTATTGGCTTTTTATCATAGTTTTTACAGCCCGACTGTATAAAGAGCCAACGTTTAATTCAGCATTTTCCTGCTAATACTACATTTAGATATAAACAATAGTTAGCTTTTTGATACTTTTAAAACTTTACTGTGCTAATTTAAAATCACAAATGTACGACTTTTGTGCACGTTTTGTTGTTAAACTACCTTTTACGGTTTCTGTTTTAGCCTTTGCTACTTTTTGAAACTTTAGTTTTTTTTATTTTAGCATTTTGCTTTTTATAATCGTGTTCCTACTTTTAAAATTGTCAGTGTTTCACAATGAAACACTGAATGAAAGAGAAAGAAGAGTAGAGCTCATAGAAACTGTGGACCAGGAAGTGAGAAAGATCAGTGAGGGTGAAGTCTGGAAAGCTCTGAAGAGAATGAAGAAGGAGGTAGTAGGACCTGATGACCAGTGGAGGTCTGGAAATGTCTTGGAGAGATGACAGTGAGGTTTTTGACTCAAATATTCAACGGCATATTTGAGGGTGAGAAAATGTCTGAGGAATGGAGAAGAAGTGCTGGTGGCCATTTTTAAGAACGAGGGTGATGTTCAGAGTTGAAGCAACTACAGGGGAATTAAGTTGATGAACCACACGATGAAGATCTGGGAGAGAGTTGTGGAAGCAAGACTTTGACGAGAGGTGACTGTGAGCAGCAGGATGGTTTCATGCCAAGAAAGAGCACCACAGATCCATCTTTACTTTGAGGATGCTGATGAAGAACAGAGAGGGTCAGAAAGAACTCCATTGTGTCTTTGTGGATTTAGAAAAATCATCTGACAGAGTGCCGAGGGAGGAGGTGTGGTGTTGCATGAGGAGATCTGGGGTGACAGAAAAGTATGTTAGACTGGTACAGGACATATATGAGGACAGCAGGACATGTATGAGGACAGCAGGACATGTATGAGGACAGCAGGACATGTATGAGGACAGCAGGACATGTAT
>NC_056519.1:2900002-2909176 GCF_014905685.2 Nematolebias whitei | reverse complement strand
TGAGGACAGCAGGACATGTATGAGGACAGCAGGACATGTATGAGGACAGCAGGACATTATGAGGACAGCAGGACATTGGTGAGATGTGCTGTAGGAGTGACAGCTTCAAGGTGGAGGTGGGAGTGCATCAAGGATCAGCTCTGAGCCCCTTCTTGTTTGCTCTGGTGATGGACCGACTAACAGATGAAGTCAGAAAGGAATCCCCGTGGACTATGATGTTTGCAGATGACATTGTGATCTGTGGTGAGAACAGGAAACAGGTGGAAGAGAACTTGGAGAGGTGTAGGTATGCACTTGAAAGAAGAGGAATGAAAGTCAGCCGTAGTAAGACAGAGTACATGTGTGTGAATGAGAGGGAGGAGGTGGAACAGTGAGGCTACGAGGAGCAGAGGTCACAAAGGTGCAGGACTTCAAGGACTTGGGGTCCACTGTCCAGGAACATGGGGAGTGTGGTGAAGAGGAGAAGAAGAGAGTCCAGGCACGATGGTGTGATGGAGAAAAGTTTCAGGAGTGATTTGTGACAAAAGAGTGTCAGCAAAGATCAAAGGAAAAGTTTACAAGACAGTGGTGAGACCAGCTATGTTGTATGGTCTGGAGACAGAGACATGGACAAAAAGACAGGAGACAGAACTGGAAGTGGCAGAAATGAAGATGTTGAGGTTCTCCTTAGGAGAGACAAGGATGGAGAAGATCAGGAATGAGATCATCAGAGGTACAGCACAGGTTGAACAACTGGGAGATAAAGTTAGAGAGGACACACTGAGATGGTTTGGACATGTCCAGAGGAGGGACAGAGGTTTGGACATGTCCAGAGGAGGGACAGTGGTTTGGACACGTCAAGAGGAGGGACAGTGGGTATATTGGTAGACAGATGTTAGAAATGCAGCTGCCAGGAAAAAGACAAAGAGGAGACATCTGGATGCAGTTAGAGAGGACATGGAGGTAGTTGGAGTGAGGACAGAGTGAGGTGGAGGACAGAGTGAGGTGGAGGACAGAGTGAGGTGGAGGAGGAGGACTCGCTGTGGAGACCCCCTGAAGAGGAAAAAGCCGAAAGAAGAAGATGAAGTGTTTCACAACTTTTAGTTCGCATTTTTCTACTTTATTGGCTTTTAAGTGTTTTGCAACTTCTATCATTTAGCAACTTTTTAGCTTTCATTTTTCTTTTTAAGCTACTTTTTATTTATTTTTAGGTGTTTTGCTTTTTTTGATAGCTTTTTCTATTTTCAGTTGTTGCTAGCAGTTAGCTCCTTTCAGCAGTTTTTAAATTAGTGTTTTTCTGTATTTAAACTTTTAGCTAGCATTTTGCTACAATTCACTAGAGTTTGGTTGTAGCTAGCTTTTGGCTACTTTTGGTAATCGTTTTATTACTTTTTAGCTGGCATTTCCTTGATTAGCATTTTGCTACTTTCAACATTTTGCTGCTTTTGTTAGCTTTTAGGTGTTTTGCTTATTTTAGTTAGCATTTTGCTGTCTGTATCTTTTTGCTATTTTGCTACTTTCAGTTTTTTATTTCAGGTGGTTTTCTACTTTTAGCTATTTTCTTTCTTCAAGCTAGTGGTTTTAGCATCTTTAGCTAGCATTTTTATTGTATTTTGCATTTTTATTTTTTAAATTTCCTCCTTTAAAATTTGCTAGCATTTCACAGCTTTCAGTTAACCGTTTGCTATTTTATTTGCTTTTAACCGTTTTGCTAATTCTATAATTTAGCAACTTATTGTAGCTTTTGTTTTGCTTTTTAAGCTTTTTTTATAGCTTTTTGCTACTTTCAGTTGTTGCTAGCGGTTAGCTCCTTTCAGCAGTGTTTTACATTAGTGTTTTTCTCTGCTTAACTTCTTGCTAGCATTTAAGCTACTTTTGATAAGTGTTTTATTACTTTTACTTTTTAGCTAGCATTTTTATTTTCTTGTTTAGCATTTTGCTGCTTTTGTTAGCTTTTAGGTGTTTTGCTTATTTTAGTTAGCATTTTGCTACTTTTTATCTTTTAGCTATTTTTCTACTTTCAGTTTTTGCTTCCAGTGGTTTTGTACTTTTAGCTATCATTTTTATTTTTATTTATTTTTTCCTTTTAATGTGTTCATTCAACCTTTATTTGTACAGGTTAATCTCATTGAGCCTCAGGGACTCATTTACAAGAGAGACCTGATTTAAACAAAGTGATGACAACAGTGGACAATCATTAAATATAAAACGTATGAAATGAAAAAGTTAAAATACTATTAAAACAAATAAAAACAGCTAGGTTGTAAGGCGATGTAGAAAAGTCAAACAGAAACATGTCTGTGTTAGTTTCTGCAGGAACTGAGCAGATGTTTGAAGCCACTTAGAGGTCAAAGTTGAGAGCTTCAGATCTTTCTGCAAGATATTCCAGGAAACAGGAGCAGAGTAGCTTTTAGTTTTAGCAACAAAGTCCATGCTCAATAGTCCAGGTACACAATCCAACATTTTTCACTCAGGTCATCTGGACAGTTTCTTTTTTTGCGCTGAAACGTTTCGCCTTCAATCCAGAAGGCTTCATCAGTCTTTTCAACCAGTTTGGCACGACTGTCAACAAGGAAGAGGGCCGGCAATGGAGGAAGGGTGTACCAAAGAGACCATCTTATCACAAGCAGAACTGGTTTGTTCCACTTTTGTGTAAGCTGTTGGGGGAAGAATCAGTTTTTGTGCGTTTCCTTGACTGATGAAGCCTTCTGGATCGAAGGTGAAACGTTTCAGCACAAAAAGAAGAAACCGTCCCGATGACCTGACTGAAAAATGTTGGCTATGCTACATGTAGCTTTCAGCTCATGCTGCAGTTTTACAAACATCTTAATTTCTGTAGTTTTAATATTTGTGTTTGTTTGACAGAAAGAGGAGGTCGTGGTGACGTTGCTTCCTGCGGGTCACTGTCCCGGCTCGGTCATGTGAGTCAGAACTTTCTGAAGCTCTCCAGGATTTAAACTTTTATGCGTCTAATTAAAACTTTTAATCACAGAAGTCTGTTTGTGAGACAAAACTCAGGGCAGAAACATTTGAAACGCATTCCCATCTTCTCTCGTTGGAATGTCGGCGCTGAAATGTTCGCAGGTTCCTGTTCGAGGGTTGCCGTGGAAACGTCCTGTACACAGGTGACTTCAGGCTGGCTGTGGGAGACGCCTCCAGGATGGAGCACCTGCACTCCGGCAGCAGGCGAGTCTTGACGAGCTTCAGTTTCTCTTCGGTTTATCTACCAAACGTTTTCCTCACGGTCTTCTGCTTCGTGTCTCAGGGTGAAGGACATCCGGACCGTTTATCTGGACTCGACTTTCTACGACCCGCGGTTCTTCCAGATACCCAGTCGGGTAAAGTCCTTTACTGAATTCCCTGTGTCGTTGCAGCGGTGTCTGATTGGAACCTGGATCGTCCTGGTTTCACCTATTTTCAGTCTGTGTCCTGTACCTGCTGCTCTAACGGAGCTTTCTGAGCAGGAGGTCTGTCTGCGAGGGATTTCAGAGCTCGTCGGGAGCTGGATCAGTCAGAGTCCGCATCACGTGGTTTGGCTCAACTGTAAGGCTGCGTACGGGTACGAGTATCTGTTCACCAACCTGGGAGACGAGTTCAACACGCAGGTGAGCGTTCGCCACCGCCCAGCGGTTAACCTCCGCTCTGATCCGACCGGTCTCTGAATTATAATAACCTTTTTATTATTGTGCAAACTCGCGGTTCTAAAAGTTTAAATTGTTATTTTTTAACAGGTTTCTCTTGTAAATGAGTTCTCGAGGCTCAATGAGAACTAAATGTTCTGTTGTGACTTGGCGCTCGATATATAAATAAACTGAATTCAATTGAATTGTATAAATAAAGTTTGAATAAATCAATTTCCTAAATTTTAAGAAAACAAACATAAAAAAATGTTTATTTCTGATTTGACATGACTTTAATTCTGCTGCCTGAGTGCGCACTAAAAATGATCAAATACTCATTTTAATATATTTTTGTCACTGAATTTATACATTTCTCTAAAGTCAATATTAAATGTTTTAAATAAAAGAATGAGATGATAAAATTTCTGCTTAAACATAGAATGACTGCAAATGAGTTGAGGTTTAGCATGTTTGGTTAGACGCCATAAGTAACAAAAGGCTAACTAAAAGCTAAAGGTACTAGATCTTAGTTAAAAGTATCCAAAGTGTTAGCTTAGCAGCTAGAATTAACAAAAAGCTACCTAAAAGTTTAAGGTGTTTAACACAAGCTAAAAGTATCAAGACTCCAAACTAAAAGTTCAAAAATTTTAGCTAAGATGTTGAATACTAGCCAAAAGTGGCAAATAGCTGGCTTACAGCTAAAGGTAGTTAGCAAAAGGCTAGCCCTTTTCAGGTTTCTCTTGTAAATGAGTCCCTGAGGCTCAATGGGACTAACCTGTATAAATAAAGCTTGAATGAATAGCATGAAAGCAATGGCTAACAAAAGGCTAACTAAGAGCTAAAGGTATTATATGCTGGTTAAAAGTATCCAAAGTGTTAGCTTAGCAGCTATAATAAACAAAAGGCTAATTAAAAGTTTAAGGTATCTAACATAAACTAAATTTTCAAAAATATTAACTAAGATATTGAATACTAGCCAAAAGTGGCAAATAGCTAGCTTAAAGCTAAAGGTAGCTAGCAAAAGGTTAGCATGAAAGCAATGGATAACAAAAGGCTAACTAAAAGCTAAAGGTATTATATGCTATTTAAAAGTATCCATGTTAGCTTAGTTAGAAGCTGTAATTAACATAAGGTTAAGATAGCTAACACTAGCTAAAAATATCAAAAATACTAGCTAAGATGTTGAATACCAGCCAAAAGTATCAAACACCTAACTTAAAGCTAAAGGTAGTGAAGCCCTAGGAAAAGGTTAGCTAAAACCCATTAGATAACAAAAGGCTAACTGAACGCTAAAAGTTTTAACATGTTTGTTAAAAGTATTAAAGGCTAACTAAAAGCTGAAAGTAGCAGAATGGTAGCTAAAAGTAGCATAGACGGAATCAGAGCCAGCAGCCGACACATTTTTTCAACGAGAACAATGTTTTTGAACTGAAAGTCTAAAAGTTACAAAAAGCTAAAAGTCTGAGCTCCCGTGTCCTGACTGAGCCGAACGTTTTGACACAAGAGCAGCTAAAATGTCTCAAAGTTTGCAGAAAGAGTTGGATGAAAAACCTTCGTACAGAAAAATAAACGGGCGGCACCGACTCTGACAACGTTTGGTTTCCCCTCCAGGTCCACGTCAACAGTCTGGCCATGTTTAAGAAGATGCCAGAGATCCTGAGCTACGTCACAACCGACCGCCGCACCCAGATCCACGCCTGCCGACACCCCAAGGTTCGCCCCCACCCACAGGAAGTGTTTCTGTAACCTCAGAGAACGCCGCCACGTCTTCACAGCCGTAAACAAACCTGTAAACAAACCTGTTTACGTCCACGGCAGCCACAACTCTCGGCTGTTTTCTCTCAGTGTCGTGGTTGCGCAGGAAGTTCCACCCCCTGCAGGTGAAGTGCTGATGGGCGGTTTGTTTCTGTGCAGGACGAGGAGTTTTTTCAGGGTAACCGTCTGCCCTGCGGCTGCACGGCTGCAGACGGGACGCCTCTTCGTATCATCAGCATCAAACCGTCAACCATGTGGTTCGGAGAGAGAACCAAGAAGACCAACGTCTTGATAAAGTAGGACGTGCACGTGTGTTGTGGCAGGAAGCTGAAAACGGTTCAACGTGATGATCGAAGCTGAAACGTGTTTGTTTTTAGAACAGGAGCCAGTTCCTACAGAGCCTGCTTCAGCTTCCACTCCTCCTACTCCGAGGTAAACGGTTTATTTACCCCTGGCAACAACCAGACGCGCTTTGTTGTTCATGTTTTATTTTTATTTATTTCTTTGGTGCGATCATTAAAAACAATGACGAAGCCCAACGAGTCATTCAATGAATGATCCCATTCTCCCAGTAACCTTGAGGCAGCACCTGTTGTTATCCACCTGTCGAGGGTTTCCTAACTTTATTTCTTGCTCTTCTATGAACTGCAGCGTGTGTCCCCACAAATCTTAGACCAAAACGACCGGCTCGGCGCCGTCATGTGTGCTACTACTTTTATTGGCGTGTCGAGTTACCATGGTGACGTAATTTGCAAAAGACGCCATTTTTTCCCCGTTCAAAACACCTGATGGGACACTCCTCACACCAACCGCTGCTGTGAGGTCACATGACTTGGAGTGTGGAGGTCCATGAAGAGAACTTAGAACATCACTGTTGTAGAACTCGTTGGTGTTTGGAGCCATTTTAATTCAAGATGGCCGCCACAGCTACCTGAGAAAACACAAACTTGACTCTAACTCGGTCATTCTTTGAGATGTTGAGCTGAAATTTAGTGTTTGTTGTAACTGAGAGTGAGTTGGTGGCCGAGATGGTGCAGCGGCAGGGCAGCCGACTCGGGACACGTGTTCGATCATGTCATTGCACGTCTCGTGGTGTCTGAGCAGGACGCCCTGTCCCCAACTGCTCCTTGGGTGCTTTCAATAGCTGCCCACTGCTCCACCTGGGGGTGGATGTGTTATTATTATTATTATTATACCATAATTCTCTGATGAAAGGTTTTTTATTTTCAGATTAAAGACTTCTTGTCGTATCTTGAGCCGGTCAACATCTACCCGAGCGTCGTCCCGATCGGCCGCACGCTGCAGGAGGTCACTCAGACGTGAGTTCAGCTGTAAAACAGATTTACACCTGAACGTCTTCATGACTCGAACCCCGTTTGTGCTCAGGCTCAGGACCATGTGCAGGAAGCAGCTCGACGAGGACGCCGCCGTTTACAAACCTCTGGGAGTCCTCAAACGCAGCAGACTGAGGCGACGTTCTAACGGTAACACAAACGCTTCTTTTACGCCACAACGTGAAAAACTTGTTCTCGTTTCCTGTTCAGGCCGGAGACGAGAACAACCTTTAAACTACAAAATAAACATTTTCCAACATGAGGAATAAAGACGATGCAGACGTGATGTTTGTCAAGATTGACTGAACTCTTTAATGTCGACGAGACTTCCTGCTTAAAAAATAAATAATTTAGAAATCTTTACCAAAAAATAATTTTAAATAAAAAAATCCTGTCGGTTTTTGTTTGACATCCTTTGAATAAAAACACATTAAAGTACAATTTTATTTTATTTTTTGTACCGAACTGTGAGTTATACCTCAGGTACTAAGTGTTGAAATAAAAAAAAAATTAAATTACCCCCGCCCCACCCAAAAAAAAAAAAGTTTTCAGATTTCTTGTACCAAACTGTGAATTAATTAACTTGGGTAATGTTAAAATAACCCCCTGCTCCATGAAAAATAAAAAGGGGGGGGGGTATAATTGTTTTTCCCCCCCGACGAGTTTTTTATCTTCTCATTATATTTTTTTTACATTTGAAAATGCGTGTGTTCAGACTCTGAGAGCGACAGCGAGCTGTTTGAAGGTTTGGACCTGGTGCCGGTCAGGAAGAAGATGAACCTGAACCAGGAAGTAAAACAAGGTTCAGTTTTTGTTTGTTTGTTTGTTTGTTTGTTTGAGCAGCTTCCAGTTTATTTTATTCATTTTTAAATCGAGTTTCTTCTTCTGACTTTAGAGAAGTCGGCTGAGACGACAGCGCCCCCTGTAGTCGAGCCCTTCCCTCTGATTGACTCGGACCTGCGGTCTGTCGGTCAGAACTTTTTGGACTGCACCGAGTCCAACGGGGAGGAGGAGGAGGAGGAGGAGGAGGAGGAAGGGAAAGGAGACCAAGAAAAGGAGAACAAGGAGGCTCTGAAGTGGGAGGACTTCTTTGCAACAGAGGTGCTGAGTGACAGCCAGAACAGCCAATCACAGTCCTGCTGCTCCGTCAGAACCGCCTCCCCCTCCAGAGCGACCGGGTCGCAGACTCCAGAACTGTTCAGTGATGAAGAGGAGGACGTCAGTCTGGCTCTGTCGGCGTCGCAGTCCAACCTCGACGACACGCTCATCCTCCACCCGGAGCACGGCCACGCACACGCCCGGAACGGTCTCGTCCAATCAGAGCTCGAGGAGCTGCCGGCGTCTCAGGCCTCGTCGGACTTCGACGTCCCCTGCACCCCCGGGTCGGAGGCGCCGCGGCCCGACGAGCTGCTGCAGCTTTACAGGAAGTTGGCCTCAGGGGAGGAAGTGGTCGTCAGAGGGCGGAGCTTTACGTGAACGAGTCGGACCCAGAACCGTTTTCTACAGACGAGTGGAGGTAAGAACTGAACACACACCCGCAGGTCCAGAACCGTCAGACTGTAAAAGTTCTGATCCGTAACTTCATCTCCTGGTTCTGGATGAGTTCTGGCCCGCTCTTCTTTCCATCATTTGTTCTGCTCAGCTCTCTGAGATTCTGGACTCTGACTGGATCGTTTCTGGGTCATGGTTCTGTTGGACTCCAGAAACCTTTGGTCTACAGAGGAGTTCTGGTCCACTCAGTGACTGAAGGAGCCCGAACCATCAGCCTCCACCACCGTGCTGCAGTGCATTCTGGGTAAACATCTGTCCTCTGGTCTGGTCCAGACGTCTTATGGTTCCTTTAGATGAACCTAAGTCGTGCTGCCATGTTGTTTTTAGGGAGGAGGTCATGACCTTTGACCTGCTGACTGTAGGGTCACTGCATGGATTGACAGCTGCTCGTCTCAGATTCTTGCTGATGTCTTTCCGCCTTGGTTTTGTGTTGAGTGAGACCTGTACGCTGCTGATCCTGAGCCTCAATCTGAATTTAATCCCTCGTAACGTTCAGATTGTTTTTTTCATATTTTTGGCAAACAGAAAAACAAAAGGTGAGGTGGTTCTGAGTGGTCGGGTTGCCAGGTTTAGCTTCGAGTCTCCTTCAGTCCGGTCTTTGTCTTGTGTTGACCTGTCCAACAGATTTTACTCTTTTTCTCAGCGATCTGACACAAAAGTAAAAAAAAAAGACCAAAGAGACATTCATTTTTGTTTTTATTTATTAGTAAACGATAACGCACCAATAGTTACCAGCAGTCTGTGAGTTACTGTTTTTACATCAAATGTAACAAACATGTTCAGCTCCGGTCGAGTTTAAATCCTGAAATTTTTATTTTGTTTTTTTCAGCTCCGAGACGAAAAGCAGCCGAGTTCAGGTGAGCAGCTGGAAACAGAATTGGGTGGGGCTAATACTGATACAATGCCTTAACGTTTTATTAGCTTTGTCCCCCCCC
>NC_056519.1:2899479-2899902 GCF_014905685.2 Nematolebias whitei | reverse complement strand
CCCCCCCCCCCCCCCTCCCCCAACAATCAGTTAAACCTGCTTTTACAGTTCACGTGAGTTCATATTTTCTATAGTTTTTCAAGTGTTACAAAAATATAAATTAAAGAAATGCCCTTCCTGTTCATTGTTTAAACCAGGGGTTCCCTCAAAAGAATGCTTCAACATATGTAAAGAACTTTCTATTAATTATTACCCATCATGTTTTACATCTAGAGTGTTTATTTGTTGTGCTAAACATCTCCCTCCGCCTTCTGGAGAAGCAGGGTTTGTTGACAATCTGTTTTTTTTCACTGGATACATATAGAAATCTATATATATAGATCTATATATAGATAGATAGAAATCTATATATATAGATCTATATATAGATAGATAGATATCTAGATATATATATCTAGATATATATATCTAGATCTAGATATA
>NC_056519.1:2897422-2899379 GCF_014905685.2 Nematolebias whitei | reverse complement strand
TATATATCTAGATCTAGATATATATATCTAGATCTAGATATATATATATCTCTAGATATAGATAGATATGTATCTAGATATCTATCTATAGATAATAATGTCAGCACTATATGTTTCCATACAATGGCGAAATTAGTCTCTGCATTTAACCCATCCACCACAAGGTGGTGTAGTGTGCAGCTATTGGCATTTTGGGGATGAGGTGTGCTGCCCAAAGACACCACGTGATGTGCAGTGACTGGGGATCGAACCTGGGACTTTTGGGTCCCAAGCCGGCTGCCCTGCCTCTATACCATCATAGATATCTATAGATCTATCTAAAAAACAAATTGTCAACAAACCCTGCTTCTCCAGGAGGGGGCGGGAGATGTTTAGCACAACAAATAAACACTCGAGCTGGTTTGGATTTAAATCGTTAGATGAGGAGCTGAAAACAAGTCCTGACAAAACGTCAGCGCTACACATCCATTTCAAACAGAGTGTGAAGCTGCAGGTCCGGCAGACCTCAGCCTCCTTCCCTGAAACAAACCACGGGTCAGGACTCATTTAGCTGCGCTGTGCTTTGAGAGGAGCGACATTAATGAATCAGCATCTTATCACTAAGACACGGTGCCAGTCTCAGCTGTGGAACAAGTCGGCTAAAACGTTAGCCGACTTGTTAGCGATGTGATAAACTGTTAATTTATTGATGTTGCGCTGCCTCTCCAAAGGCTCAGCGTGGCTAAATGAGACCTGCAGCTCACAATACTCCACTGTGCTGTTTGTAGTGCGGACGTGTTTTCAGCATCGTCTACAGAAATCATCTTTCTGACCATTTCAATCCAAACCATGTCTGAAAGAACGCTCATTGTTTTTCTTTTTGTTTAGCAGCTAAACGTCTCCACTCCTCCTGGAGAAAGAAGACAGCAGGAGGATTTCTAAGTATAAACTGTATTGATGTGTGTCCCAGCTCTAGATGTTTCCAACGTGGACATTTGACACATACAACTTCTGTTCCTCCCTCAGGTGTCCTGCTGCCCCATGAAGACTGCTGGTTTGATTCCGTCTCACCTTCAAATGCACAAAAAAGACGAGTAAGACTCACGAAGCTCTACAGTTTGTTTTAACGTGCAAGACAGAGTGTTGGAGAAAGATCCATTTATTTGTAATTTATGAATTCTGTTCATTTTAGGAACACCAAGCTGCTGGCAGAACCATCGGCTCGATGTGGGGACAAGGTGCAGAACTTACGTGTCGTTTCACACATGGAGGAGCAGAAGCCGACTTCATGGACAGGTTCTTCCAACCTGCAGTGGAGTGTCCAGATTCTCCTCGTCGGGCTGCATTCATGAAATAATATGTTGATAAACTTCTACTTTCTAATAAACACTCGTTTCTTTTATCACTCACCCACAACATCATCAGGTCTGACTCTTCTGTAGCATCACAGCTGCTTCCCGAGACATTTAGTCCATTTCAGTACCTGCAGAGGACACAAATGTGCAGAGTGTCAATCCATCTAGAGTTTTCTAACGATGTCACTATTTGAAATGGAAAAGGTTGCTACGAACATTTAAATGTTTACGTGTATCAGTCCTGTAATGCATTAAAAATTACCGTATTACAAAACTGACTTGTGTTTTTTTGACATTACTCATTTAGAAAACAAGAGACTTCCAAACAAGTGAAAAATAACAACTATATATATAAATACACCCAACAGGGAACGCTTTAAAAGTGCCAAAATATATTTGAGTCAAAGCTTTTTCTCAGGCACATTTATACTGATAAAAAATGACACATACTATAGTATGACTTCCAAACTGATGAAAAAAGACACATACTATAGTATGACTTCTAAACTGGTGAAAAATGACACATACTATAGTATGACTTCTAAACTGGTGTAAAATAACACATACTATAGTATGACTTCCAAACTGGTGAAAAATGACACATACTATAGTATGACTTCCAA
>NC_056519.1:2894868-2897322 GCF_014905685.2 Nematolebias whitei | reverse complement strand
CATACTATAGTATGACTTCTAAACTGGTGTAAAATGACACATACTATAGTATGACTTCTAAACTGGTGTAAAACGACACATACTATAGTATGACTTCTAAAATGATGAAAAACGACACATACTATAGTATGACTTCTAAACTGATGAAAAAAGACACATACTATATAGTTTCCACATCCTCTCCTCTGATCCAACCGAAACAAGTTAAAATATATCAGGAGGAGGAGGAGACAGTTAAACAATGTTACATGTACTAATCAACATGAGTCTCTAGTCTTGTCTCTTACTTGTTTAGTTTGAAATGTTTAGATTAGGTTAATGCCTTGTTGCATGTTACATATTTATTTATGTCTTTGTTTTTCTTGTTCTGTTGTGTATCTGCACATTGTGTTGGATTGTTTTGCACATAATGTTCTGCGTTGCACCGTGATCCTGGAGAAACGCTGTTTCTTTTCAGTGTGTACTTGTACGTAGCTGAAATGACAATAAAACCTCTCTGACTCTGAAGGAGGAAGGGGCGTTAACGCCATCATCAAAATACAATCAGATGGAAATACTGTCAGACGATGTTCTTAAATAAATGCTTTGTGTTTTTGTTCATCTGTTATTTTCTCTGTCAGACTGTTCCTGTTTAAAGTTATAATGTTACCTGAGAAATAGAAATAAGCTCCTCCCTGCTGGCAGCCTAGCCTCTACTTTCAGCTGGCTCATGCGCCGGTAAAACAGAAAGGGAGCGGACCCACACGAAAACGTCTACGGTTTCTCCAATTAATAATTGAACAAAAAGTAAAGTTTAACCCTGTCTAAATGTTTTAAAGATGAAGGAAAAACAAAGCATCTGTGAATTTTACTGAAGCTTCCTTAAAGAAATAAAAGCAGTCTGAGGAGCTGAGATAACAAACTTTCTTCACGTGCTTGTTTTTCACGCACCTGTTCGGCGCACAGGAGCTGTGTTCTCCTTGTTCCAGGTCCGAGCCCGGGCTCTACTCAAAAACAGTCCAAAGTATTCAAAACAGGTAAAGTTTACAGGCTGTAAGCTCCAAACGACAGGTGTAAACTGCACCTGCGGAGAGAACCGCGTGAGGCACGGCGCTACGGAAACCTCTTTAGGACAAAAAGAATAGATGGCGGCTAAGTAAAGAAGGATGGGAAACTTAACTTTTACAAGTTTAAAACTTGTGCATGCCTCCAAAATATAAAAATAACTGATCATGATTATAAAATCGTTGATAAAACACAAAGTTAAGCCTATTATTATTATTACTCTTATTTTAACTGTAGTTTATTGTTGTCTGTACTTTATATGTTCTGTCTGGAACAGGTCTCTCTTGTAAATGAGTCCTCGTGGCTCAATGAGACTAACCTGTATAAATAAAGATTTAATTAAAATATATTATGGAAGCTTCCTGATCCATGCCCAATAATGCTGCTGATTATCTCATGCTGCTGATTATCTCATGCTGCTGATTATCTCATGCTGCTGATTATCTCATACCCATCTGCTCATGACAGGCTCATGTTCGGGCCGCTGTTGTTACACTGCATTGTTTTACATTCTTAGTGTTTAGCATATTTCTTACATCTTTTAGTGCACAGTTTGGCACTTGTTTAGCATTCGATCCTTGTATACTGTTTCTTTTTAAACTTTATATTTTGCTATTATTGGGTGCAACTGGGAGCCTGAGTACACCGTTTTGTTCCACCTCATGTTTCAGGACATCCTTGTAAAAGAGAGATGATCTCAATGATTGATTCCTGGTAAAATAAAGGTATGAATAAAAAAATACAAATAAATGTACCACGTGATGGAAACAACAATAAAGTTGTCTTGAATTGAATAATCATGTGAGAAAAATCTAACAAAGTGAAGTCAGGTCCTCTGGACCTTGAACCTGTGACTGCAGTCAACCTACTTCACACATGGGGGGCAACATGACAGGCAGAACCATGGGGGTGCTGTGGGGTGTCCAGCTTCTCCCATCGTTGCCAACCTGGCGTCCTTTTCAGGGACACCACCAAGTCATTGGTTCAGGTATGTTGACGACACCTGGGTTCAAATTAAATCTCAGGAAGTCCAACATTTTACTGACCACATCAACTCTGTGGATAAATACATCAAGTTCACACGAGAAGATGAAAAAAATGGCAGGTTGGTTTTCTTGGACTGTGAGGTCTCAGTCTCTGATAGAGGACATTTGCAAACTGAGGTGTACCGCAAACCCACCCACACAGACCAGTATTTGCAGTTTGACTCCCATCACCCTTTGGAGCACAAGTTAGGAGTCATCAGGACTCTGTATCACAGAGCAGACAGCGTCCCCACTAACTCAGGAGCCAGGCAGAAGGAGAAATCCCACACAAGACAGGCTCTAGAGCAATGTGGATATCCTAACTGGGCCTTCCTGAAAGAAGAAACCCAAACAGGACTCCAGTCAGCCAACAGGTGAAAAGGAG
>NC_056519.1:2884937-2894768 GCF_014905685.2 Nematolebias whitei | reverse complement strand
AATGTTGTGTATGTTGTTCAGTGTCAGGAGGGTGATCAGTCTTACATCGGGGAAACTAAACAGCCACTGGCCAAAAGGATGGACCAGCACAGAAGATCAACATCATCAGGCCAGGACTCTGCGGTCTACACTCATCTCCAGGCCAGAGGTCACTCTTTCAGGGATGAAGATGTTCACATCCTGGACAGAGAGGAACGATGGTTTGAGAGAGGAGTAAAGGAGGCCATCTTTGTGTAAAGAAACCGTTCATCATCTTGACCTGCTTCTTCTTTTTGTCCAACAGTCTCTGTGGGGGTGGGGGACGAAACGCTTTAATTATGAAACATCTGTCGTGAGTTTGTCAAAACTCAAACGAGTGAATAAGAACGGGACTAAAACATATTTATTAAAACTTTATTAAGACATTTCCCTTCAGATTCGGGCTCAGTTGATTTCACGTTCAAACAAACAAAAACAATCAGTGACGTCGTTTCACAGCGGAACACGAGTCCGATGTTCGAGTGACGGAAGCCTGAGTCACCGCTGATCCACTGTGCCACCATATAAAAAACAAACAGTAAAAACGTTTCATGTGTCGTGTTGGGAACAGCTGCAGGGCGTCTGAACGATGGCCGAGCCTGGGAGAGAAGAGGTCATTGCTGATGCCTTACCATCTTGGCGTTGTGCTAACACACCTGTACCCTAAAGAACAACAAAAACTGCTGATCATCCTCAACCTCAGGGATCCTGCAGAACAAACCAGCTTTTAACTCAAGCTTCAACTTTTTGTTTCAGTTTGATAAAAAAACACTTGAAGTCAGATTTGAATAATTTCACAACATTTTTCATGACATGTAAAACCCAAAACTAAAGGGATGGACTTAATTTTCCTCCTTGACTGTAAAGTTTATTTAGAACTACATTGGATTTATTAAACGAGTTGTATGACCAACTTCTGCCACCAGGGGGCGCTTTAGTATAATTTAACTTTTTTAGCTTTAATTTACTTCATTTATTCTGTTATTTCATATTTTGCTCTTAACGGTTAGACTTGGAGATATAATCACTGTAGGTTTTATTATTGTTAGTTTAGAATAATGTGTAAATATAATTATTAATCCTCTGCTGATCAGTGCAGCACGTTTTGAAACTGTAGCACCAAAATGAGCTCAACACGCTCCATCGCCTGCACTCAGTCCATGTGAACCCAAAGAGCCGCAAGTCAAGATCTCTCCGCTCTTCTTTCCCGACTCCGCAGGAGAGCTTGGACATCGTCAGGACGATGAAGACCACTACATGTTCCCTTGACCCTCTGGTTAAGATGATTTCAACCACTGGTCCAGTAGTCACCTCTACCATCAACGTGTCTCTTCAGTCTGGTTCTGTTCCAGCACCAATCAAACCTCTCCTGAAAAGACCCACCCTGGACCTGGAAATCCCATCAAACAGACCCACAGCTAGTCTCCAGATCCTCTCAAAGGTTCTGGAGAAAGTTGTTGCCGTGCAGCTCAACGACCACAGATCAGCTGATTCAGTCCAGGTTCTGCTCTTCACACTGCACTGAAACAGCTGTGAGTCGGGTCACCAACGATCTGTGGGTGGCAGCACATGCAGGCTCACCGTCTCTCATCTTCAGCATTTGACACCGATGATCACGATAGTCTCCAGAACCGCCTCTTTCACATACTGGGCGTCATGATACTGTTCTTGACTGGTTCCAGTTCTACCTTTCAGACAGGACTGTTACCAACAGTGGAGCCAAGTCAAAGAATCATACCGTCACTTGTGGGGTTCCTCAAGGGTCAGTCCTTGGCCCCACTCTCTTCACATCATTCATGCTTCCTCTTGCTCAAGTCATGGAATATTCTTCCACTGCTATGACGATGACTCTCAACCACCTGCTTCATCCTCCACATCACCACTCTCCACTCACCTCCGTCTGGAGGAGATAAGGTCATGGATGAACAAAACCTTCTCCAACTGAACAGCTCGGAAACTGAGGCCATGCTGACTGGCACACCCCATCAGTTCCAGTCATCCCCCACAGCAACCAGAACATGTTCTGGTCAGGACCAACCTTGGCGTCTGGTTTGATTCTCACCTTTCCTTTGACTGACACGTTGAACACCTGCGTAAAACCTCGTTCTTCATCTGAAAATAAAGTCTCAGCTCCTCGCTATCTCAGTCTGGAGCTGCAAAACATCTCCCTGCCTTTGTGTCTTCAAGTTACTGGAGGTCACTTCCAAACCACCCGGAGGAACCACAGGATCCTTCAGACAGGATTTGTTGTCTGTCGTTTTATGGCCCTAACTATTTGTAGTCATTTCAATTTTATGTTAATTTATTTAGTTTTATGACAAGAAATGTAGCACTTTATTTACAAATGTAAAGCGCCCTACTTCTTTACTATTAGACAATAAAATAAAAGACATTAAATTATTGTTTTTATGATGACACTTACAAATAGGAACTTCTGGATTAAAACCTCCGTCCTCGGGCTCATAAAGATCCTGCAGGAACCCGTCTGGTGTTCCTGTCGTCATAAATAAAGAGTGACAGAAACGTTGCGTCACCAGGTGGATTAATCTCTCGGCTCGCCGCGCTCCGAGCTGGAAGTACTTTTATTTTTTAAACTCACCGGTTTAAACTCCTGCCCGTCTAAAAGCAGCGTTCTCTCCTTTCAAGAGATAAGTTTAAGTGCGCCTCCTCACAGATAACATTACAGCCGCTGCTGGAACATCTGAGCAGGAGAGACGTCACTAAGTCCTCAGACAAAGGAGCGCCTTCCTCCCCGGTGAAGACAGATTAATCCAGATTAAAAACCTTTATAATGGGAACGTGCAGGAAAGTGTTCCACTTTTGGATTATGTTGTGTTTTTCCTCAGGTTCCATCATTGGAGCTCAACTTTTAGAGGTTCCTAATTACAAGTAAAGTTTAAATGAACTTTTTTCTCTCACATTCCACTTGTTGAGTGATTTTGTGTTTTTAAAGTGAAACTAAAGGAAAAAGACTCAAATATCTGGAGATTGTTGGAATATGTGATGTTCAACATATTAAACATTAAACGTTTTAGACTGATTAGCATTAAAAATGACCCGCATATATTTGCTAGTTTCGGTCAGGAAGTTGTTTGACGACGTAAATCTGCTCGTTTGACAAAACGTTGATGAAAACGAGTTAGCGGGTCCGTTTGACATTCAGAATCTTAAACCTTCTTTTATTTACTGTTTTTAAACCTTCAGTAAGACTTAATTAACAGCTTTACCCAAAGTAAAGGTCTGTTTTTGATGTAAAATCGTTGTGTTGGCTGAATTCACTCATTGGTTCGCTAACCGGGTTAGCATGTTGGCTAGTTAGCAAATTAGCTCACCAAATTAGCCATATCAGTTTAAACCCAACGTTTGAAGTTGGGTTTAATGACAAGCTTAAGAACAGTAAATATATTAAATGTTGTAGAAAGCTCTTTAAACTACCTCAGTTTAAAATGATAGTTTAATTCTGATCAGATTGGTGAGCTAACGGCTAATGCAGCTTGCTAAAGTCTTAAAACCAGTCCAGTCTGAAAAATCTGACAGGGATTTATTCAAATGCTGCTTTAAAAAATGTTTACAACACCGTTAAATTGATCATTAGTTATTTGTACATCTAATGGGGAAAGGCCACATGATGCTACACCAAGCGTAGCTAGCGAAAGGCTACATGTAGCTAAGAGCTACTTCTGTGAGCTAATTTTCAGCCCACACTTTGTCCAGAAAATAAACAATCCAAACTGCTTAAAATGCCTCATTATCCTGGATTAACAAACCTCGGACTGACAAATACGACATTCTTTTTTGGATTTTCTCTTTAATCAAAGTGTTTATGAACTCTTCGTCGCGTCTTAGCATAACCGTTAGCAGACTGACGAGCTAATGGCTAGTCTGAGCGAGGCCAAGATCAAAGCGGTTTGCTGCAGTTTTAAAATAACTCAAACAAATAAAAAAACTACTTTAAAGACCTTTGTCAGTTTTACAGTAAACATTATACACATAATTCTGTGGATAAGAGTTAGCAGCAGCTGGCTATAGCACTTCCTGCAAGAATATCACATTATTTCTTCTGGAAGAGCCGCGTCATGCAAAACTGACGAAGATGTAAAAGTTTTTAAGATAGTGCTTGTGGGAACTGTTATAAAACTTGTGAGACTGGACTTGTTTTCAGATAGTAGCTGTTAGCCGTCCACCTGAACCGAAGTAAACTGTGTCTACAAACAACCTGATCATCTTTCCACAGGATCCTACTCCCAAACATCTGAACTAGCCCTTTTAAAGCTGATGTCCAGAAATACACCGTTAGTGATCAGTTAACTTAATGTCTGAACGTGACATTTTCACAACAAACTATATGAATAATGTCTGATATCTAAAATTCGGTGTAAGTTCTTCCACGTGGACGGTATCTGCCAAAACTAGGACCCTGTAGCTAAAACAGGTGGAACTGAGTCGTCATCAGGACTTCTGTTGCCAGATCAGGCCCGTTCGGTGAGAATTCTGTAACTTTCATTGTTTCTGCTTCATTTCCTGCCGTCATGAACAGTCGTGTGCTTCACCCGTTTACTCCCATTTTTTGGTTGTTGGAGCGTCAAAGCTGGTAGCAAGTGATGAAGCCAAACTCCAGCCTCGACACACTCCTTCAGCACCTGCTGAAGAAGATGATGTTTTTGTTCCGGTGCTGGTTTTACTGTTTGATCCTGCGGGTCGCCTCGAGGACTCAGACTGCTACAAGAACTTCAGTCCACCAGCGATCGCAGCACCACCACTAAACTGAGCTCCACTGTGAGAGTGCTCCAGGTGGGCGTGGTCATGGCTCCGCCTCCTTCCAGGTTTAACTTGTTGCAGGTGGGGGTGAGGTCAGCTCGGGTGGGCTCTGCCGGGACGAGGCCGGTCAACGTAGCAGCGCGTCGTAACTGGAAGTCATGCTGCTTCGCCGAGTATCGATCTGGACCATAAGGGATGCTGAGGGTTTGAGTCAGAACCTCGTGATCCGGATACGTTACCTGTCCATCAAAGAGACCAGAACAAACAAAGAAACCAGAAAAACTGAGAATAGCTGGAAGCAACAATAAGAACAGGAATGAAATAACGTTATGACAGTAAATGCACACACACACATAAATGTATATGATTTGATGGCTCAGAGATTATTATTTATCAGAATAATTCATTCGTTTGTGACGTGTGCTTACTGTGAAGGTGTAGTTTCCAGGCAGCAGCAGTCTGTAGTATTCTCCATGTTGGTTGGTTCTGAACGGACACATGTTCTGCCGACCTCTGACCTCCACCACTGCGTTCTGCACCGGCACGCCAGAGGCGAACACACGACCTTTCACCCCTAAAATCAAACACATACTTATTTATTAACCGTTCACAGGTGAGGAGACGGACAGACAGGTGGACGTGCAGACAGGTTCTGACCCAGGTGGACCTGCTGGATGTAGGCCAGCAGAGCCTTCTTGTTGTCCATCCACAGAGCAGGAAGTTCTTCAGGTGGAGGAAACTTGCAGCAGGAAAGTTCTAGAGTCAGCTCCAAACACTGGCCCCACACGTAGTTAAAGTCCTGCATCCCTCCTGCACACAAACGTTTATTCTTATTCTCAACAAAACCGCCCGACGACAGACATGAGCTGAAACCAGCAAAAAGATAAAAAGAAACAAAGTAATAGCTAAAAGCGCAACAAGAAGCTGGTTTCATTTAAATGAAAAACAAGCTAAAAAAGTTTTTTTTTTTTTTAAAGTATCCAAGCTACAAAAAACAAAAGTCATAGACGTAACGTTCTAAACAAGCTGAACATTTTGATAAACCGAATAGCTCAAATAGCTGAACATATGCTGAAGTATTTACTATTAAAAATAAAAAAAAATAACAGGGTGAACATCAACATTTACAAAATCAAACTATCACCGTACTTTCTGGTCTATAAGCCGCTACTTTTTTCACACACTTTGAACTCTGTGGCTTATATAATGCTGCGGCTAATTTAATTTTTTTTTTGCAAACGAACATCCTGCCACTAAAAACATTTAGTACTGTATTTTTTTAAGGGAGGGATTAAGGGTAGAATTTATGTTAATTGTTAATCATTTCAGTTAGCTGTTTAGCATCATTGTTTTAGTGATTGGTCTGTTCTTGTTAGACTAGTTTATGTTCTTTATGTGATAGTTTGTGTTAGTCCATTCAGTAGAGGAACCATGAGTGAGGGAGGTAGTTGTCATAAAGACCTGTGGGGTTCACTCTGTCTGTTTGTGTTGAACAGTAAAATAAAGTCTATAAAACACAGCTGGTGGTTGATTCTTGATCTACAACAGGAGCTGCACATTTCTCTCAGTAGCTGTGAGCTGCCACTCATGTTACAATGTGAACACCCACGGCTTATACACAAGTGCAGCTTATACACAAGTGCAGCTTATACACAAGTGCAGCTTATACACAAGTGCAGCTTATACACAAGTGCGGCTTATACACAAGTGTGGCTTATACACAAATGCGGCTTATACACAAATGCGGCTTATACACAAATGCGGCTTATACACAAATGCGGCTTATACACAAGTGTGGCTTGTACACAAGTGTGGCTTATACACAAGTGTGGCTTATACACAAGTGCGACTTATACACAAATGCGGCTTATACACAAATGCGGCTTATACACAAGTGTGGCTTATACACAAGTGTGGCTTGTACACAAATGCGGCTTATACACAAGTGTGGCTTGTACACAAGTGCGGCTTGTACACAAGTGTGGCTTATACACAAGTGTGGCTTATACACAAGTGCGGCTTGTACACAAGTGTGGCTTATACACAAGTGCGGCTTATACACAAGTGTGGCTTGTACACAGGTGTGGTTTATAAACAAGTGTGGCTTATACACAAATGCGGCTTATACACAAGTGTGGCTTATACACAAATGCGGCTTATACACAAGTGTGGCTTATACACAAGTGCGGCTTATACACAAGTGTGGCTTATACACAAGTGCGGCTTATACACAAGTGTGGCTTGTACACAGGTGTGGTTTATAAACAAGTGTGGCTTATACACAAATGTGGCTTATACACAAGTGTGGCTTATACACAAATGCGGCTTATACACAAGTGCGGCTTATACACAAGTGTGGCTTGTACACAGGTGTGGTTTATAAACAAGTGTGGCTTATACACAAATGCGGCTTATACACAAGTGTGGCTTATACACAAATGTGGCTTATACACAAGTGCGGCTTATACACAAGTGCGGCTTATACATGTACCAATTATTTTTGTTGTTGTTTTTAATTTAGTGTGCATAGCTTATATTCAGGTGCGCTCTATAATCTGGAAATTATAGTAAATTTTAACCACCTCTGGTTGAACAAACTGCAACATTTTCAGGTTTCACTTTGATGGAACAAATTTATAACCAAATAACGTCAATAAAAATCATTCCCATCATAAATCTACACTTGGTTTGGACCAGAACCAAAAATGGAGGAGTTAGAATCCAAAATATTTAATGTAGATGGCCTTTAGAAGTCCGGTTGGTAAATAATCGTCCTAAAGACTGTCTCTTGTTAACGTGTTCTGACCCTGTTTGATTCTTTGTTTGAATCTTCTGAAGCATTTTAATAAAACAGCAACATTAAATTGTTTTTGTTTCCAGGTTTGTCCGGTAGTCCTGCTGACCTTCCAGAGGATACCACTGGTATCCGTTGGTTATGCCGTCCGGGAACATTCCGCTGTCCTCACACGGGCTCCCCTGGGACATCCGGGCGTGGCTGTAGGAGTACACCTTGGCCAGGTGAATCAACACATCATTATCGGGGCTGATGCTGGCCCGGCGAACCAACTCCGGGCCTGTGAAACAGTCAGAAGAGACGTGAACTCGTTTACTTGTCCTGCAGGTATCCAAGCTGCCAGCAGACGTTTTTACCTCTGTTGCTGTTGTCATACGGATAACTGACCACCAGAGCTCCTCCGTGAAGGTTGGCAGAGAGAACGAAGGTCTCGCTCTTCAACCAGTCGACTACAGCTCTCACCTGAAATGGATCAAACACAAATCTGCAGATTAAAACACTTTTATATAAAAGACTTCCAGTCAGAAGTGGCTGCTGTCAGGGGGGGTTTGCTCAAGGTCAAGGATGTTTATCACTAACTAATGTTAAATTAATGTTGAAACGTGTGCGAGTTCAGAGAGTTATTTTCTCTCTCAGAGAGGAGCAGATTTGATCCTGCATGAGAGGCCGAGATCAGCATGGACTGACTGTGTACTGTGAGGGCTAATAAACATGTATACAAAATATCCTTGCATACAGTCCAGTGCAGATTCTTGCGACCGGACTTAAATGAGACATCTGTGTAAGCCTGTTGAATGTGTCTGTCCTTGCACATAAAAACCAGTTAAGTACCTTCTTGTGTCCTTGTGTGGCTTCTTTTAGTAATTATGATGAAAAGAGGATATTTTTATCCAAAATTTTGGTCCTTCGAGCCGGATATGAACCAGCAACATAAGGATTTTCTTTAGTCCTGTTTTCAGCTGTGAATGAATCCATTTGGAGCCTTACTGCTTAAATCGGAAAAGAAGTGTGTCACCAAACTGAACAGCAGCAGAAATAAGAGTAGCATAAATTACACGTTAGTTTTTGACTCCTGCTTCAGATTATAAACCAGCTTAATCTCATCTGTTCATTAAACCATTTGAAGCTCACGTTCATGGTCCGAGCCGACCCATCTCCAGATCAGAGTTTGTCGTCATGTAGCACACTCACATAGTGGGCCAACCAGTTTCATGGTGATTATTGAGCATGAACTTTAATGTTTTGAACCACTTTGGCCATGGCTACCTCAGACGAATTAGCGGGGGAGAGGTTGGACTCCAGAAACCATTTTTTTCACCATCAAACTGGTTGGCCCACTATGTGAGTGTGCAACTTATGAGACTGAGTTTGTTGCGGCTTCTCAGAATGATGAAGTCTTTTGGATAAAAGACAAAATGTTTCAACACAAAGAAGCTGTCCAGAGGACCTGACTTAACTTTGTTGAAACATTCACTCTCTCTCACCTAGAGACAGTTTAGAGTTACCAATCAGCCCACCATGCATGTTTTTGGTCTGTGGGAGAAAATCCACGCAGCACAGACAGAACATGCAAATTCCACTCAGAAAGGTCCCGGGCAGGGATTTGAACCTTCTTAATGAGAAGCAACAGCTCTACCAACTGAGCGACAGTGTCGCCATGACTTAGCTCTGCTATTCAATCAACATCGGCCCCTGGGAGCAATTTGCTTGGAACCTCTATCAAGGTGGTCCCTTAAACTGATCTGAGTGGGGGTGGGGTACCGGCAGTGGGGCAGGCCCTTAACTGGTGTGGTGCGGAACCGATGAGAGTTGGGACAGTGGTAAAGCGCCATTAGTCTCTTGCCAGGACACATGCTATCGAGGCCCTGGGCTGAAGATCTGGTCTCTACCCAAATTAGCTTCATGGCTTGCATTATTGTGGACTCACCACCAACAGGAGGGGCCATACGGGTCGGGTGCATGGTGCTCTGGGCAGTAGCCGAAGGCGGGGCCCTTGGTGCTCCAAACCGAGCTAATGGAAGCTGGCTGTTTGGGCATGGTAAACTAAAAGTCACAGCATCCTGATCCTGACTGAGCTGAGAGGTTCCATGAACAGGAAAACAACAGCGTGAACACTTACTCAGCATTCTGAGATATTTAACGCTGACTCAGCATTCTGAGATATTTAACGCTGACTCAGCATTCTAAGATGTTTAACGCTGACTCAGCATTCTGAGATGTTTAACGCTGACTCAGCATTCTAAGATGTTTACCGCTGACTC
>NC_056519.1:2878053-2884927 GCF_014905685.2 Nematolebias whitei | reverse complement strand
ACCGCTGACTCAGCATTCTAAGATGTTTAACGCTGACTCAGCATTCTGAGATGTTTAACGCTGACTCAGCATTCTAAGATGTTTAACGCTGACTCAGCATTCTACGATGTTTAACGCTGACTCAGCATTCACACAAATAGATCCGAAGGAGTGAAACAAGCGGCACCGACCTCAGGTTCCAGGTTCTCCTCGTTCACCGTCGGCTGCTTTCGGAGACTGGCGAACGCGTCAGGGAAGCCCCGGTTCAGATCCACACCGTTGGAGTTGTACCTAGAAGAGACAGAACCAAACGTGGATCAGGTAATCTGACAGACCTGAACCAGCTTTTAACAAGTCAAATTGAGACAGGGAGAGGGTCGGACTCTGCTTCTCTTTATAAATCTGACACTTTTTAGAGCCACGTTGTTTCAGTTTGACTCAAGAAATAAAACTTGTTTGTTTTGCTAAAACTAACGTTTCACAGTGAAGCGGTTCTGACACGCCTCAGCAGATGATTAGGCTCTCTAAAGCCAGATTAATGCCTGAAATAAGACCTGAAATCCCAAAGCAAAGAGGAGACCGAGTGGCTGTGGAGTTGGCGTGAAGCAGAGCGTGAAGGAGGAGGAAGCTTAACGAGGTTTCCTCTTCGTTAATGAACAAACGATTTCTAACAGGATGAAGAAAACAAAACAGCCGAGACGCCTTGTTGTGTCCGTGTGACGGAATCGGGTGTTCCTGTTTATCTGAGGGTGCGCCGGTAAAAAAATAAGTATTTAATTATTAAGATCTTTGATAACGACTTGGTAGACTTTCAGACAAAAGCAGGTTTTAATAAACTCTGTTTATGCTTTTATTTTGAAACATTTACCTTTTTGTGTAAAATGGCGCCTTCCAGGTGAGGAAGGCGTAAATTATTAAAAACCTTTTCCTGCGATCTGCTGGCTGCAGCAACGAGTGAGTCCTGATTTAAACATGGCTACTGAGGTCAAAGGTCACACAAGCTCATAGCTCCGGCGTGCCTCAGGCTGTTGTGTTTATACTTTTGTTCACTTTAAATGAGGGAATTTAAATTTAATAAAGTTATTGGACATTAGGAAAAACACCTTTATCGTTTTATTTGCATAAATTAAATTTTGCTCTGTAGAAAGTATTGAGTAAAATAAGGTTTACTTTTATTTATAGTTCTTTACTGACCAAACATCCTGCGGTCTGAGTCTAGTCTCCATAAAGGTTCTTGGGTCAAGTTATGGATAAGTTCCTGGGTCTACACTCCAAATCAAGTCTTGGGTCAAGTCTAAGGTTTAGGTCTAGGTAAGTTCCTAAGTTTCTAGTTCTAAATGTTCTTCGGTCTATTTTCCAGAAAGGTTCTCGGATCAGGTTTCAAGATACGCTCTTTGGAGTATTTTCCAAAAATGTTCCTGGGTCTTGTTCTAGGTAGGTCCCTGGAGCTAGTCTTCAGACAAGATCTTTGGTCGAGTTTACAAATAAGTTATTGAGTCCAGCTCCCACAGAAGTTCTTAGATCTAGTTCTGGATAAGTTTTAGGGTCTAGTTTCCACATACATTTTTGGATCAAGCTCCTTGGTGTGGTCTCAAAAAATGTTCTAGTTTACTAAAATGTTCTTGAGTCTAATTTTCAGATGGATTCCAGGGTCTAGTCCTAGGCTGGTTCCAGGGTCTAGTCCTAGACTGGTTCCAGAGTCTAGTCCTAGGCTGGTTCCTGGTTCTAGTTCTCAGTAAAAGTACATGTACAATAACAAACTGAGCTGCATCAGTTGGTGAATTTTTAACTCTCATCTTCAAATCGCTGTTAATCAAGAACAGCATAATATTTCCTCAGTTATGTTCCAGCTTGTAGTCCTGGTGTGCCACCCCAGGGTTTTCAGTGCCCCCCCCGCCCATGATTAGATTTCTGGAGGCGCCACTGTGTGAACCCAGCAGTGACGTGCGCTGGTTTGAGTCCTCCTAAGGAGGCTGTGTGAACAGATTTCCACCGTCTCGTCAAACACGAAGAAACAACAGTCTCCAAGAAACAACAGCCGAAAGCAAAACAGCTGAAGTCTAAACACTCATAATTGGACACTTAAAGGCTTCGGTGTGTGAGCGACACACATCTACAGCTGCGGTTTGGTTTCCTGCTAATTAGAGTGTTCAGCTGAACATTTACACAACAAACATTCAGCTTTCTGGTTCCAGCAGCACAAAGTTCATTTGTTCTTGTGCTGGTGAGGATTCTCACTCATCCAGAACACGTACCCCCCCCCCCCCCCCCCCCCCCACGCCCAAGTTAGAAATCAAAACAACTGGACTTTTGTTCTGTTCACTTCCTATCCCGGAAGTTTTCATGACTAAACGTCTGGAGTCGTTCTATAAACTGTTTTGTCTTCATTATTTTTAATTTAATCTAATTTCTGTGTAAAACATCAAAGAAAACGAGTTTGACAGGAATTAAAAACTTTGTACTTATTTAGAGTTCAGTTATAATTTGTAAAAACACAAAGCAGCTGCAGCTAGCCATAGCACTTCCTCTATGAACACTCACCACATAAAGTACAGTAGTAAAGTACTTGTATGTGAGTACAGTGTCTGTATGTTGAGTACATTATCTGTATGTGTGTACTAGTATGTGAGTACAGTACTTGTATGTGAGTACAGTATCTGTATGTTGAGTACATTATCTGTATGTGTGTACTAGTATGCAAGTACAGTACTTGTATGTGAGTACAGTATATGTATGAGAGTACATTATCTGTATGTGTGTACTAGTATGTGAATACAGTACTTGTATGTAAGTACAGTATCTGTATGTTGAGTACATTATCTGTATGTGTGTACTAGTATGCAAGTACAGTACTTGTATGTGAGTACAGTATATGTATGAGAGTACATTATCTGTATGTGTGTACTTGTATGTAAGTACAATATCTGTATGTGAGTACAGTATCTGCATATTGAGTACATTATCTGTATGTGTGTACTAGTATGCGAGTACAGTATATGTATGAGAGTACATTATCCGTATGTGTGTACTAGTATGCGAGTACAGTATATGTATGCGAGTACAATATCTGTATGCGAGTACAAACCAGATTCCAAAAAAGTTGGGACACTAAACAAATTGTGAATAAAAACTGACTGCAATGATGTGGAGGTGCCAACATCTAATATTTTATTCAGAATAGAACACAAATCACAGATCAAAAGTTTAAACTGAGAGAATGTTTCATTTTAAGGGAAAAATCTGTTGTTTCCAAATTTCATGGCGTCAACAAATCCCAAAAAAGTTGGGACAAGTCCATTTTTACCACTGTGTGGCATCCCCCCTTCTTCTTACAACACTCAACAGACGTCTGGGGACAGAGGAGACCAGTTTCTCCAGTTTAGAAATAGGAATGGTCTCCCATTCATGTCTAATACAGACCTCTAACTGTTCAATCGTCTTGGGCCTTCTTTGTCGCACCTTCCTCTTTATGATGCACCAAATGTTCTCTATAGGTGAAAGATCTGGACTGCAGGCTGGCCATTTCAGTACCCGGATCCTTCTCCTACGTAGCCGTGATGTTGTGATTGCTGCAGAATGTGGTCTGGCATTATCGTGTTGAAAAATGCAGGGTCTTCCCTGAAAGAGATGACGTCTAGATGGGAGCATATGTTGTTCTAGAACCTGAACATAGTTCTCTGCATTAATGGTGCCTTTCCAGACATGCAAGCTGCCCATGCCACAAGCGCTCATGCAACCCCATACCATCAGTGATGCAGGCTTCTGAACGGAGCGTTGATAACAACTTGGGCTATCCTTGTCCTCTCTGGTCCGGATGACATGGCGTCCCAGTGTTCCATAAAGAACTTTAAATCGTGACTCATCTGACCACAGAACAGTCTTCCATTTTGCCACACTCCATTTTAAATGACCCCTGGCCCAGTGCAAACGTCTGAGCTTGTGGAGCTTGCTTAGAAATGGCTTCCTCTTTGCACTGTAGAGTTTCAGCTGGCAACGGCAGATGGCTTGGTGGATTGTGTTCACTGACAATGCTTTCTGGAAGTATTCCTGAGCCCATTCTGTTATTTCCTTGACAGTGGCATTCCTGTTTGAGGTGCAGTGACGTTTAAGGGCCCGGAGATCACGAGCATCCAGTAGACTTTTACAGCCTTGACCCTTACGCACAGCGATTGTTCCAGATTCTCTGAATCTTTTGATGATGTTATGCACGGTTGATGATGATAACTTAAAAGTCTTTGCTATTTTACACTGGGTAACACCATTCTGGTATTGCTGCACTATCTTTCTGCACAACAATGGTGGAATTGGTGATCCTCTTACCATCTTGGCTTCTGAGAGGCTCTTTTTATACCCAATCATGTTGTCAATTGACCTAATTAGTGTTAATTGGTCTTCCAGCTGTTCGTTATATGCTCAATTTCCTTTTTCCAGCCACTTATTGCTACTTGTCCCAACTTTTTTGGGATTTGTTGACACTGTGAAATTTTGAATCAACATATTTTTCTTTTAAAATGTTACATTTACTCAGATTAAACTTTTGATCTGTCATCTATGTTATATTACAAATAAAATATTGACATTTGCCATCTCCACATCATTGCATTCAGTTTTTATTCACAATTTGTTTAGTGTCCCAACTTTTTTGGAATCCGGTTTGTACATTATCTATATGTGAGTACATTATCTGTATGTGAGTATAGTACTTGTAGAGTACTAGTATGTGAGTACAGTACTTGTATGCGAGTACCTTCCCTGGCTGAACACACAGTTGGTGTCGGCGTCGTCGAAGCCGTCGGGGTTCATCGTCGGCAGGATGTGGATGCGAGTGCTGTTCAGGAGCTGCAGGGACCAGGTCTCGTTGCCATGGTAACCACGCAGCAGCTCGTCGATCAACTGGAGCAGCAGAACCCGGCCGAGAACCTGAGGCGACAACAAACCAACATCAGCTGAAGGATAAGAGGACATTTAAATGTGGAAATGTGCAGGAAGGAACGGTCACAACATTCATTCAACCATTAGACTGGAAAATTTAAGTATGTTTGTTAAACAAACAAACAAATAAACAAACAAATAACTTTTATAATATTTATATAGTTTTTATAAGAATCTACACACAGAAAAAAATACCAACTATTTGATGTTTAAAGTGTATGACAAGTGTAAAGAGGACATGTTAAACCTTCTGCTAGTGGCTCATTAAGGTCACCATGGTAACCGCACACTTTTGTCTGTCACTTCCTGGCTGCAGAGAAACTGAGAGGCAGACAGAAGACCACAAAATAAGCCTTAAATAAACAGCTGCTGTGCAAAAACTGAGTCAGATTTGAAAACTTTTTGAACTTTGAGCGACAGAAGACTCATAACAAGCAGCTCGTGAATCAGCTGAAGGTTTTGATGAGAGTGGCTAAAATAACTGAAAATATTCAGAAGTAGTTTAATAACTAACAATGTCTGGACTTAAAGTTCGACCAGAAAACAACCGTAACAGTGCTTCAACGCTGAATGATTTGAATGTGATGAGTCTGTTTGTTTGGAGAGAAAAGTCGCTGCTGTTCAGTTTCTACCCAACATCCTCCTTGTTTTACTTCCTGTTCCCCGCAGAGAGAAACTGAGGTGATGCCGTGAGTCAGCGAGGAACACGATCTGCTGATGAATGGGAGGAAGGAGGCCGCCGGACTGAGCGGCGGGGAGTCGTGACTTTGTGAATGAATGAACGCTTCAGGAGGGAGAAAGAGAGAAGGGTGGGAACGGTGAGGAGGTGTGCAGATAAAACCTCTCACAAACACAAGTCAGGACTCGCTCTGCCCCCGGCCATCGTTCCTGCCTCCCGATCACTGGTCTGAAGTGAACACACCCGTTCAGGCTTCAGAGTTCACTCTGCTGACACGTTATTATTTATTTACCATGAAGACCTGGTTCTGTTAGGAAACTGTTTGTGTGTACACAAAGGCTGATACCTTACACGTCTGAGTCACAATGTTCTGTTGTTTTCCAAGAACACGTCAATCCTGTCGCTTTTTACAGCCGAGTTTTAAACAAGATCATCTCTCCGTGAGAGCTCATGAGACCTGTCCGAGCCAGTGTCTTGGGGATAATTCATTGTTCTTATCGGGACCTCGAGGTTCAGGTACCCAACAAAGAACCCAGTCCACATAAAACACAACAATGAGGTCATTCCAGCGCCGGCTGAAAAGGCGAGTTTAGAGGCAACGTTTGAAGAAGGTGGAGAGAACCTGAGGCATCCTGTACAGGTGAGCAGGAGGACCGAGGGGGGCGGGGGGTTCTAAATGTCAAGGAGCTCAAGGGGATGCAGATGAGTGCGGTTGATGGCCTTAAAACTCAGGCGTAAAATGCCATAAATAATGCAGCATATAAGAGGGAGCCAAGGGCGTAGCTGAAAGACAGATGAGACTGTGACACAATACTTAAACAGAGATGAGATGAGCGAGACATATTGTTTTTATGAGACTGGAATAAAAGAGTACTGTCACCCAGACTCCAAACCTGAAGGAAGGGAAACAGAGAGTTGTCAATAGAAGAAAAGAACTGTTTATCTTAGAAAGGATGAATTTAGACTTAATGAGAAGAACCGGGGTTTTGGCACCGTTGAGTTTGAGAAAGGTTTTAAAAACAAAACAGGTGCTATATTTCCAGATGTTAGATGTACCGGACTTAAGGTGCAGGAACCATGTTCTGGATTCGGTGATCATATTTACAGGCTGCATTCCCAGCACGGCCCCCTCTTACAAAGTTGGTTTAGGTCAGTCTGAGCACGCCGTTCTGTTCTCTGCAGTCTACTTCCTTTAGTCAGCTTTTCATGGGGTTTTGGGATGGTTAGGTGCTCTGTAGTGGTTGGGTGCTCTGTGGTGGTTAGGTGCTCTGTAGTGGTTGGGTG
>NC_056519.1:2860851-2878043 GCF_014905685.2 Nematolebias whitei | reverse complement strand
GTGGTTGGGTGCTCTGTGGTGGTTGGGTGCTCTGTGGTGGTTGGGTGCTCTGTGGTGGTTTAGTGGTTTGTTCCAGATCTTTCCTTTGGTTAATTCAGTATTTATTGGTTGTTATGTTGATTGGTAGACTTGTGGATGTTAGAAAACCTCTCCTGGTTTTCAAACGTATTGGGGCTGATGTGTGGGTACATAATGGTAGTAGTTTGGTGTGTCAGGCTTTGGTGAGCTTGGGAATTTTCTTTTTAGCATGAATATATCTGCCCCAAGCGGTAGCACCGTCTACAGCTGTGGAGTAGCACAAAGCTAAAGCAGAGACAGGTGGGCAGGTAGAGCAAAGTGTCATCGACATAAAGTAAACCAAAGTCATGTATCTGGAAAATATCACCAAGAGGAAGAAAAGCACAGGGAAGTGGGGACACCAGAAGAGATGAGGGAAGGATGGGATGTAGATGATTTGAGTTGGACCATCTGAGTCCAGCAAAATAAATATTTAAACCATGACTCTCAACTATTGCCAAAAACAAAATATGACCTCAAAGTTTTACTGAGTTACAGCAGCATCAGTTTGACCAGAACCTCATTAGCTGTAGGAATGAGAATTTCCTGAAAGTTTTGTTTAAAATGTCCATCAGTTCACAAGATATTGACAGAACTACAGACATGTTTGTGTTTTTGGCAGAAACCAACAAAAAGTGGTAGAAAGTTAGAAAAGACCAGCCAAAACACTAAAACGTTTCCAACACCACAAATAAACGGAAACCCTGCAGGACGTTCATGAACACAAACCGTTCTTCCAACTCAAACCGTTGATGTCCAGAGATGTTAAAGCAGAGATCTGTGTTCAGATGTTTATTTGAGCCTGAATAACAGGAGACTCAAGACTTCCAGGCGATTCGGTTCTGTTGGACGTGATGATTACATCATTGTTATCTCAGCTCAAACAAACATCCTGTTTTAACATTAATGAAATGAAGGAACTGATGTGACAAACTGCAGGTTCAGTGATTATTGTTGATCCTATCAGCTGAGAGGATCTACAGTTGATCTCCAACGGCAGCACTGAAACTCATCCACCTCTGCGGTTATGTCATCAGACGGTTCTGACAGGTTTACTTAAGAAGATTTAACCTGACAGGTCGTGTTTATCTTGTTGTGCATTAGCTGATGTAATCTGAGGCTGAGTGAAGTGAAGGACTCGTTTAAAAGTGTCTTCAGAGACAACGGCGAAGACGGAAGTTTGCAGCTGAGTTTAGGAGGAACACTCGAGAAATTATTCAGTGGTCAGAACAGGAAGACGCCAACAGAACCAAAAAGCAGAGACGAGACCACGTTGTTCCCAAACAAGACCGTCCTCTCCACAAACACCTTAAAACAGGATCAGAGATGAGAGACGGGCTTGACGGAGTCCATCCTGCACAGGATCGAGCGCGACTTTGTGCCAAAGAAGCAGACACAACTTGATTTGGTGTTCTGGGACTGGATAGCCCTAAACCAGTGGTGTAGTCTACGTGATACTCGGGAATACGGAGTATACCCACTGGAAAAGCTGAATAATTTCAGTATACCCACTTAAAAGTGCCCAGTGATACAAGACTTGTCATTAGGCGCGTGCCACTGGTACGTTAAACGGCAGTTAAACTCTTCCGTAACTATCTATCGGTATGCAGCGCTTTGCTTTGAAACCGTTTTACATGTTTTTAATACAAAGCCAACTAGTTTGTTCATTTATTCAAATATAAGCATCAGAGAAATTTGGAAATGTGCAATATGCTTAAAAATCAAAATAAATTGATGATTAAATTGAACTAACCAGTGTACTGTGGTTTCTAATCACAGTATACCCACCACAAAAATGTAGACTACACCACTGCCTTAAACGTACCCCCTACAAATTCTCTTGGGGGGTCACAGTTGATCGTTTCTCCAGACCTGGATCTGGAGAATGATACTCCGACGCCCCCCTCAGCACCTCTGCGAGAGTAAAGATCTGGTCCAAAGGTCCACGATCCAGAAGGCAGCGCCTCACTGCTCCTCCAGATGTGAAGGTTCAACACGTAGCCAGAACCAGACAGACATTCTCTGGTTCCCTTCTACCTGAAACTCACATCTAGGTCTGCAGCACGTTTACTACGGGAGGGGAGTGCCACGATGAACCATCTGTTCTGTTTCCTGCCTTCAGTCATCTTTATGTAACAGAATCTGGGACAAAGGTTAAATCTAAAAATTCTTCCAAATGAAGCGTTTAATCCAAACAACCAGCAGAAATCTGCACAGGCACCTTTTAAAACCATCAGATAATAAAACGCTTAGAAAGAAAAAGTCCATTTAAAACGGTTTAATGGAAACTCTTAGGCAGCTCTGATTAGCATCTCGTTGCCGTGGTTACAGCTGATGGTTGTGGGAGTCGATGGAAATGTCCTCAGAGAGACAAGTCACGCCTGGACACACAACCGTCTCACACACAGAGTCAGTAAACAGAGCCAGCCGAGCGTGTCGGTTCAGAGGAAAAGACCCAGAAACACACGACGACGTGCTCGTGATAAAAGATTCAGTCTGTTGAGCGCGTCCGCGACAGACGTTCCCACAAAACTTCATATCCGACCCAAGGTTCCGGTCAGAACCACAGACGGACTTAATAATCTCACTTGTACTGAAAGATTTGGTTTCAGTGGTAACAACGATCCAATCACTGGCGTCGCAACAATTATATGTGAAGGGGACGTGTCCAGGGCTTAATCTGAGCCGGATCCTGCCGGAACAGGATCCAGGACCTCTCTTATTTTGACAGGGTGCGTTCCAGTAACTCTTCGCTTGGATCCAGTAACTCTCAGGCTTCCTAATAATAAAATTATGAAAAAATATGACTGCCTTGAACGAATTAAACTTATATTGGATATGTAAACTGAAAATCATTACATAAACACTCATTTTAAACACAACGGCCTCGTTACGAGCAGACGATCTGCCTCTTCAAGTAGCATTTCCGCATCTACCCTTAAAAAAATCTTCGCCCCTAAAGGAGTGGTGGAGGCGAGTGCAGAGCTAACCAGGCAGCCGCAGGCAGGCGTCTGGAGGTTCACATGTGGAGTCGGACAACAACGAGCAGGGAGAACCGAGCCCGGCTTACTTGACGGTTCCGTCAAGTAAGTGGGAGGGGGTGCAGAAGTGGAGTGTTTACATAAGTAGGTAGAATAAATGTAGATGTTCAACAACACGTTCAAATAAACCAAAATGCAGGAAATCACATCTACTTTATTAAAAGTTTTCTGAGGGAGGACCCCAGGTCCCCCCCAGTCTGCCTGCTACCTGCATTCTGGCATCAGTTGGTTCACAAATTAAGTCCTGGATGTGCCCCCCCCCCCCACCCACACACACATTGACCATGAAATATCAGTTCACCCAGCACCGTTTCTTTCTTCATGAACGAATCCATTCCACTTGATCAATGGGAGAATATTCAAACCAGTAAAAGTCCACTCCGGGTTTTCCTGATTACCTACAACAGCATGCAGAGTTTCCCGAGGTCGTGTGCCTTTGGCATGACGCTCATATACGAGGGGTTTTTATCGATGGGGCAGGGGGAGGAGACACATCTGTGTTGCGCACTAGCTTAGCGCTACGTTAATGCCGGCGGTTATCGACCTGGGGGGCACAAGGAGGTCTTACTACTAGCTACTAGTAGTGCCACGCTCTCTAAAATAGTTACTGAATCAAGTGTGTACTCATGTAGGTAAACGTAGATGTTTAACAATTCGTTAAATACACCAGGATGCAGGAAACGGCATCTACTTTATCCAAAATTTCTGAGGAGGGGGAGATGGACTGAAGGTCTTTCCTAGTCCCATCTTCACTCTGTGAAGGAGGACAACTAAGGGCGAGACTGGACTGAAGCTGAGTGAACAAACAGCCGAAGTTCTAACTAAACTTTTGAAAGACGTTCAGAAAGTTTGAAGAACTGTTGATTAATCCACTTTAAACAGAAAACAAAGAGTCTGTCTGCCTGCAAGCAGCAACATAAAGAAATGGAGGCTGCTTTAAGACTTCTGCACAGTTCCGTTCATCACTGACTCACCTTTTGATCGGAATAAAACCGTTTGTTTACCGGACCGTGCCAACAATACTCCTTCCTGTGGGTTCTGTTGTTCCAGAACGTATTAATGTTGACTCAGCGTTGTGCCGTAGAATAAAACGGTCACCTGACGCCCGCTGTCGGCACACAGAGCGGTGCGTGGACCGTGTCGGACCCTGAAAGGCCTTTGTCTCGTGTCTTTAGTCCCCGCTCGGAGACGCTTCCTGTGAACGGGGAGTCCTGTGTTGACTCACCTCATTTCCATGCATGTTGGCCACATATTTGAATTCTGGGATTCCAACGGTGTGACGGCGAGGGCTGACGCCCAGAGCTAACACCCACAGCTGCTGTCCTGAGGGAGGAGAGGAGAGACAGCTCTCAGGACGGGACGGGACAGGACGGGACAGGACGGGACGCTTTGTTTTTACAGCGGCTCTTTTTCATAAAACACAAAGACAGATGTGTGGTTGAGTGTGTTTGCACACAACAGCAGGACATGCAGCTGTTTTAGCAGCAGAGGAACATCAGGAACCAAATCGAACAGAGAAACTGCAGTTCCTGCAAAAAAGCAGTGAATGCTCAATGCAGAAGAACTTGCTGAAAAACTGCTGAAATTAGCTAAAAACTTGCTGAAATGTCGCTGAAAGGTACATGCCTAAACTAGGAGAAGAAAGCAGAGAGAACACATCTTTGCTGAATTAGGTTTAAATAAGCCGAAATGAGAACAAAAATTAGGAAATTGGCTAAAAAAGCTGAAATTAGCAAAAGTAGCTGAAAATGCCGAAAGAAGCTTAAACTTTAAAAGGAAGTGAAAGGAGCTGAAGTGAGCTAAAAAATATGGAATTAGTTGAAAAAGCTAAATTTAGCACAAAACAAGTAAAAAGTAGCTGAAATAGCAGAAACGGTTGAAGCTAGCAGAAAAAAAGCTGAAAGGAGCTTAGCAAGCTGAAATTACTAGAAAGAAGTTAATTAGGCTGAAAGTAACAGAAATAACATTGAATTTATATGAAAACAGCTGAAATGAGCTAATATGCTAAAAAAAGTAGCTGGATATGTAGAACAAGCTTAAACTAGGAGAATAAAGCAGAAAGAACATGTTTGTTTGAAGAAACAGAAATGAGCACAAAAAACTGAAAAAAAGTTGGAATTAAGCAAAAAAAACGCTGAAAAGTAGCTAAAGAAGCAGAAAGATGCTTAAATTACCAGAAGGAAGCAGAGAGAGCACATTTTTTGATGAATAAGGCTGAAGAAAGTTGAAATAATGGCAAAAGATGTAGAATTAGCTGAAAAACTTAAAATTAGCATAAAACAGTTAAATAGTAGCTGAAATAACTGAAACTAGCAGAAATAAGCTGAAAGGAGCATAACAAGCTGAAATTAGCAGAAAGAAGTTATATAGGCTGAAAATAGCAGAACGGAGCAGAAAAATTGGAAATGATCTGAAAACAGATGAAAAGTAGCTAAAAGAGCAGAAAGAAACTTAAATTACAAGATGGAAATGGAGAGAGCACGTTGCTGCTGAATAAGGCTGAAAAAAGTTGAAATGAGGTGCAAAATATGTTGAATTAGCTGAAAAAAGCTTAAATTAGCATAAAAACAGCTAAATAGTAGCTGAAATTGTTGAAAAGGCTGAAACTTGGAGAAATAAGCTGAAAAAAACACAAGCTGAAATTAGCCGAAAGAATCTGAAAGGAGCACAAAACAGCTGAAATTAAATGAAAGTAGATGTTTTTTTTTTATTTGCTGAAAGAAGCTGAAAGAAGCTGAAAGAAGCTGAAGCAGAACAAAATGTGAAAGGAGCAGTAAAAGGCTGTAAACACATCTAAACATTTGAAGGATGAAAAATGAGCTCAGTTCATTTTCTTTGAGAAGAAAATGGCAGAAAAGGTTAAATATTTCAAAAAGCTAAAGTTACATTAATACCAAAAGTTATAGCAGGATTGTTCTGAAAAAGCTGAAGGTTTTGATTCATGATTTGTTGAAATAGCTGAAAACTGCTGGACAAGAAAAATGTACGGAAGAAAAATGGATCTGTTGGAGCTGAAAGTATGTCTTGTGGACGACTGTCAGCTACTTCCACGCCAACATTTAGCTCAAATGCCATAAAACTCACGGAGACGCAGCCGTTTTTGTGTTGGATAACAGTGATTAGCTACAGCGGCCATCTTGAATGAAGATGATTTTAGGTGCACGTCCTATGATTTCTTCCAGCGTCATTAACATCTGCCCAATGGTTCATGAGATATTTAGCTAACAGACAGGGAACCAAACACACACACAGGCAGGGAACTACAGGATCACCTGCTGCAGTAAAACGGGGGCGATCATGTAACCGCTGTGCTCGTTAGAGCCAACAGAACTCGTTGAACTGGACCCACCTTCCTCAACCTGACAGATAATTAAATTCTGTTTTACTGAAATGGAACAAACATTTTTAAATCTCTTCACTCTGAAGTTGCTCTTTGAGTAAAATGTTGTCGTCTGCAGCTTTAAAGTTTCGACTCGTTGTAATCCAGATTAGTAAAAGAAAACTCTGAAACAAAGTGTCAGAGCAGGAGTTTCCAGAAGGTCAACGCTCGTCAAGCCTCGACACGCAGCCGACACGCAGCCGACACACAGCCGACACACAGCTGTGACTCACGGCGAGGACAAGTCCACGTCCCTCGGCAGGAGGACGAGGCCAGGACACCAACAGGTTGGAACTGGGCCAGCTGGTGTTCCGGATTAGCCCAGATTAACAGTCTGAGAGGGTGTGATTAGCCTGATTAAACCACCCCAGATTAAATAAACCACCATCATTAGATTGCACGAGTAGACGCTCGGTCCAAGAGCCGTTTCCATGGAGACGGACGCCTGATACACACCTGCAGACCGCCATCCTGAGTGAAGCGACCCGGTTCACGCTCGAGACGTCGAATTAAACAAACAGGAACATTTGGGTGGAAAAGGTCTCGACACCGCTAGCTTAAATCCAGATATTTCTATTTTAAAGATGTTTCTCTACAAGCTTTAAAATGTCCAACTCACATGCAAATCACTCTCCCTCCCCTCCCTCCGGAGGGTCGTCGGGTTTTTGGGAGGGGTAACAGGAAACAGGAAGTGTTTACCTCTGACCGTTGTGCCGATGCTGTACAGGTGAGCGATGTCGGGGTTGGAGGCGTTGACCTGCAGCAGGTACTGCTCGATCTCACCGTTGCTATGGTAACGGAACTCCAGCATGTAGGCGGGGCCGAGGAGGAGGAGGAGGAGGAGGGAGGGTGACATCGCTGCACCTGAGGACACGGAAGATGAAGATCAAACTGGTGAATTTCTTCACTTTTATCCAGAACAAACTTTAAATATCAGAGTTTAAAAAAAGCCTCTTGTTGTTTTATTTGTTGTTGTTTTGTTTGTTTACACTAATCTTCACTTCCTGTTGGGCTTAAAGCCGGAAGCGGTGTTTGAAACATCGTCTCCTCTCCTGCACTTCCTGTTTACGCAAACTATAAACAAACAACTTTTAATAACCTCGGACAAACAGAGACCAGAGTCTGTGACGGCGTCCGCCATGTTCATTCAAATGTAAACAACGTTTGTTTACATCCAACTCTGTTCATCTGGATTGGATTTGGAGTTTGTTTATTTTTATAATCAACAGACTGAACTGGATCATAATAAACTGGAATAAATTAGAATTAAACTCGCTTTAAGGCACTTGATTCACCTCGAAATGATTTAGGTTTAAATTATTTTTGAGAATGACTCTCAGCAACTACCACGCACACGTCTGTAAAAGTGACTGAGTTGGAGCCGTTTAAAGAGTTGGCTGGGGCGGCCATCTTGAACTGGGTCGGCAGATATGGGTCAGAAGATATTTGACTAACAGACAGACCATTCAGGCCACTGAAGATAAACAATAAACATCTTACCTGTTGTAGATGGCTCTTTGAACGACCTCAGTTTGGAGCGTGTTGAGGTTAACGAGCTAACGGTTAATCTGAACGAAGAGAGCATCGGAAAAAAACTTCAGTCTTCAACATAGAGACATTAAACGTTTACACGCGGCTCTTTACCCAAGACTCTGGGCTTGTTTACGAGCGCGGCAGCAGCTAGCCGTGCCTCTTCAAGGCGGCGTGGAGAGAAAACGTTCAACTGGAAGAACCGTGGATTTTAAACAAAGTTTAAATGAAAACATCTGAATCAACAGCGACGGAACGTTAAACACTACCGTTGTTTCCAAACACTTCGTTAGCAGCGCCGCTCGAGCTAGCCATTAGCTTGTTGATGCGGTTTCCATTCATCCAGAAACAGATGCTGTCGTCTTGAAACAGCTAAAACCCTCAAAGCTTCATGGTCGTTCATGGTAACGCCCCATAAACCTTTTAATCGCCGCCAGTTTCACAAAACGAGGTTACTTGGTGTGTAGCAACAGCAGCTAGCTGTAGCACTTGCTGCAGGAATACTTTAATATTTCTGCAGCAATAACAGTTTAATGTAAAAGTTTATAAATCTTGAGTGTGACGAGCAGCCATCCACTCTGGTCTTCACTACGTTATAATAATAATAATAATAATGAATTTAATTTGTAACGCACTTTTCATTAACAAAAATCTCAAAGTGCTACTATTATATTGTTAATCGGGTGAGAATTAAACTTTGTTTTATTAGTTTCCACTGAACCTCATCCCAACATGGTGGAAATATCCCTTTAATATTTTAACTTTCTGTGGTTTGAAGCAGAAACTGTCCGGGTTCCATTTCCTCTCATGGTGGCAAATATATAAAATAAAATCACAGAATAAACCAGTAAACAAACCATGTATACGCAAATAAACTTTTTTTTTAAATCGCAACAAACCTAAAAAACAAAAATAAATTGATCTGAAACAGTTTATTAATAATAGTTATATTTATTCTTAGAAATTAAACCGTATTTGAACAGTTTTAACTCCTTAGTGATTAAAACCTGTGGTAACATTTTATTTTGCTTGCGTTAAATGAATAGTTAATCAACTGCTTTAGTTTTTATTTGCTATTTAAAAAGTGTTTTACAGTAAATATTAATAAAAGATAAAATAACAGCAAATAGTCTGTTTGCTAATAAAGCTGTATTTTAATATAAATGACATTAAACTTTTTACTTTCTTCCATCAGGTTCTGTGCAGCCCACATGGTTCTGATCATTTGTTAATAAATTTGGAGTTATTAAAAAAAACAATTACACGTAAACCTAACAAAAATTAAAATAACCTGCTTTAATTTTATGCATTTTTGAGCATTTAAATGACAACAAGTCTATAAATGTGTAAAAGTTATTAGTTATTTAAGAAGAAGAATTTAAATAATTGATGGATTCCTGTTTGGTGTAAATAATTCTCACACCAATAATTAAAACTAATAATAAATTATTGAAATGTTTCAGATTGGACCTTTAATGAACTGCAGATCCTGTAAGAGACGATAAAAACACAGAATCCCGGCGGTTCTGACCCGGTTCCTGAGGACCAGAACCACCAGAAGTGAACTCAGAACTCGTTCATATTCGACTGAAAGGTTTTTTAATCGGTTCAACCGGAACTCTGATCGATTAAAGACAGAAATGTCTCACCTGTCCTCCCCCTGTCGCGTGTCCCCGCGGCTCAAAGACACCGGCGAATACCGGCAGACGGAGAGGGGGCGGTACTTATCCTCCACCGGGACCGCCCAGCCTACGTCCCTGGGGGCGGGGCTTTTTAGAATGGGCGTTATGTCAGTGATGGGCGGAGCTTAGCGCAGCAGAAAGGTGCAGACGCACGTGGAGATAAAAACAAAACAAAAGTAGAAAATGTGGCGATTTCAAGTAACTGAACATGGATTCATTTATTTTTGTGTCAACGTGAGCGAAGAAACAACGAGAATCAACTTCTTTTCGACTGACGTGTTTTCACGTGACAACATTTTACAAGTGATTGTAGAAAAAAACAAAAAAAAAACTGCTTCCAAGAAATTTAAATTTGGCAAATCAACTTCATTTATAAAGTAATTTATAATGTTTCTGCAAATTTGCGTCCAGTTCCTTCAGTTTATCTAACTGTAAACAAGTTTACTCATATTCACATCCTGTTTCCTCAGTTTAGCAAACTACACCAAATATTTGAACCTTGTTTCTTTAGTTTAGCGAACTGTCCACATTTATTTACATTCTGTTTCTTCTATTTAATTACCCCTGTCCTTCTTCACATCATTTTATTAAACTAACTATTGATAATCAACATTATTCTGATTAAAAACAAGCAACATATTGTTTGAGTTCAGTGAAGTTGCACAATAATTTAAATAATTTAACTTGTTAAATCATAAACTTTACCTCTGTTAAACGGCACAGAAAACATAAATTAGACAATAAGCTTCAGCTTTATTTTAACTGAACAGGTACTTGTGGTCAGTTAACACTGACGTCTACGAACAGTCTACAAAACAGAAGCCAGAAGAAAATACAGTAACTGCATGTTTGAGTGGAAACAGCCCGGAGACTTTAGTCTTTGTTGGAATGTAGAAACTAACGGCAGATTCTCCAAAAGGTGGAGAAAACGCTGAGTCATCGTCTACACAAGTCTTCATTCAATTCAATTCAAATTCAAAAATACTTTATTAATCCCAAAGGGAAATTAAATGTCGTAACTCGTTATCCTTGTTTCATTAAAAGATGTTATAGATGCTGATGGCTGTAGGCAGGATCTGTTGTAAAGGTCCATCCCACAGCGGATCCGAAGGAATTGGCCGCAGATAACGTCCGATCCGTCCACCCAGACTCGTGCAGCCTCTCGGTTCCCCCGGGCTGCAGGGCCGCCTGAATGCAGAGCTCCTCGTCGCTGTGGACAGCTGGCTGCAGGCGTCGGGGGAACGACGATCTCGGTCCTTCTGTTACGAGGTACGTTTCCTGCTAGTTCCAGGATCGCAGTGATCAGGCACTCAAGCACAGCCGGAACGGAGACGGGAATGCGTCTACGGGGCCTCCTTTTCAACTCGTTTGAGAGTTGGAGCTGTAGCTGAGATATAATTAAAACTTTTAAGGTGTTAATCAGCTGCTCCCGGTTGTAAAAACACCACGTTGTCATGGTTACACATCATAACAAATGTCCAAAACTAAAAAAGTTCAATTAAAAATCCTTCCAGCCGCACAACATCTGATACCAGAGGAAACAATCATCACAAAAAATGTGATTTACATCCAGAAAAAGAGGAATTAAAGTTTCCTAAAGCAAAACCTGTGGAAGGATGTAAGAGATACTCCAACGTGCAGCCACCTCGAGCGGTGCAATCGTCTTCCATCAAGGAGGATGTTTGTGTTCACTTGATGGTCGCACATTTTTTAAATATTGGTTGATGATGCAATTGCCCGAATCTGTGTTCATTTTTCAGTCTGTTAGCAAAATAACCCATGAATCACAGATCAGAAGGTATCATTGGCTCTGACTAACTGCTGGTGTCCTCTGAGCGATGGCCGCCACAGCTAGCTGACCTTACCAAACCCAACAAGAGCGCCGCGTCAACAAGCCAAGACCTGGTTTTAAGTTTGACCTTGACCTTAAAGCTGGGCTGATAAAAAAAATATTGCGCAACAGTCCATTCTAGTGATGATGCACAGGTGTGTCGATGTTTGTCAAATTTTCCTGAGCGGCTCAGAACTTGTGGGCTAGACAAGAGAAAGTTTACGAACAGACGACCAAGTTCCCAGAGTTGGTCCATATAGTGATAAGAATGGGTGCAGCTCAGTCTCTGGTACAGGTACTGAGGTAACATGTGGTACGGTCGTAGCTCAGAGTCAATCCCACGCGTGTTCCCATCAGATCATGTGACATCTCGGTCATATCCAAGTTATTTTAAAGGTTTGACGAGAACGCTCGAATCGTAACTGTTTTTCCACATCAGATGACATCACTTTCAAACTGTGGCATTAAAGACGGCGGGTGATATAAAACCCTTCAGGGATTTGATTCTGTGCCAAGACGTCACGTTAAGTTTTAGAACTAAACGCCAGTGGAGTCACAATGATCTTGTAAGGAACTCTCCAACCTTCACAGATAAACGCGCTGGTTTGTGGATTTAGTCTTTACACCATTTGTGTCCATTTAAAAACTGAACACGCAAATGAACAAACTGTCTTTAACTCACCCCGTTGTCTGTTCAACTGGTGCGTTCATTTCCTTTCTCTGATCCAGACAAGGGTTTCAGGGCGCCGGCCTTCGTTGCTGCGAGGGGCTTGGTCCAGCCTGGACAGGTCAACAGTCCCTCACATGTTCACTCAGGGACAGTGACCATAAACGTATACATTTGACCTCAGTACAATTTAGAGTTACCAATGAACCCAACATGCATGTTTTTAGATTGTGGGAGGAAACCAGAGCAGAAAATCCACACCTGCACAGGGAGACACAGAAAGGTCGTGGTTCAGAGACAAACTTTACTGTTCAACATATTTAACAGTTTTCATGTAAACGAATCCAACTAATTAACTTTAGAGTGAGTTGAACGTGTACGGCTGCGGACACCCGGAACAGCCAAGAGAAAAATAACCTTATTGTAAGTTTACACTTTGAAAGAGTTTAAAGTTCCATATTTAAATGCACGTCCTACAATAAGTAGTCCTAATAAACCCAAATATCTATTTATTTCTCATAATTTCATCTCGCCTTGTCTTCAGTTGTCAATTCTAAAATTTCCCGTCATGACACAAAAGTTTGATCTTTATTTGAGGAAACAACTCTGTAGACGTGTGGCGCCATCTGGTGGCTCAATCTCTGAACTGCAGCCACAACAAATACAGAACACCTGCCAGGTTTGAATAAACTCCACGATTAGTCGTGAAGAACATTCCCGAGCAGGCGGCGCAGCAAACATCAGACGTCGTGGCTCTCACAGCAGGTTAATAATCTATAATGGAGATAAATAATCAGTAACTTTGAAGAAATCACATCAGTGTTGAGGATAAGAGCTAAAACTAGTGGCACGGGGGCCAAATCAGGCCCGTGGGGGAGCTCAGCTCGGCCACCAATGGGTTCATATTTAAATAAAACTAGATTTTGAACCGTAAAACAAACACATACTCAAACGTGGATCATCGGTCAGTGAAACACAAATATAATGAAACGGATCTTGTGAAATGAGATTTTAACAGTGAGCACACGGCATTAGCACTCAGTTCAAACGTTCATTTGATTTCTGGAAATTATCTCAAGACCCCTCTCGACTTTTCAGGAGCCATTACTGGATCTCGACTCCAACTTTGGGAATCGCTGGTCTAGAAATTAGTCTAACACCCAGATGTTGGACACATGTTCTTAAATCAGCTTCACAGCAGAAGATGAAAATCTTAAAGAAATAATACGGGTTTTATTAAATCAAATGTTGGTTTTGATGTTCAGTAGATGTTGGAGAGTTCCTGAAGGTGTTTTTATTTAAAGGTGATGTTTGTACGGCTCCTCCTGAAACCTTTGAACGTCTTGAAGAATCTTCAGGAGTCACAAAGAGGTCAAAACAGATCTCCATCCTCCGCCGCTTATCCAGGGGTGAGTCAGAGTCAACAGGACCAGGAGAGAACCTCACACCTCCCTCCCCCAGAGACAGTCTCCTGAGGGACACCAAGGTTGTCCCAGTTCAGACTGGATATCCTCCATTGAGTTCTGGATCTCTCTGATGGATGCTGGAAGTTTGAGAGATTTCTGCAAAAACTGTGATGTTGGTCAAAACCATCCTGGAAGTCCAACAACCTTCAGAGGGTGAGGTTGCCCTAAAAACCACAGGTGGAGTATTTCTTAAAGGCTGGCCTGACTTAAGAAGGTTGTATTTGATCATTGAAGAGATGTATCGCCCAGAAGTGTGAACAGAGGAGCTGGAGCGTCAACGTGAAGAAGACGAAGGAGACACTTGCTCTGCCCCCCGCACATCGGAGGGTCTGCTGAAGTGGTCTCCAGCTCCAGCAGCATTCACCTGAGCGATGGCCCCACCTGAAGCACCAACTCTTCCAGCCTGGTCCAGAAGGTCCACCAGAGCCTTTACTTCCTCAGACAGCTGAGGAGCCCCGTCCTGACCTTCTACAGGTGTGTGGAAGACCAAGTCTCTGCAGAGAGTGAAGGCTGCTCAGAACGTTGTGGGAGCCACACTTACCACCACTGTGGTCATCTACTCCTCCAGATGCAGGAGATCCACGAGACTCCTCCCACCCTGCTCCTCCCAGGAGGCCAGCTGCAGAGCATCAGGAGCAGAACCAGCAGACTGCTTCAGCTCCGTCAGTCTGCTCCTGCTGTTACTGTTGAACATCTTGTTCTGGAGGGTGGAGGTGGGAGATTTACTGGGACCCAAGTAGATTTGTTCCATCCCATGAACATTTGATCTTAACGTGACGCAAACAACAATAAAGTTTCTTGAAATCTTTGAAGATGCTGCTGCTGGTCTCGGCGATGGTTCAGAGGATCACACCTGCAACCGTCTCCACTTCAGTGTCCAATCAAGCGCCTGCGTAAAGTCCAGGTGTAATCACTTCTCATCACCCGGAGGTTCAAGTCCCTTCTGTGACCCTGGCTGGTGATAGATCAACATCAATTAACTTGTCTTAAAATAGTGGAAGAAAAGTTCAGCTGAACGTGCTCACTCTCCACCATCCTCCTCCTCCTCGGACCTCTGGGCCCGAAAACCTGCAAAGAAAAACAGGAAACAGCAAAAACAGATTAAATTAGATTAGATAGAACTTTATAGATCCCTTGTGACGAGGCGATCCTGTTGGAAAGATTTCTTAAACTCTGTCCTTGGAACAGTTAATAATCACCTCTGTATGTTGGACTAAAGACGTCCATCTCGTTATGGAGTCGGTTCCAGGGAGAGCAGGGATGGTCCAGACATCTTTCCACAGCCACCTCTTCTGGGAGGACTCCAAGGTGTTCCCATGCACACACAGACACAGTCTCTCCAGTGTGTCTTGGGGTCTCCTCCCAGTTGACCATACCTGGAAAACCGCCCTAAGACGGTGTCATGGGGACATCTTTAACCGAACACACCTCAACTGGACACTGGTTGCAGAACCATGTCTCAAGATGAGTCTGTATCTAGGCAGTACCTCTCACACGAGCTCAGGCTCCTCTCCCACCAGAGGTGACGCTCCACGTCCTAAGAGTCACTTTGGCTTCTGCACCCTCGACTTGTGTGGCCCCTCCTGCAGGTGGAGGGCCCACAGGAAGACAAACCCATGCAACTCATTTAGGTTGAGCCTGACTGGGCCCTAAGGGCAGAGTCCCGATCACCAGGTTCTCGCTGCCAAGATCTTCTCCCTGGCCTGGAACCAGGGTGGAGCCCCACCCTGTAAGCACATCTGTGTGAAGGACGTTGAACTCACTGTCTTTTGTCTACACTAGTATCGTGAATGACTCTTGGGCCGGTCTGTCTTGGGGGACCCTACCAGGGGGGATCTCCACCGACAGCAGAACTCCTAGGATCATTCAGGGACACAAACTTCTCCGCCACATTAAGGTGGTGATTCAAGGACGATGTCGTTTGTTCCAGAACTATTACAATCAAACTTTTCTTTCTCTCCAGTGTTTGAGGCAACACCCAGAGTCCCGAAGAAGAAGAACGGGTGTGATGTTTACAGAGTAGTTGAAGATGTCACTGTAGAATAATTCAACTTTTATTGGGTCTTGTTGTTTCCCGGAGCCCTCAGAAGATTCAGTGGGTTTCATAATTAAAGGTTTGGTGCTCCGTCCTGGACTGACACCAGTTTTCTGTATATTTCACAACAACCGGTATAAACATGAAATAAAACACAAATGTAGGGCAAGTTGTTAGAAAGCACCATCTTTTTGTTGCATCCAAGTAAAATGAATACTCTGGTTGTTTCAAACGATAGCAGTTTTTTAGGCTGATTCTGTTTACATGAGGACGAGCGACGCAGTGAAGCCGTTCCTAATCCTCTGTGCTGTGGCTGACGTGATAATAACAGAGTAATTACTGCTCTCGTGGCAGCGCTGGCTGATTGACAGCTTATTTAATCAGACACGGTCAAGAAGATGAGAAGCACGGTTTGGAAACAGGAAGTTAATGAAGCTGGAGGGATGAGCGACAGGAACAACACGGACACGCTCACCCGTCTCCGTATAATTGAAACCTTATTTAGTAGAACAAGGTGATGCTGATTCACCATTTTTAAAACCACTGCAAGAAACAAGTTTCAGTTCAGCACAGGGCAAAGATTAAAAGACTTTATTGTTAAGAACCGGTTCTGAGGAGTTGGCCTGATTGGACCTTTTGGTTCAGGATGGACGTGCTTTTGGAGAACTTTGTTGTGGTTTTAACAACCAGGAATTTCCTTCATACACTTCATCCCAACAAGCTACATGAAGGAATTTAACTTCCATAGAAAACAAATTTCATGCGAGGTGGGAGTGCATCAAGGATCAGCACTGAGCCCCTTCTTGTTTGCTCTGGTGATGGATCGACTAACAGATGAGGTCAGGCAGGAATCCCCGTGGACGATGATGTTTGCAGATGACATTGTGACCTGTGGTGAGAACAGGGAACAGGTGGAAGAGAACTTGGAGAGGTGGAGGTATGCACTTGAAAGAAGAGGAATGAAAGTCAGTCGTAGTAAGACAGAGTCCATGTGTGTGAATGAGAGGGAGGAGGTGGAACAGTGAGGCTACAAGGAGCAGAGGTCACAAAGGTGCAGGACTTCAAGGACTTGGGGTCCACTGTCCAGGAACATGGGGAGTGTGGTAAAGAGGTGAAGAAGAGAGTCCAGGCAGGATGGAGTGATGGAGAAAAGTTTCAGGAGTGATTTGTGACAAAAAGGGTGTCAGCAAAGGTCAAAGGAAAAGTTTACAAGACAGTGGTGAGACCAGCTATATTGTATGGTCTGGAGACAGAGACATGGACAAAAAGACAGGAGACAGAACTGGAAGTAGCAGAAATGAAGATGTTGAGGTTCTCCTTAGGAGAGACAAGGATGGAGAAGATCAGGAATGAGATCATCAGAGGTACAGCACAGGTTGAACAACTGGGAGATAAAGTTAGAGAGGACACACTGAGATGGTTTGGCCATGTCCAGAGGAGGGACAGTGGTTTGGACATGTCCAGAGGAGGGACAGTGGTTTGGACGTGTCCAGAGGAGGGACAG
>NC_056519.1:2848766-2860841 GCF_014905685.2 Nematolebias whitei | reverse complement strand
TCCAGAGGAGGGACAGTGGTTTGGACGTGTCCAGAGGAGGGACAGTGATTTGGACGTGTCCAGAAGAGGGACAGTGGGTATATTGATAGAAGGATGTTAGAAATGCAGCTGCAGGAAAAAGACAAAGAGGAGATATATGGATGCAGTTAGAGAGGACATGAAGGTAGTTGGAGTGAGGACAGAGTGAGGTGGAGGAGGAGGACTCACTGTGGTGACCCCCTGAAGAGGAAAAAACCGAAAGAAGAATTAAAAAAGCAAATAAATTAATTTATTTAAAAATGCCATTTGTTCTTGACTTTTTGCAACTTTTGGAAACTTTTCCCTGAACATTATAAACTGGTGGAGTCCCAGTTTGAACATTCTTCACACGTTCAAACTGGTGGAGTCCCAGTTTGAACATTCTTCACACGTTCAAACTGAGAAACTCATTTAGACCTCCTGGATCCAGGATCTGGTTCTTTCAGTCTCTGTTCAAAGTTTGTGGTCATAGGTGAGGATAGGAACGAAGACCGACCGGTAAACAGAGACAGGGGCGGTCCTAGGCTCTTTGGAGTCCTGGGCGTCAGAATTCACAACAGTTGAAACTCGAGTTTCACACGTTGTTTTTTTATTTGTATCTTTAAACAGACCTTCACAAAAAGATAAACATGTAATTATTATTTGTTACAAATCACACATTTATTTAACAAGGTTATAAAACTGATTTACAAGCACAAAATATTTATGACCCCCCCCACACAACCTGTGTCAGACCTCAGCAGAAGCTACACGCCCTGCACCTGGTGGAGGACACCCCCCCCCCCCCCCCCTCTCAAGTGGACTATAGGAGACCAATACGTAGGTCAGGCAGGCTGTATGGAATAATGCTTTGTATTTTTAAGGGGGTGGACACTCGTGCCTACATCGTCCATATCAGACACCACGGCTGAACAGTTTCACCACAATGGACCGGAACAGTATCTGCAGTGATCCGCCTGTCAAGCCCACGCACATCTGGTTCTTTCAGTCTGAACGTCGTTCGTCGCCTCTGCAGATCACAAAGAACGTCGCAAGGCGGTTTCATCTCCAGTCATCCGGTTTTTAAAAGAAACGGCAGGAAAATGTGCTGATTCACTTAAAAACCGGACTCACCGGTCTCCACGCAGATATACAGCTCGCCTGTAAATGAATAAAGACGCCAGGAGATCACAGTGCAGGTCCCAGCACCGTGAACACAGGTCCGCCTCTGTGGGGCCAAGTTTCTGTTGCTCAACAGGAAACCAACAAAAGCAGAAAGAGAACTTCACCTGGACCAGAACAACTTTCCACGATCTGCCTAAAAGCAGCCGATGATCATCTCCGTCTCACAAATGACCGTAATCCAGCGGGCCGAGCCCACCTTCAGCTCTTGTTGTTTTCAGTACCACTTTACAGTGAGGCCCCACTTATAGATGGCTAATAAACAGTTTATAGATACGTTAATTCGTCTATAAACACTTTATAAATCGTTAATAACTGTTTATTATGCACTAATTAAGAGTGACAGAGACAAAACGGATCAGTTTCTTGCCAAATATTGAGCCAAATCTGTTCACCTATCTAGAGTTGTTATATTAAACATTTCGGACTAAGTTTATACCTTGTAAACACAATAAACATTTGTAAACATTTTTTTAGCATATAATATTGTACTTTATCACTGCATTCAACTTATTACATATAGGTGAACAGATTTGGCAAGAAACTGGTCAGTTTTGTCTCTGTTGCCCTTAATTAATGCATAATAAACAGTTATTACTGATTTATAAAGTGTTTATAGAGGAATTAATAATGTAAACTATTAACCATGTATAAGGGGAGCCTTATTGTAAAGTGGTGCCCGTTCTCTTTAGCATCGAGGTGTTTAAACAAAATGTGGCTATCCCATTTGAAAAGTGCATGTAAATGTTTATATGTGTAAAAAATAAATATTAAATAAAATGATACAAAATTAAGACAAAGCAACGCAGAACAACTGAGATAAATAACTTATTAAAAATGGAAAACATCCAAACGGAGACACGAATACGCCAAAAGCAGAAAAACAGGATAAACAACAAAAAAAAAAAGACAAGATAGACGAGAGGAACAACAAATGAGACAAAACGTAAAATAAAGGAGTTAGAAAAGAACAATATGAACGACTAAATGTTTTGAACTTTGTGCAAAATAAAAAACAAACGTCACAAGACGGACCGATTGTTTCAAAAGTTTATTAAAAAAAAAATCACACAGATTTGAAGACTGTCCAAAAACACAAACAAAAACATTAAAAAGTAGCTTGTAAACACAGAACAGCAACAAAAACAAACAACAACACACTGAAGTTACCACAGGGTCAACAAAAACAAACAAAGAGCCTTTAGTTAAACATTAAAGTAAAATATTTTCAGTATTTCTACCGACATGTTTCAATAAAAACATCTACGAAGCTTCGCCCGAACGTCTTCGGCTCGATAAATGACAAACGTTTCTTTACAAACTGGATAATAAATCTTTACACTGTTTGTTTACTAATCTTTTAATAAATAACAGATGATTTTCCTGTCTGAGGGATTTGAACAGTGAATGTTTGTAGTTTTCTAGATGAGTGTTTTGAACGGACAATGAAGTAAACCTAAATGTTTTTGATGCAAGACATTCAAGTGGACAGAGGGAGGTTTTTTTTTGTTCCGAGGCGGCGCAGAGTGACGGAGAAATTTATTCTACCACCAGGTGTGGAGTCAGAGGGGGGCCAATGGTGGCCTTGGCCCCCATAGATTAATCGTTGGGAACCCCAGTGATTTGAGGAAGCTGAACTTTTAAGCAACATAAAAACTAAAAAGCAGTTTTCTCAGCTGACTGGGTGGTTGGTTTACATACATAAACGGTGACGGCCATCTTGGATTTTGACTTGACCTTTCTTACACCTTGATGCAGCCACACACCAAAATGGAAGTCAGTACTTGTTTTTCAAGTTATCCTTGTGACGGGAGGCAAAAGGTGAACCAGATAAAAAGTCAAAGTTCAGTTTTATCTGCGCCGGTTAAGTGAGGTGATGATCAGAGGGGCGGAGTTTCGTCCACCGTCACTCGGACCAGGACTGAAGAACGGGTAGAGCTTCTCCGTAAAGGAGCAGCCGGTAAACGAGTGAAGGAGAACTGCAGCGTCGACGTCGTAAAACAAAACCTGACCCTCCTCGTAATCCACGGACACTCGCACCTTCTGGACGTCGTCGTTCACAGACAGAGGGACGGGACTTTGATCCAGAGCGACAAACTCCTTCCTGTTCTGAAGCCGTACGGCCCAGAAGCCGGTCTCTGGGTTTAGGTTCAGGTCTACCTTCTTGTTGACGGATTCCCTGGCAACTCCGAGAGTCCACGCAGTTTTTCCTCGGACCTGGACGTCGTAGTAGAACCTCCCGCAGGAGAACCCCTGCTTTCCCAGGACATGAAGAGCCGTTTCGAACCTTCTCGAGCTGTACGGTAGTTTCTTGGGTCCGTCTCCGCAGTGGACCCGTTTACCATCATCGGACAGGACGAGGGCGGGATGTGCAGTCTCGGGGTCCAGAGTCACGCTGACTGCAAACTGAGGGATGTTCTTCATCTCAGAGTCCTGCAGCTTCTTCATGGCGTCTCGGACCGTCTCCATCAGATGATTCATGGCTCTGACCATCGCCGTCCTGGTCAGACCTTCGTACGCCACCAGACAAACGCTCACCTGCGTCCGGTCTGGATATGGAGAGCCAGCGTTCAGGACCGGGAGGCTCTGCAGGAGGAGGACTGGGTCTTTGGAGCGGGAAAGTTGCTCCACCTGAACGCGCCTCCTGGTCAGCTGTGAGACCTCCTGCTCCAGCTCAGAGATGACACTTTGGGCCTGTTTCTCAGCAGCTTTCTGCTTCTCTTCGATCATCTCAATGAGCTCCGTCTGGGCTCCTTCCAAGTTCTGGATCAGGGAGGTGAAGATCTGAATGCCATCTGCCATCTCTTGGTCTGCAGACTCCTTGATGAGCTTCACCGAGCGTCGGAGCTCCTGAATCTTCAGCCTCCGCTGCCAGATCACCTGCTGGATCCCGGCCTCCATTTTCCTGAGGTCTGCCTTCTTCTCTTCGTAAACGTCTCCCACGGGAACGACCCAGTGGTTTCTGTGGCTCGAAGCCCTGCAGCTCTGACAGACGAGCCTTTCTTCGTTCTTGCAGTAGAGCTCCAGAGGTTCGTCGTGCTCGGCGCACACGCTTTCAGATGACTTCTCCACAGAGCCAAGGAGAATGTTGCAGCTGGACAACATTTGATGAAAACGGACATTAGCTCCAAAGAACAAGATCAGACACGTCAGGCCGAACGCCACCAACAGACGGGGCTTTAGAGACGTCTGCTTGGGTCCAACAGGAGGACCATCAGAAGGTTTTGGTGTCACAACGTGCTGCTGTGAGCAGATGGAGGATCTCCTTCCAGCTGACTGCCGGTGCTGGACGGCCAGCTCAGATATGAACGTGTTCACTCCCAGTTTCTGCTTCTTGTCCACCGGCTCTTTACACATGGGGCACTGCCGCTGGGAGTTTGTCTTCAAATGCTGCACGATGCAGTTTCTGCAGAAGTTGTGTCCACACGGCAGCGTGACGGGCTCCGTGAAGACGTCCAGACAAATGCAGCACCAAAGGTGCTCCTCCGACAGCTCGTAGCTGGTGACGGACATGCTGCTCGTCTGAAGACACAACGACAGAAAGACCAACTTTATTTTACCTTCAGCCTTTTCCCATCCTCAAAAACATCCAGTGGTTTCAGTAAAATAATAAACGATGCAACGTTTCACTGTAATTTTAAGGTTTGATCCCCGGTCACTGCAAACCCCGTGGTGTCGCTGGGCAGCACACCTCATCCCCAAAATGCCCCCCGGGCGCCTTCAATAGCTGCCCACTGCACCACCTGGTGGTGGATGGGTTAAATGCAGAGACTAATTTTGCCATTGTATGGAAACATACAGAGATTACATTATTATTAAAAACCAAAGCAGTGACCGTACTCACCTGTCGGAGCAGCCCGACTGCCTGAACATGTGAAGATGAACATGATGTGTCAGCAGGAACACGCCCTCAGGAAGCCTCGTCTGCCAAGTTCTGCTGCGAGTCCTCCCCCGGGAGACGTTTGATCCTCCTCCGGGACACGGGTCCCTGGCGGGGTGGTCCCCCTCCTTCAGTTGCTTGAAGCAACATGAATTCAGCCACAGACGTGTCAGAAAGCACGTTTCGAGACAATTCCTGAAAATCCAGGATCCGTTTGTGCCGGGGACACTTTTAAAGGCGGTCCGGACCGTGCAGAACCATCGAACCCATCGGCACAGATTGAATCCTGCCCGGTCTGTTCCTGCGGTCTCTGATCCTGTTTGTAGGGCTGCAGCAGCTCGCTTCGATAAGACGGGCCCATGGAGCTTAAACACTTAAAAACAATCAACAAAACTTTAGACAGACATGAAGGGAGCGTAAAACGGGGGTACTAGATTTGTGCCTCCGTGTTTGTCAACAGACGAGCTGCAACGTTTTGGACGCTCTGCGATCGCTGCAGGGAGCTCTGGTCCAACCCCCAAAACAAAGAATTACAATAATCCAAACACGATGTAATAAATGTGTGGACGGCCCTCTCCAGATCAGGCCGAGGAAGGTGAGGTTGTCAGTACTGAGGATGTTGCTCTGGTCTATCACGGTGAGGGATATGAGTTAAGAAGCCAAGCTCTGGATTTCCTGGTCCGTCTATGTCCAGACCCTCTCCTGCGGTAACGAGGTTTAGATCAGGACTGACAGAACCAGATCCTGGACTCAAGCAGCTGAAATGAACTCCCTCCAGCCTTAGAGATCGGAGGATCTCTGAGGGGAGCCGCTGCGCCTCCTCACTGAAAGGAGTCAACTGAGGTGGTTCACACTTCTGGAGGTTTTCTGGGCTTGTCCCAGATGAAGAAGAGTCTGGGTCAGATCCAAAAGTCTCTTTAGGATCATGAATCCTCTCCAGCCTGGGAACACCACAGAGCTTCCCTCCTGGACCTGAAACCTCTGTGACCCGAGAGCTGGAGGAGTTTATTGTTTTACTGTAACCACCTGCTGGGGCAGCTGTGGTGTAGAGGTAGGGCAGCCGACTTGGGACCAGAAAGTCACACGTTCAACTCCCCACCATGCCCACATGTGGTGCCCTTGCCCCCCAGGCGCTTATATAGCTGCCCACTGCTCCGCCTGGGTGTATCTCAGCTGGGATGGGTTAAATGCAGAGCAGTTTAGGTGCGTCTCTATAAAATGTTATAATATATAACAATCAGGTCTCTCTTGTAAATGAGTCCAGAGGCTCAATGGGACTAACTCGTATAAATAAAGGTTGAATGAAAGAAAAGAAAAAATAAAGGAGGCCAGATAATTCAGCCACCGTCACATTTCTCTCACGGGACAGGCTTTGGTACTTTTGGCATCATTGTAAAAAATAAAGACAGGATCAAACCTTGGTTTCAAAGATCTGCATGTTTTCTTTGTATCAGGATTAAAAATGCCAAACGAACGAGAAGAAACGCTGACTCGACAACAAACATCCCGTACAGAAGGTTAACGAGTCCACGGATCCGAATCAACAGGTTAGTCACATTTCAATTAAAAAATAATAAAAACTAATAGGACTAGATAAACCACGTTCCCTGTAACAAAGTGGGTGTTATCAGATATTTTAGCTGAAACTAAGCAGACAGCTAAAAGCAGCAAATCAAGAACAGAAATGTTAAAGTAGAAAAATGTTAGCTGAAGGTTAAAAGTAGTAAAGTCTTTCTAAAAGCTGCTTCGAAGCTAAAAGTAGGCGGAGTCCACTCATCCATTAGGCGTCTCCGTTTAGTTGAAAGTTTTCCAAATATCGGAGCTTCCTTCATATTTTTCTTTGTTTCTCTGAATAATTAGTTTCACATGCTCAGGACAGTCTGAGCCTGGGTACAACCAGAGCTGTAAAAAGATCGACCTGTTCCGAGTCTTCAGTTCCTGCTCAGATCCGTGAAGAAGACAAGTCTTAATAATTGTCCATAAAACTGCTCTGTGTTTGTCCTCAGAACAATGGTAACATCTGGTAACGGCTGGCTTATCATTGTTCCATCTTGGCACACATCCCAGCTGATTGAGGACAGGCAGGACATCTTTGTTGCTTCTTGAGAACCGACCTTTGTTGGTGTTGCTGTAAAATCTGCTAAACGTATCCTCATACTCTCAGGTCCGGCCTTGTCCTTGTCGTCCACATAATTTAATTGTCTGGTGTTGTGCTCTGCAGGAAAAACATGGGGCGACTCATTTTCACAGGATTGTCATCTGTTGGTACAGAGTACGCAGCAGAAACAGGACACGTGCACGAGTCACACTCCTGAGCACTGATTTATTTTTGGAATAAGCTGCGTGACTTCAACTCATCACGCTCACTGACCTGGTCCATGCTGGCGTTATCTGGTACTGTACGCATTCAGAATGAAAGGTACATCAGTGGTACTGTCCCAGGCTTCTAGCAGATAAAATTAATTAACTAAATTAAAAATTCAAAAATACTTTATTAATCCCAAAGTGAAATTATTTGTTGCTGTAACTCATTATCCTCATTTCATTAAGAGATGTTATAGATGCTGATGGCTGTAGACAGGAAGGATCTCTTGTAAAGGTCCATCCCACAGTGGATCCTAAGAAACTGGCTGCAGATGCCGTCCGATCCGTCCACCCAGACTCGGCTGGCCTCTCAGTTCCCCCAGGCTGTAGGACCGCCTGAATGTCGAGTAGAACTCCTCCCAGAGTGATGGCCACGCCTCCCAGCAGTCTGCCGAGCTCCTCGCCACTGCGGACATCCAACTGTAGGTGCCGAGGGACGATCCTGTCCTTCTGCTGTCATGAGCCGTGTTTTCTGCTAGTTCCAGGATCTCAGTGGTCAGGCACTCGAGCACAGCTGGCAGGTAGATGAGAATGCATCCACAGAATATCCTTTCAACTCATTTGAGATTTGGGGCTGTAGTTGAGATATTATTTGAGCTTTTGAGATGTTAATCAGCTGCTGTTGGTTGTAGAAAACTGCCTTGTTGCCATGGTTACGCATCATAACAAATGTCCAAAACTAAAAAAGTTTCAGTAAAAATCCTTCCAGCTGCACAGCATCCGATACCAGAGGAAACAATCATCCCAAAAACTGATTCTTCCCCCAACAGCTTACTCCAATGTGGAACAAACCAGTTTTGCTTGTGATAAGATGGTCTCTTTGGTACGCCCCCTCCTCCAATGTTTTAGTTTGGTTCCTACTGTGTTTCTGCACTTCATGAAGAAGAGCCAGAAGCCCCATTGTTTGAGTGTATAAGGCAAAGCGACCCGACATGTTCACTACAGGGGTGTTTTTTAAGGTTGTTTTCACACCAGATAGTCCGGTAGACTCGGTTCATTTCGGGACCAATATTCATGAGCTTTTGTTACATTTGAGCTGGTGCGTTTGCGTTCACACTGCACTGTGCAGTCGAGTCAACCTGTTGAACCAACCTGTTCCCTCGCTCGCCTGTGGGGGCGCTGCACCAAGAACTACTGAAAGAAACGACATAAAAACCTCTGAAGACACGTCTTCTTCTTCTTCTTCTGGAAAAAAAAACAAAAAGGGAGTGACGTCAAGTTTTAGCAGTTATACGAGTTCTGTTTTGTTATTTTTTTAAATGGACTCAGCATGAGCAGAAGATGAGGCAAGAAGACCATGGAGAATATTGTTTATCACACAAGGCAGCTGACGGCTCCATATGAGCTAAGAGAAATGTGTGTTTGTTTGTCCTGCACTGTACTCCACTTGTGGAGCGGGTCTCGGTCTGTTTACATTCACACTGTACTGGAACCGCGCTGGAGTTCGCTTCTACGAGACTGAGACCTAGGTTTTAGCCCGGGCCAGAGTTCGCCTTTTTGTTCCGTGACAGAGTTCGATGGCGCGTTCACACCTTCCCAAACGAACCGGACTTTCAAGGAAAACGAGCTAGAGTTCGATTAAAGCGGACTAACAGGGCTGGTGTGAATGCACCCTTAAGCTAGTAGGACTTTGAAGAAGTTCAATTTTTATACATGATAAACTAAATCACATAAAATTAATTGGCTACACAAGTTTCTGCAGAAAGAAAAGCTTTGCAGAGAGTGGTGAAGGCTGCACAGAAGATGTTGGAGTCAGCCTCCCCACCATCACAGACATCTACACCTCCAGATGCAGGACGAGGGCCACCTGCATCATGAAGGACTCCACTCACCCAGCACACACACTTTTTGCCCCGCTCCCCTCAGGAAGGAGGTTAAGGAGCATTAAGTGTAGAACCACTAGACTGAGGAACAGCTTCTACCCTGAGGCTGTTAGACTCATGAATCTCTAACCAGAATAATCACTGTGAAAAATCACATCATGTTGCTGCTGATCTGTGGTACAGAGTCCTGATGACTCCTAACTTGTGCTCCAAAGGGTGATGGGAGTCAAACTGCAAATACTGGTCTGTGTGGGTGGGTTTGCGGTACACCTCAGTTTGCAAATGTCCTCTATCAGAGACTGAGACCTCACAGTCCAAGAAAGCCAACCTGCCATTTTTTACATCTTCTCGCGTGAACTTGATGTATTTATCCACAGAGTTGATGTGGTCAGTAAAATGTTGGACTTTCAGTGTCAGGAGGGTGATCAGTCTTACATCGGGGAAACTAAACAGCCTCTGGCCAAAAGGATGGCCCAGCACAGAAGATCAACATCATCAGGCCAAGACTCTGCAGTCTACACTCATCTCCAGGCCAGAGGTCACTCTTTCAGGGATGAAGATGTTCACATCCTGGACAGAGAGGAACGATGGTTTGAGAGAGGAGTAAAGGAGGCCATCTTTGTGAAAAGAAACCGTCCATCATTAAACAGGGGTGGAGGCCTCCGGGTTCAACTGTCCCCCTCTTACAATGCTGTGATTGCTAGTATCACTCAGCCCTCTGTGAACAGTAAACAGCCATCAGGTGCTAATGATCCATTGTTAGGCTGATGGTCCTTCTTGAGCATGTGATCAGCTGGTTTTGGTTGTCAGCAGCAAAACTGGTTGATCCACTCTGAGAAGGTGCTATTTAAGAGACTGAGCTGAAAACAGCACCTCAGACTGAGGAAGTCTCTCGGATGAAAGACGTTTCTACATTTTTTTTGTTTTGTTTTTTGAATGTCCGGAGGACCAGATTTAACTTTTTTAGACCTTTACACGTTGTCATTCCTTTTCTGTCTCAACAGGTCTCTCTTGTAAATGAGTCCACGAGGCTCAATGTGATTAATCTGTCTAAATAAAGGTTGAAAAAAAAATCAGACTTCATAACACAGAAACACACAATGAGCAGAAAAGCTGCAGATCTCCTGTTCTCATGTAAAGTCTGAGCAGGTTGGTGTCGGTTCGACCCGTTGTCCTGACGGTCAGAACCTCGTTAGGCTCAACGTGTTGGAGTGACAACTTCTCCATTTGCTTGTAGCTCAACAGAACATCCAGGAAGTTCAGCTGGAAGTCTGCCAAAATAAACTGCCACCCTGACTGTAAATACAAGGTGTGTGTGTGTGTGTGTGTGTGTGAGTGTGAGTGTGAAAATAATTGGCTCCTGAGGGGATTTAAAGTTTGTGCTGGAACTCTTAAGTTTGCAGAAATCCTTGAGCTGAAACACATTTGGACCAATCACACGTCGTGTGGAAGTTCCCTCCAATCAGCACATTCTCCACTAACGAGCCTCGACACGGAGACGGGCGGACGCCGCCGACTTCCCCGGTAATTAATCCTGATAACTGACGCCTGAGTCGCAGGAAAACGTTCTCCGCTCCATTAGACGGTTGCGTTTGATGAGTCGGCGTCAAGTAGCCCCGCCTTTCCTGTCAGCGGGTCATGTGATCAGGGCAGCAGGAGTTATTAATGGCACTGAACGTGACGGGGCTCCACCTGGTCCCCCCCTCGAGGCTTTTTGTTTGAAATTATTTCTGACTGTCCAGCAGCTGATCCAGCCCACCTGATGAGCCCGTCTTAGCATCTCCCTAAAATAATCCACCAGGTGTTTTAGGCTCACCTGGGTTTTTTAAGAGATCTGGTTCTGATCCAGTCGTTAACTCAGGACTTCTGGTCCTTGTTCAGTCGTGGAGACCACAAGAGAACCAGTCATGATCATGGAACTAGAAGAAACGACAGAAAAAAGGAAAGAAAACCTCAGAGTTTTAAATAAACACCTGGTCTGACCGGTTTGCTCTCAGATTATGTTCATGACTCTCAGCTACTACCACCCACAACTTTAGCTCGTTGTATGAAGAACGGACTGAGCTGAAACCATTTTTTGTGTTTGCCGAACTCTAAAAGTTGATCTAGATTCATTTCTGATTTTCATAAAAATCTGTTTGAGATATTTTGCTAACAGATAAGAGGACACTGGTTTGACTTTCTGTATCTGAACCTGCCTGACCCTCAAAGACTGCCTGCCATCGTACGAGGACCACGGTTTGGTTCCTAATAGGACGACTGGTCCTGATGAGGTGTGGAGGTACCAGAAAAGACCATAAACCAGGTTCCTAAACAGGATTACATGATCGCCAAGACGGGTAGTTTCTAACTTTACTTACCTCAAAACCAGGACTGTTTTTTTGGGTAAGTCCACCTGGATCATCTGCTGTGGTTCTGGTTCCTGGCGTTGGTGCTAAACGTCCAGAAAGGTCCAGGTTCCTATCAAAGGTTCCTGTAGTTGAAACAATTAAAGTCAGAACCGGCTGCGTTCTCCAACGAGTCTACAAAATTACACCCCCCCCCCTTTTTTTTTCTTTCTTTCTTCTTATTTTTTCCCCCTCCATTTTTTTTCCCCCTTGTCCTGTCCGGCATTGTGACACTCAGAATGATTGTCTGTGTCAAGGTAAAGAGAGAAAAAAAAGAAAAGAAAAAAGATAAAAAAAAAAAGAAAAAAAGGGAAAAAAAAGAGAGAAAAAAAAGAAAAAAAGGGGAAAAAAAAGAGAAAAAAAGGAGAAAAAAGGGGAAAAAAAAGAGAAAAAAGGGAAAAAAGGAGAAAAAAGGGAAAAAAGAAAAAAAGGAGAAAAAAGG
>NC_056519.1:2846513-2848666 GCF_014905685.2 Nematolebias whitei | reverse complement strand
CCCCCCCCCCCCCCCACACTGTCTGTGTGTGTTAAACAGTAAAATAAAGTCATGAGGACCCGCCCCCCAAGAGAGACGTGTATTGGGCAGCTATGTGAACTCCCGGGTGAGATGAAGATGAATGTTTTTGGCAGCAGGAAGCTCGTCAGCTCGTCAATAAATAAATAAATCCATAAACTGTCTGCAGCAGCGTGGGGTTAAAAGCCTGTGAAAAAAGTTGGGGCTTATAGACCGGAAAGTACGGTAATTAAATATCTGTGCTTCAAATCGACAAATTTTCCCTCCAAATATTGGTCGGCAGCATCTTGATCCCGCCTCAGTTCAGTTTCGGTAAGTTCTCGATGCTTGAAGCTCCTGACAGGAAACATCCGAACGTTCAGGCCGAAAACTCGCAGCAAAATAAAGATTCCCACGAATAACGATAAAAACAACAGTAAAATCTGTTTATCCTCATCTCAAGTCTAATCCTGGAGATTAAATCCTAAACGAGGGGCCAGCTGCAGAGGTGGGCAACAAAATAATGTGCACGGCCAAGAGTTTTAACTGCCAACATAAAAACAGGCTGGGATTTTCAAAATAAAATGTAAACAGGATTCAGTGATTTTTAGATTTATTTTTGAGTCACCAACGTCAAAGGTGATCATTTAGTTTTACGGTTGAAACAAAACGTTAGTTTTGCTTTAATTGTTTGTTTATTCCTGTTGGAACGCATGTCATCCAGACCAGCGCTTCAAAGGTCGGGGCCCCACTGCGGGTGCAGGTCTCAGGTCCTGAGCAGACCTCAGACGACCTTCACAGTAGCAGACACTGTTCAAGAATAAATGAAAGAGTTTGTGGAGCTTCTAGCCCGTGTTGAATCCTGCTGTCATCGAGGTTTGGAGATTTAAATCCACAGAGTTCGGGGTCACCAGCAGCGACTGCTGTCGATGTTCTGCGGATCACAAGCTGCACCGGATCAAGTCCGGCGGCGTCTTCTGCCGACATGAAAACACAAAGTAAAGCTGAAGCCAGGTTCAGTCTGAAATCTGTTTTCACACCTGGTGTGCGTAAATCAAACACGTTTTTAAACCTTCAGACAGGCCAGAGGCTGCAGAGGAAATGAAAAGTACTTATTGTAATTATTCATTACTTCCTCATGTGTCTCCTCATGAGGATGTGACAGGATGTCAGGAATTCAGTTTAAAATGAAAAGGTGTGGGTGCGAGGTTCTCAGTGACCACAGGGGGGCGCTGCACACCTGCTCTTTAAACGACTACAACATCTGGATCATCTCCTCTGGTCCCAGGCTTCACTTCTGTTCAGTCGGTTTCATCAAATTTCTCTTTTTTTTTTCTCAGCAACAACAACAAAAAAAGCTTGAGGTTCAAAATAAATGTAAAAAAAAAACACTCGGGTGAACCTGGTTATCACTAATGAGGAGGGCAGGGAGGGACAGGGATTTGCATGTGAGTTCAGTCTGCACAAAACACAAGAACATGGAGCTACAGGAAGGAAACAGTCAAATGTTACAAACAGTCATGGAATAAAAAAAAAAAAAACATCTGACAAAAACAGAAATATACTAAATTAAAATCTTAATGAATTATTGTCTCGTCCTTGTGGAGCCAGGACCCTCTTCCTGTTCTGTGGAGTAAGTGTCCCATTACCCCCCACCAAGGATTACTCTCCCCATGTCCTCAAAAACCTCCAACACTTGGGTCTCCTCAGGTCCAGATGTTTGAAGACTGTTGTTATTCACAGACCTGGAACAACCTAAATAAAAATCAATGTTGCTGAGGTAAACAGTTACTTTTATTTATTTTTTAAATAAGGTCCAAATGTTTAAACATTTGACAAGTTTTCTGTTTCATGTTGAAAAAAATTTGGACTCGAAGTTTACTAACTGTTGTTTATTGTTGTTATTTACATTTTCCTGTTTATTGCTATTAACATTTTTCTGTTGTTTATGGTTGTCATTTACATTTTTCTGTTCATTGTTGTTATTTACATATTTTCTCTTGTTTATCGTTATTTACATTTTTCTGTTATTTTTGTTATTTACATTTTTCTCTTGTTTATCGTTATTTACATTTTTCTGTTTATTGTTATTTACAGTTTTCTGTTTATCATTCTTATTTACATTTTTTTGTTTATTGTGGTTATTTACATTTTTT
>NC_056519.1:2841616-2846503 GCF_014905685.2 Nematolebias whitei | reverse complement strand
CATTCTTATTTACATTTTTTTGTTTATTGTGGTTATTTACATTTTTTCTATTGTTTATCATTGTTATTTACATATTTCTGTTTATTGTTATTTACAGTTTTCTGTTTATCATTGTTATTTACATTTTTTTGTTTATTGTGGTTATTTACATTTTTTCTATTGTTTATCATTGTTATTTACATATTTCTGTTTATTGTTATTTACATATTTCTGTTTATCATTGTTATTTACATATTTCTGTTTATTGTTGTTATTTACAGTTTTCTGTTTATTGTTATTTACAGTTTTCTGTTTATTATCGTTATTTATATTTTTCTGTTTATTGTTGTTATTTACAGTTTTCTGTTTATTATCGTTATTTACATTTTTCTGTTTATTGTTGTTATTTACATTTTCTGTTTATTGTTATTTACATTTTTCTGTTTATCGTTATTTACATTTTTCTGTTTATTGTTATTTACATTTTCTCTCCCTCTGTCTGTATCCGGTGTTCTACTGGGCGATGAAGACCGTGGACGTGTTGGGATTGTGGACAGCCTTTAAAGTTCCTCAGAAGTCCGTCAGTGTTTCTCTCGTGTCTTCACATCCTGAAGGCTGATGTTTACTCCGTCAGATGTTTCTCACTGTTGTGGTTGTGACTAAAATCACGCCTTTTTGTTCTCAAATGAACCTCGAGAGCTCGTTCTGTGATAAACTGCCGGCAGAACTTGCTCGTTGCAGGGTAAGCACCATGTGCTGTGGGATTGGTCAGAACTTTGTGGCCGCGTTTATGCAGAAAAACAGCTGAAGGACTCTGCTCTTATTTCTGTTCTGCTGAGGAACTATTGGCCGAGGCTGTTAAAAAATACAGCCATCTTTACAACTGCTCCAACAAAAACTCGTGGAAGGTGGAGACACAGGCGGCTCGCTGTGGCTGTGCTGACGAGGAGAGCGTTCCTTCGGCTGGACAGCGTAGGGACACTTTTCCTCACCGTCTGTCGAAAACGGTCTTGTGATGTTAAATATGTAAATTAGCTCTTCTCCTGTTAACAGCAGAAATACCAGATCTTCCTCCTCCAACTGAAAATCAACATCCGCTCTGAAAACCGTGCTGTCTGTTTAGTTCCTGTTTGAGTGTTGCAGTGGGCGGAGCTTACTAGGAGTTCTGATTCAGTTTCTCTTTGAGTAAAAAGACACAGAGAAAGAATGTCTTGACGTATAAGAGAACAAATGTGGGCATGCCTGATGGAGTATAAATCAATCAGCCTTTACATTTCTGACTGAATTTAAAACATTTTACTCAAGTTGAAAAATGGACACGTTTCCCTTCTACAATAAAAATCATCTCTCATCTCTCCTTCCATGCTCTCCTCCTCTGAATTCTTGTTGCTCTGTTTTCTCCTCAGTATTTCTGCTTGGTCATCTCTTCCTCCGCTCCTTTCTGTGAGCTCGGACTGGAAATCGAACGTTCGGCTGATAGATAGATGAGTCTGAACAGATGGGTGGCCTACTTTCAGTCTTTCTCCTCCTTCCATCGATCGCTCCATCAATAATCTATCATGCACCCATCAGTCTCTGTAAAACACAACGAGGAGGAGGAGGAGGAGCGTCGGCCTCTGCTGTAGGCTTTTCCGTTTATGTAGAAATAAAAACAACAAAAGTCAAAGAGACTTTGGCTCATTGTTCTAGTTCTAGATGTCGAGTTCTGTTCAGCATGAAGTTCACTGCTTCAAAATTACCCAGAATGCCTGACTGCAACGCAAGAAATGGGGAAAAAAGATGTACTGCTTGGTACTCCTAAATAATACAGAAACAATAAGATGCTACTTTGTCTGTTAGCAAAATATCTCACGAACCTCTGGAAGGATAAAAACAAACCAAAAAAAAAAAAATCCATCAATTATCTTTCGCATGTTCTGAAGTCGGGTCTCGGGGGCAGCATCTTGACCAGGGATCTCTTGTAGCATCTGTCTTACAGCAGATCTGAAGAAGCCTCTGACTGAAGACACTTTGTTGTTGTATGACAGTCTGATGTTGTATGACAGTCTGATGTTGTATGACAGTCTGTTGTCCAGGTGAACTCCAAGGTATTTATACTTCTGCACCACCTCCACTTCTTCTCCCATGATGGAAATAGGGTTGGACCTGTTCCTGTTTCTCCTGAAATCTACAATCATCTCCTTTGTTTTGTTCACATTCAAGATGAGATGGTTGTTTCCACACCATGCCACAAAGCGGTCCACCAGTTCCCTGTACTCAGCTTCTTGTCCATCTCTGATCCACCCGACCACTGCAGAGTCATCTGAATATTTCTGCAGATGACAGGAGTCTGTTTTGTACTGGATATCTGAGGTGTACAGAGTGAAATGAAATGGTGCGAGTACAGTTCCCTGTGGTGCTCCTGAGCTACTGACCACCTGGTCAGACACATGACCCTTCAGTCTCACAAACTGTGGTCTGTCTGTCAGGTAGTCTTTGATCCAGGCGATTGTTGAGGCCTCCACCTGAGTCTTCTGGAGTTTCTGACAAAGCAGATCAGGCTGGATTGTGTTAAACTGGAGAACTCAAAGAACATGACTCTCACAGAGCTGTCTGCCTTTTCTAGATGACGGTGAGTTTGTGAAGCAGGTGTATGATGGCATCTTCAACTCCAAGTCCACGCTGATAAGCAAACTGCAGTGTGTCCTGATGTGTGCTTGTTTGTTTAGTCAGGTGGGTCATCAGAAGTCTCTAGTCTCTAAAGTGCTGCTGTGCCCTCCTCGACCGCCTGATGCGTGTTGCCAGAATCTTCTCGGAGCCAATCGAGAGTCTCTATCCAAGGCCTAATCTAATTTATTTTTCCTTTATTTAACCAGGCATGAACACTAAGAACACATTCTTATTTACAGTGCAGGCCTGGCAGCACCAACAGGTGCTCGTAGGGTCAAGTGAAGGAAAACAGTACAGTTAGGCAAAAGTATAAAATATAGAAGTCAATAAGCAACGAATCACAAACTACATTAACAGTTCGTTGTCAAAGTTAAACGGTAAGAGTACTAAGCATGAGAACATTAGAACGTATCTTTAAAAATGTTTTTAAACCATTTTTGAAAGTAGAAACTGAGACGAGTGAGGTCAGACTCAACGTATCAGGCGGAGCAGCCGAGCCAGACTTGGTCTTCAGACTTGGTAACCACCAACACAGAGGATCAGCTGATTTACTTCCACACCGGCGCTAGCGGCAGTAGTTGAGTTAAATATGGAGGTGAATAACCAGCAGCGTAAAGAATAAAGAACGCCCCTCAATGGAATCTTAAAAAAGCTCTTTAGATGTTCATATTTTCAGGGCTTTTAGTCAGCGCTGGTTGTTTTAAGTTGTTTTGATTTGCTCTCCAGCGCACGCTCTGAGCGCCACCATTGATAACAGGCTTTTTTTTTTTTTGAAGGATAAAACCTCAAATTCCTGACCCAGTTCAGGAGGCGGCACTTTGGATGAAGAGCTGCAGATCCGAGGAACAAAGATCCAGGAAGTAATTCTTCTGACACGGAGTCCTCTCAGCTCAACAAGCAGCTTGTTGGGATCTTCGTACTAATCTCTTGGATCCATTTGTTTAGATTTGAATTAATCAGGCTCAGCTTCTCTGTCGTTGTGCCAAAGGAACTCTTCACACGTTTCAACTCAACAAGCTCATGACAACAGCTGCTGCGCATCTTCACAGGCCTGTTGCTCCCACAGCAACATGTCAGCTAAACAGTGACCCTAAACTGACCCTCCAAGAACCAACATCCATCCATCCATCCATCCATCCATCCATCCATCCATCCATCCATCCATCCATCCATCCAGTCAGTTCTGGAGTCAAGTCTTTGGGGGAGCAGCTTGAGCAGGAAGATTCATTTCTAGGACGACTCCAAGGTGTTCCCAGACCAGCAGAGAGTCTCCTGGGTCTTCACTGAGGTCTCCTCTCAGTTGAACATGTCCAGAGTCCATCCTTACCAGATGTCTGAACCTCCTCATTTATCTCCTCTGGATGTGGAGGAGCAGCGGTTCTACTCCGAGTCTCTCCTGCTAACTGAACTCCTCACCGGATCTTTAAGGGAGAGTCCAGCTGCCCTGCAGAGAGAACTCATTTAGACCGTCTGGATCCAGGATCTGGTTCTTCTGGTCATTACTCAGGGTTGAGGACCACAGGTGAGGGAACGTAGACCGACCGGTTCTCCTCGCAGCTTAGCTCCCACGTCACCACGACAGACCAGAATTGTCTTCACTCACTCTTGAACAAAACCTCCTTATTCTGTTGAAGTCTTCAATATTTATTTTCATTGACCCCCTCAAGTTGTTATGTTTGTTTGCATCACACCGGAAATAAAATTCTTAGTTTAACAAAATAAAATAAAGTTGTTCAATAAGACGAGCTATCACACTTGTTAGCTCGACAGCGGCTAACGAAGCTAACCAAGAGGAACATGTGTCCAGTTGTTTGACCTCTTCTCCGGCCTGTTGTTCATAAAGTCTTAGCTTCCTGACGAACGCTGAAGGTTTGGTCAAACAGCAGCTGCAGGTCAGAGGAGCGCCTCATTAACAGCCGAACAGACGAGGTTGCATCAGCAGCTTCATCACGCCCCACAGCGGGACGCAGACAGGCGGAGATACAGATCAAATATTAAACATAGACCAGTCATCCAGAGTGTGCGACTCAGAACAGGATCAAAGAGCAGGATGAAGACAACAATCCAGAACCTGCAGAGGAGAAGGATGGAAGGATGGAAGGATGGAAGGATGGAAGAATGGAAGAAGGGAAGGATGGAAGGATGGAAGAAGGGAAGGATGGAAGAAGGGAAGGATGGAAGGATGGAAGGATGGAAGAAGGGAAGGATGGAAGGATGGAAGGATGGAAGAATGGAAGAAGGGAAGGATGGAAGGATGGA
>NC_056519.1:2833486-2841216 GCF_014905685.2 Nematolebias whitei | reverse complement strand
ATGGAAAGATGGAAGAATGGAAGGATGGAAGGATGGAAGAATGGAAGAAGGGAAGGATGGAAGGATGGAAGAATGGAAGAAGGGAAGGATGGAAGGATGGAAGGATGGAAAAATGGAAGGATGGAAGAAGGGAAGGATGGAAGGACGGAAGGATGGAAGGATGGAAGAAGGGAAGGATGGAAGGATGGAAGGATGGAAGGAGCTGACCTGAAGTCACGGCAGAAGATCTATTATCCTGAAGACGGACATGATCCCCCTCTTCACCACAACGGACCAGCTCAGAGTCCACAACACTGCAGAAGCTGCACCAATCCTTCTGGTAATCTCACGCTCCATTCTTCCCTCACTCGTGAATAAAACCTCGAGATACTTGAACTCCTCCACTTGAGGCAGAAGCTCACCTCAACACGATGGTGTCACTTATACTAAAACACGCCTGAATCCAACACCGTCATCCGTCACCATAAAACTCTTAAAACTTTACATCAATATGGCTCCAGTCTTCAGGTGAGCTTATTGAAAATAATTTAAAAATATTAAAAAATCTCATTTTGTAAAAAGAACAAGACTTCAGGCTAAACCTCGTATGAAGGTCAAACATTTCCTGAACGTTAAAGATCCTGGAGTTCGGTCTGACCTGATGAAGGTTTTGTTTTTTCATAAAAGTTATTATTTTCATGTCCCAGAGAAGATTCGGACTCCATGTCCCTGCGTCTGTTGACCCCCTGAAGTTCAGAAATCTTTAATGATTTGGTGTTTCCACCTCGGCTCTCCGGCTCGTTCATCTTTCTCACAGGAAGCCCAGGATTTTACACAAACACAAAGTTTGGTGCACAAACCAACACACTGGGAGGAACTCCAGTCATTTGTCCTTGTTATGGCAAAATAATTTGTGGAAATGTCCCTTTTATTATGATTCATGCCTCCATCTTTTCTGGTTGCTGTGGGAGTCACGATGGTCCAACTTTTCTTCAGGACTTTTTCTTTTATAATGAATTTATTGGTAAAACATGTTTGTTTTTCTGTTTATAGTTTCTTCCAAACATTTATTTTTTTGACCGACTACTTCAGCTGACGTTCAGCTCATTCAGGAGATTAAGGCTGAGGTTTTTAGCCTTTATACTTTTTAAATGATTGAACTTTATTGACGTTTTCAGATAAATTATTTCTTCCAAATTGTGAAAAGTTGCACTTTAAGCTCCTATCTAGCTGGTTTTAGTATCAAGGTAAAACAAATTGTAGTTATTGATTTCATAATTTTAGCTTTAAGCTCCTGTTCAGCTGTTTTTAGCGCTACAATTAATTTTGTTTGGGCATTTATCTACTGTTCAGATATTTCAAGCTTTTAGCTACAATTCTGTTTTTTTACTGTATTGATAATTACCTTTTAGCTACTATTTTGACCACTTTAGCTTTGAGCTCAGCTGTTTTAGCTTTTAGTTACTGTTTAGATAATTGCAGCTTTTAGAGCCAAATCAGCTATATTTATTGCTTTGACAACTTTAGCATTACTCGGTTGTTTATAGCTTTTAGCTACTGATAAGCTAAATGTAGCATTTAGCTACAATTTTGTTACTGTTTTGATAAGTAGCTTTTAGCTACTATTTTGATTATTTGAGCTTCTAGCTACTGTTTTGCTCATTTTAGGTTTGCTCACTTGTTTTTAGCTTTTAGCTACAGTTCTCATGTTTAGCTTTTAGTTACTGGTTTGATATTTTTAGCTACTAGTTACCGTTCTGCTGGTTTTTGCTTTTGATTTAATCATTTTAAATTTAATATTTCAGTTTCTTCCTATAAAATTAAAACATATTTTTCTAACAGACTGAAAGTTTCTAAATTGTTCTAAATGTTCAGATCCGGTTTTCTTCTGTACGGTTTTCAGCTCGTAACTCGTTCCACAGTTTTTATTAATTTTCAACACTTCGTGAATCAAAACGTTCGGCTCATTCAGGACGTTCCTGCTGTGACTTTTGGTGTTTGTGCAATTTTTTAAATTTTTCATATTTAGCTTTGTCGGCCATGTTTTCTCATTAAAAATGAATGGAGCTCTCTTCACATCCTTCAAGCTCTTTTAGCTGTTCAGACCTTTAGCTGCTCATTTCAGCTTTTATTCTACTTCAGCTTCAGTTCAGCTATTTAGTTTCTTTTTCAGCTTATTTTCTGCGTTTTCAGATACTTTTCTGCTCATTTTAGCCTTTGTGTTATTTATTTATTTATGCTAATGAACACCTTTGCTTCATTCTAATAATTTAAACTTCTTATGCTCTTTTCAGCTTCTTTCCACACATTTCAGCTTTTTTCTGCTCATTTCAGTTTCTTTTCTCTAACTTCAGATTACAAACTGTCCAGCCTCTCTTTGATCTATTCAGCTTTTGTCTAAACATTTCGGACATGTTCAGTAAACATCGGCTGTTCAAACTCAACTCGCTGACAGTTCAGAGATGAAACCTTTTCAGCAGCTTTCAGCAGGAAGCGTTCACGCTGCTCACGTGACCTTTCTCTAGTTCTCATTGAACTGCTTGTCCCGTGCGATCGACCGAAGTTCCTTTTGGTTCCGTTGTCAAACCGGATTTGAACCGGCAACCCTGAAGCTGCAGGAACAAATCAAAGCTAACGGGGTCGACCAACAAGCCGTCTCTAAACGAGCTGAGCGTCTCTGGGATCGGGCGGGAGATGTGCATCGCCGCGCTCTGCCGGGCCTCGTGTCGCCGGCGAAGCCATCCATCAAATTACCGTGGCGACCCGGCAGCCATCACCCCCTCCATCACGGACAGGAGATATACGAGAGAGAGGACGCCGAGAGATCTGTCACCGAGGAGATAACGAGGGAGCAGGAAGGAAGAGAAGCATCGCGAGAGGAAACACGTAGAAGAAACTGAGGAGGATCTGAGGAACGAAGAGAGGACGTCCAGGTCAGGAATTATTGGCAGCAAAGAGGAAACGAACAAAAGACGAAAGTAGGAGAGAAAAGATATCAAGTTAAAGTCCAGAGTAATCTGTAGGGATCCATTTGGCACAAATATATAAAAGATCAAAGCAAATCTTGAGAAAGAAAACAAAGTTTGAAATTAGGGCTGATTCTAAAGTTGGTGTTCTCAGAAATCAAATGAACTTTGAAGAGTTGCATTTCTCAGGGGAATGCTTGTTGCCCGCCACCTTGCTTCCCAACGTTTTAAACTACGATCCAGGATGACCCAGCAGCACTCGGAGGATGTGTTGGGGATGACTCGCAGCTACTACCACGCTAATGTGGTGCTGTAATGCTGCCACACACAACTGAAGACGAGGCTCGAAGAAAAAACGACGCCCTTAGATCGTAGGTGACGTGAGAATATGACAATATCATTTTCAAAAGATTGTGTTTTGGCTGTCTACATGAAAACAACAGTTGATTTCTACATTTTGAGATTATGAAACTTGTTTTACAAAAAAAAAAAAAAAGTTTTAGGGAACCAAAAATTCAACTTCTGTGTGAACATACGGTTAAAAGAATAAAAAAATAGTGCATCCACAAAAACATCTGCATTCATTTACTTCATGTTTAGTTCCTCCTTTGTGTGATGCCTGTTGGACTGTTGACTCCTCCTGAACCCACATTCTCTGGAGACTCACGGTAGATTTTCTTGGTTCAAGTGATTTGTCAATGACTGATACTTATTCTTGTATTTACCTGCCTGCCCACTCTCCACCACCACCTGTTCCCTGACCTCCTTGGACACTAGTATCCACAATACCTCTCTTCTCACATGCAAATAAAACCCGGCAAGGTTTTCTTTTGCTTTCAAGCCTTTGTTAGTTCTACAAGACAAGGCACAGACAAAAGAATACCACTTACTTCTTCCCATCCACTGCTTCCCCTCACATTTGTAGGCCGAGTGTATTTATTTAAATCTTCCAACCATTTTTCACCATTATCTCATAATCAGTACAGTTGAAGTTCATTAAATTTTCTGCATGAAGGTTTTGCGGTTTATTTAATTTTCATTTATGTCACACATTTTTCTAATCACTTTTCCTCTTAATCAGTGGCATAACAAGTCGGCCCCAGGTCCCACAGCCAGATGGACAAAGTGGCCTCTGCTCATCACCATGCATCAAGTTATTAAACTTATTATTCAGCCTGCAGACTGCCGTCTTTTGCCTCGTGTCCTACCAGCTGCCACTCATCTCACAAACCAGTTGAGTAATATGAACCAGTCTTGGTGACGTGAAGCTCATAGTAAACGTCACAATAACAAGAGGCGCTTTCAGTGGCGATGCAGAGAGAACGTCCTTCGAGTCAGCAACACAAAAACGATGTGCACATTAAAATCCATAAAATGAGAAATACTTGGGAGAAAACAGGCCAGCAGCTGGAGATGTGGTAACAGATAATTAAAGGCAGAAAGTGACACAGATTAGTAGCTGAAAACACAGCTGTCTGCTCCGAGGACAATATAATATATAATAAATACTATAATTCATGTTCTGACAGCAGTTCATGTTGAAAAGTGAGAATAATCCAAGTAGTACAGATGTTACAGTGGCCTGATGTTGAAACCAGGGGCCACACACAAATGTTATGAAGGTTCCAGCTGTCCATAACAGATCATAAGGAAGGATCGCAGAACGGTGCACTAAGTACGCCATGACATCTGCACCTGGTACTGTCCATCCATCCATCCATTATCTTCCGCTTAGTCAGGTCGTGGGGGCAGCAGCAGGGAGGCCCAGACATCTCTTTCCACAGCCTCTTCCAGCTCTTCTGGGAGGATCCAAGGCGTTCCCAGGCCAACCGAGAAACCGTCTTTCCAGCGTGTCCTGGGTCTTCCCCAGGGTCTCCTCCCAGTTGGACATGCCCGCAGCACCTCCCTAGGGAGGCGACCCGGGGGCATCCTTACCAGATGCTGAACCACCTTAACTGGCTCCTCTCACCTGGTACTGGACTCTTTAAAACACCTCATATCATCCCACATGAATGACCATCTCATCCGTAGACTGCCCTTAAAGATGGTACCTCAGTGGGCTGGGACTAGTTGGCAGACAGCATTCATGAGACAGTCTCCAGAAGTGATTTTCAGAGGTGCACAGTCCTGTCGCTTGAGTTCTGAACATGTTCAAAACATTCGTGACAACTGTTCTCTCGAAATAGTCTTTGTCATGGACCTCTTCAACCGTTCTTAAGAACACTAGGGCGGCATTTTGTTTCCTGATACTCATCTGAGTGAAAACAATGCTGCAGATAAGTAATACGTATTGAAACACTGGTCCAAAAAGGCCTGTCCTCATTTTAAAAGTGTACTCAATAGAGTAAACTAAGAATGGGGGTGGTTGCCAAGGTAGATATGATATGGGTGGAGGAGGGCAACAAAACAATGTGCACAGCCAAGAATACAAGCCGTGCACAAGAGGTGATCACACTAAGTAATTTTCAACAACTAGTCATTAAAAACTTTAAAAGCTTGCTGGTTATTTTAGTTGCAATAACTCAGATTTCAGTGAGACTACAGAGAAAAATGTGTAACTTTTCTTGCAATTCTGAGTCGCCGACTACTCTCCAGCGGTCACAGCCCAGAGAGATACCATCCTAATACCAAAGCAGAGACTCTGCTCTAGTTGGGAGGTACAGACTAGAGCTGTCATTGCTAACCTGAACCCGGAGCACGGCCCTGCCCGACCCGGATTTGGACTGGGCCGAGCCATAATAATGTGCTTAATGTGCGGGACGGGTTGGTGTCGGGCTTTTGATTGCCTCAGCAGACACGCGTGGCTGACGATCCAATTAAATGTCAACATGGCTTGCCATACAGTCACCAGCCACACCGGCCATTTGACCGCGCTGACCGACCTTGAAAGAGGTAAAAGTTCAGTTAAGCTTCAGACGGACTACTGCCAGCGATCCATCGCCCAAATGGACGTTCATTCAGCTGCTGCGCTCAACGGACGCACGCAGCCGACGACCCAAAAGGTGAGATCACAAAATATCCGACATGTCAGAGCAGGATGCAGGCAGAAGCAGAGGAAGCATTTAATGCACTTTGAGGGCTCCTCAGCTCCGGTCTTCTGCCCCCTCAGCCTTGTGCGTTCGCCAATCGTTAATAATAGTCGGTGGTATAAGCAGTCAAAGCTTAATTAAAAGTGTCCGGGGGGGGGGGGGGGGGGGGGGGGGGGGTGGTTTCAGACCTGTAATTACTGTTAATTCATCGAATTGGGTGGGGTTCTGAAATTATGGCTACGGGCTGGGGCCAGGTTGGGTCGGATGTTTTGGGCCCGAGTGCAACTCTAGTACAGAATGAAGATGAGGGGGACTCCGATCACGATCAGAAATTATCACAGCGCACTAAGTGCGCCACATTTTAAAGCCACAGTACTATAGTTCATAATTTCTTATCTGGCAACCCGACTGACATGGAAACCACAGCTTTTTCATGAAAACAGCTCATTTTTTGTTTATTACCTCAATTAACATTGAAAAAACACTAACGCTTCCAGAGGTTGTTCTCATGTAAACAGAGCCTTACAGTAGGTAGATCACTTTGACTTGGTCATTTTAAAAGGAGCTCGCATGCTGAAAAAGTCTGGACACCCCTGGTCTAGCTAGTTTTTTCTCTTTTACATTCTACATTTTTAATCTCCCTGACCTTGTTATTCAGTCATTTGAATCCCTCGTTTTTGTTTTTCACCTCCGTGCTGCCAGAATTGGTTATCCATCTCCCATCAACACATTTCTGTTGTCTTTCCTCTTCACACTACAAGCGGACTAAAATGATCACGGCTCCTTTATGTTTATTTGTTTGAAAAAAAAAACCTCACCCTCAGTCAGAGCTACTTATTAGTTTCTCCAAAAGACTGCAAAACAAGCCCTGGGAGGATTTTCCGAAGAGACAAATTGTACATGGCTGACGTAAACAGCCTCAGGAGGAGAGTATTGACTGGAGCTTGATGTGAGGCGTGATAAACCGGATGGTAAATGTGCGAATATGAAGGCAATCAATAATATGTTTGGAGGTGAGGAATTAAAATCAGCTTGAAGGGAGACGAGAGCTCTAACGAGACATCTAATTGATTTTTCTTTTTAGCCACGAGGCCCGTAGATGCTGCTCAGACAGATTTTAATTTAGTTTCTTGAATCAGTGATTATCTGAGGAAGTGTGTGGTTAGTGAAACTCAGGTAAACGCAGCTGAAACTCTTCCGTCTGCTGGGAGGAAATAAACACAAAACACGAGCAGATTTCAGGGTGAGCCGTCAGTCAATCATTTCTTAGTTTTCAAAACCAGAAAGTCAAATTTCTTCCCGTGTCAGGATCCTGATAACAAACTGCAAACAGCCACTGGACAACCTCCGCTTTAAGTCATTTCATCCAAAGAAAAATGTGACAAATACATAAATAAATCAGGGGAAAGTACTAACACATAAATCTATAAATGTAATTTCAGTTTATTTTTACTCTGTCACTCTGCACTTGTTCTGCGGTTAAATTTGATCTCTGGAGAACTTTGTATGGTGACGAACGCTGACACCGGGTATTCGCTAATTTATGGTTAGTTAGGCAAAGATTTTAAAATGCCACGATTAAAAACCTCAAATTATTCATCATATCATTTAGGGATGCACAATATTATCAGCATGGTATCGATATTAGCGATAAAGTTAAATATCGGACATTGGGCATTCCATCAAAATAACTCACCGAAATAAAAGGCTCTGTATATATATATATATATATATATATATATACATATATATATAT
>NC_056519.1:2810963-2833386 GCF_014905685.2 Nematolebias whitei | reverse complement strand
ATATATATATATATATATATATATATATACATATATATATAGCTAGATAGAGATAAGGCGCTGTTTTCGTATGACAACCCAGTGACGAGGACGCCAGCAGCGCCAGCACAAAGTTATGACATCACACGTGTCGTTGAGTTTAGATTTGTTAAAATTTACACATTTGCACGTTCGAGCGTTGTCATTGTGTTAGAGAGTAGATGTCAAATAAATTTGACATTAAACATAATCCAAGTTGAAGTGTTTCATCATTTTCAGCCTTTTTGGCATCTGCATTTGGTATCAGGCCAAACTGACAAAGACCGTGCAGAATAATGTGGTGTTTTAACTCCACAGCAGAGAAAGCTATTGTTGTCTCTGTAAGTAGGTCAAGGGCAATAAATAAATAAATAAATAAATAAATAAATAAATCGGTATTGGTATCGCTTATCGGCCAAATAAGTTTTAACATATCAGCGTATCTGAGATCCGCCAAAAATCCAATATCGTGCAACCCTAATACAATTCTTATTGTTCTTTAACTTTTAAAACGAATATTTTTAAACATTTGTTAAGACAAATTGACCAGAGCTCTCCGGTTGTTTCCACGGTAGGATGTCACTCCCCTCCTCTTCACTTAATTCAATAGTTGTGCAATCATAGGAGAGGTCAGTCATATTACTTTAACCCTTGTTCATAGAAGTACTTTGTCAAATATTTATTTAAACATGTATTTTCTCTGTGAATATATATTTTTTTCCATCCAAGTTCCAACAAAAACAATGAAATAAGTCATACGATGCCAATGGGTCGTGAAAACATTCACATTGCAAACTAGAGAAAAAACGCAGTTAGCTTGGCTAAACATTTTCTAAAACTTGCTTTTTGCTTTCACTTATTGACAGTTTCAGCACACAAACAAAGAGTATTGTCGAAAGGATCAAGATAAATAATTGCCCTTTTAAAGTAGGTTTGTCTCAAAACAACCGTTAGCATGAAGCTACGAGAGTTAGCATGAAGCTACGAGAGTTAGCATCTCTTTCACTGGTGAAACTGAATAAAACACTGCAACTTACCTACTAAACGAGCCAACATCAGCCTGTTACGTGCTTAAGATTATATATATATATATATATATATATATATATATATATATATATATATAAAGTAAAAGAAGAATTAACTAGCATTTAACCTAGTAAGTACTTTTACTTTAAGATTTGTAATGATTTTGTTGTAATGTTCCATCACAGTCTGTATCTTTCATTGTTGCATAATTGTTAAAAACGTAATCTTTTTAAGTTTGTTTAAAACAGCTTTAATCTTGAAAATGTATATTTATGTTGAAGCTATTTTTAGCTTTACACACTATTCTTGCAGGAAGTGCTACAGCTAGCTAGTGCGGATAACATCTGTAAGCTACATTTAAATTAACAAAAGATTAATTGTAAATAACCAAGTAGTGCAAGGCTGAGTGGTGTAAAAGGTTAAAACAGTAATAGTTGCATAAATCCATGCATTTTCTTTCTTTCTTTATTATTACTTGTTTTAAGACAGCTTTGATCTCAGTTCTGCTAGGGCTAGCTGTTAGCCAGTCAATCTGATCAGATTTAAACAATTGTTCCAAACTAAGGTTGATCAAATTTAATTGTTTAAAACATTTCAACAGTGTCCCACTATAAAATATATAAACTAACCTGTTAAACATGACACGGTTGTGACACAATCGCTAGCAACAAGCTAAGCTGACACCAACAAGCTAAAAGAATTAGCATGTTTTGTTGAGGTAAAGTGCAAACATTACTGAGGCAAACACCTCCAGGTAATTAACTGATATTCTCCTCAAACAAAGTTTGTTTCTGTACAATCAAATAAAACTAGCTTGGCTTCTTCAAGTTAACAAATAAAGTAAATAGTGCTGTTTTCATCTTCTGTTCAAAAGCATAGTTTTTGTACTTTAATGCCGACGTACCATGAAACTGCACTTGTCTTCGAGTTTATCAGTGTTGTCGTCCGGGCGTTTTAACATTCAGGGCCGTCACTGCTGCTGTGCTGAGCGTCTTCTGAGCGAGCTGACGATAATTGGAGTGCGAAGAGAGTTCGATTAGAGAGTGGACTCAGCATTTAAATGTGATTTTTCTTTAAAGAAACAATCTCATATTAATTTGTTTGCTACCGAAAGGTCTGAGTGTCTGTTAGAAATGCCAATCTCCAAATGGTAACTGCAGCGTTTTAAACAACAAGCGTTAACATTCTACTGTTCACACTCATGGTTCTGACAATTCAGATTACATTACATTAAATTACATTCACTGTCTGGCAACTTAACCTTTAAACATAAACCAAATCGTAATCTCATTTTTTGTGTTTGCGTGTGTCAAGCCTAACACTGCGAGCGCTTGAAATGTCTCTCACGGTACATTCCCTTGACATGAATACAACTGAATTATCTACAAGGTAAAACACTGGACAATTAAAGTTTGTTTTAGGAATACACATCACCGGCTGCATTTTATGACAGACTTTGAAAACAAAAACCACCTTACGCGGAGAAATAACGTGCATGTTAGTGCCTTCAGGCCCAGGCCTCCCTTGCAAGAGAGATCTGTGATCTTAGTGGGATTTTCCTGGTTAAATAAAGGTTAATAATAATAAAAATGGAATTGAGTAAGTACACTCAATCATCCAGTTAATTAAATCACAAAACAGTTAACTCACGCCATCTGAACAAAACGTTTCATCAGTCTCAGGTCTGCCAACAGGATCGGTCATATGACATGACGTGTTTCAAACCAGTCTGCTGTGGAACGCCCACAAACTGGCTCGACACATGCAAAATGGAGGACCGCAGTCTAAAACGATCAATCATCGGTGCATAACCATTAAATGTTATAGGAAAAATGGCCGCTTACTACTCACCAAACCAGCCCCAAGACAAACTGGTCGAAATGGTTAAAGTTAGACGAATCCTTTCTTCCCAAAATAAACTGTCTAGAAGACACAACTTAACTTTGATTGGGCATACTGACCGTACTTTGTGGCGTATGCGTTGCAGTTTGTTGCATAAATTAGCATGCCTGCAACTTATACAGCGAAGCAACATATTTATGTTTTTTCCCATATTTATAATCCAGTTTTTGTCTGAGATCTGACATTCGTTCCGACATGGAAAATATCGAACGCTACCGTTTTCAGCCACTAGAGGGTGCTCGACTAATATGGTAAGCCAAATGTCATTAATAGGTAAAAATGTATATTAATGAGACACTTGGCTTGCCATACAGAGCCACCTTCATCTCACTCCTGAACTCCTGGATCAAACGTCCAATCAGCTCATTTCACCGCGCCTCTCAGGCGAAATGAGCTGATTTGACCATTAAAGTGCATTAATTAAGGAAAAGTTCAACTGAGACACATCTTTGCTATAATTTCGAGCAAACAAATAATTGTTTTTAGGTGTTAATCTTGTTAAAGTCCTCCGTGCACGCTCCCGCTGCCACCATTCGGCAGTCAGTAGATTTTTGGCACCGGCCCATGTTTCCAGATTGTCAGCGGTGATGCACAATAGATGCGACCTATATGGCGAAGCAATGCATTTATGTTTTTTCCACTTTATTAGACATATTTGGAGTGATGCGACTTATGTGGCGGTGCGACGTGTACGGCGGAAAATACGATACTGTTTTTCTTTTAACCATTTTGGCCAGGCTGGTTTGTTTGTTTGTTTCCATAATGGGAGTGTGCTGGTTGTGGGACTCAAGTTTGTTTGGTGGCTCCTCAGATTTGAAGAAGTCCTTAGGATGAAGGATGAAACGTCTCAGCCAAAAAAAAAAAAAAAAAAACAGAAAGAAACTGTCCAGATGACCTGACTGAACATGGATGGATTGTTACCTGGATTATTGAGCATGAACTTTGATGTCCAGATGAAACAATTTCACTTTTTGTGACCTTGTTCAAGTTTCTTTGATAAAATCAAAAATAACCTCATGGGTGCTTTTACATAATATTACAACTGTTAGCTGTTGAAGAGGCGTCGGTCACATGCCGCACCAAACTTTAGCTCAATATGTGTAAAAACAATCATGTTTGCTTTTACCAAAGTTGTTACCATCTTGAATTAAGTTGACTCCAAATGAATGAGTTTAATTTGCATGGCCGATGATCATTTCTTAACATTATTAGTTATTATATCATTCTTTAACTCCAGTTTGTTTTATAACACTAACATTATATATACTGTATATATACTAATAAATAAACTGGCACTTGTTTAACCTAGCATTGTCTCTTCCTCCGTACTCTGTTGTCACGACTGGTAAAAGGTCACCTACTGATAACTAATAGACAGAACACCACTTTAAGTTTGGCTGGACTATCTCTTCAGGCACAGCCCCAGAGGGAGCACGCCACCCTTTCAGCTTGAGAACCAGGGGATCTTATTTCAACTTATTTTGCTGTAATCACGTTTGAAATGTGTGTACAAGGTTGTACGTGTGTATTCATGTGAACGGCCACTCTGCAGTCTGTTGGTGAAACGTCCATTCGCTCCACGCCTGCCTCATTCTCCATTTGCATATTTCACCTTGAACCAAACCACCTAATTTGTATTTCACACTGAACTTGAACCAATCATATTTCCATTTCCCGTCAGCAACCAATCAGTTCCGCTGTCTGAGCCTCAGTCGTGTGGATAATGAGCTCTCGACCAATCGCCTTCAGCCTGCGGCAGGAACCGACACACGACTGGATCCCGGCTGCTACGTGTCTCTGTGTTCAATAAATTAATTACTCGTGTGCTACATTGTTTATTAGCTAACTGCTGGCCCGTTGTTGTCACAATTAGTCATTTACATTTCCCCCTTGTGTAAACAGTCAAAGAACTGAACTGATTAGTAAAAAAAAGCAGATTAAATACAAGCTGTGATTATTGCCATCACTGAAAGTGGACCGTAATGTTTAAGGCCCTGTCTGTTAGCAAAATATCTCAGACTATTAGACTTAATGAATGTATTTACATCCACAACTGGTTAACATCTGCAGGTAATGTCATTCAAGATGGCCGCCTTAGCTATCTGACCTCAACAACACAAACATGGCTACGATTCAGTCACTTTCACAGACATTGAGCTAAAACTTGGTGTGGCAGTAGCTGAGAGTCATCCTCAAAAACTGAGTGCTAACAATTGTTTTATTTTTGTTTAAAATTTTGCCATGAACTACTTGGAGTCCACACTGTCTGTTAGCAAAATATCTAATGCAATGGATGTAAATTAAACTTTCAGAACGTAATCACTAAATGAGTGTTCATAATGATATAGCTTACTGAAATGTGTGGTTATATGCTTAAAAAAAAAAAAGTATGATATCGTGTTAAAACAAGGCAGCTCTGATTTCCGCTTTTGTTTCCGGTAGAAAATGTAGTTTTAGTTCCACGCCTACAAATTCCAACATGCCACACGCGGCGTCCATTTTGAAACACGAGACGACGAGCTTTCATTGGCTGACGGCAGTCACATGGAGTGGAATAGGGCTTCCCATTCGTCCACGGTTGCGACTCCTGGGAGATGTGGCCAAGCTCTGAGGAAAACGTGTTCAACCGACGCCCGGCGCCATTACTGTTCGATACCACCGTTACTTTTCCAATTCCGATACCGAGTAAATTTCAGGCTAGTATCGACAATACTGATCCGATACTGATACTTTGTGCAAATACACCTGATGTGTTTTCCCCAGGTGGAAGCAAAAGTAGTTCCCACCGTTTAGACAAGATCTCAGTGGTTGAGTTACTTTCCACCATCTTCCTGTTAATCAGGGCTGGTGATTTTCTACGTTACATGTGTAACTTCAAGTAAATCTGCGAGTCTGCTCCAGATCAACACAGGAACAGAGATGTTCTTCTTCAAGCATGAGCCAGTGAATAATACTGGTTTAAACAAACCAACACGGCTACAACGCCGTCATGTCGTCCAAAACTAATAAACATAAAGAACATTTTGTATTTTATCAACCGGTGACGTTATTAAACCAGTTTCATTGGTACCTTTGGTAATTTAATGAGTTACTGTGCTGTGTGAATATAAGAAAACTTTATAGCTCTTTAAATCAAACTGGAATGTTTTTATTTCCATAAAGCCACGAACAAAATAACAAAACAAGAACGGTTTATCACAAAACAAGTTTTAAGTGTTCTTGTGTTTGAAACGAACAATAGACTCGAGCTGTTTGATTTGCATTTTGGCTTCGTGAGTTTAATCCCTGAAGGCACAGATTCACAAACATCCAGAGATAAGAACTGTTAGCGTTCTGAAAACTTTTGTTTTCGTCGTTTGGGCTTTTTTTTGTGTTATTACCATAACTTGAAAATATGGAAGATGTCAGGCAGGATCTGCAGCCCTGAAGGAGTTTTTTTTTATTGCTCTAAACCTTCACGAAGAAGAAGAAAACAAACAAGTTGTTTGTTTAAATCATGAATAAAACCCCTGATTAAAAACAGTTTGTTGCTCAAAAACTCCTGTTTTAGCAGCAGAAGACTAAAACCACAAAGAGCTGGACTGTTTCATGTTTAGGCTCAGGAGGATGAAGAGTTAGTTTAATATAGATTATTTAATCTGGGTGAATGTTTATGAAGCATTCACTCGCCTGCATTTTTCTTCTGGACGTTTTTCGGTGCGTTTCTCGTCCTCCGGTTTTTAATTGAACAAATGTTCAGCTCCTTCAGGAGACGGGTGCGATGACTAGCGTTTTGACATTTTTAGCCTTTTCTGACTCTTTAGCTCTGTTTACAACCTTTTACTGCTCCTTTCACATTTTGTTCTGCTTCAGCTTCTTTCACCTTCCTTCTGCAAATTTAAACTTTTTTTCCAGCTACTTTCAGCTAATTTCAGTCTTTTTTTTTTTCCAGGTGTTTTATGCTCCTTTCAGGTTCTTTCTGCTAACTACAACTATTTTGTGCTTCTTCTAATTTATTTGTGCTAATTTGGGCTTCATATGCTCTTTTCAACTTATTTCTGCAAGTTTCAGATATCTTTTGCCATTTCAGCTACTATTTAGCTGTTTTTATGCTAATTTTAGCTTTTTCAGCTAATGCCACATAGTTTTCAGTCATTCCAACTTTTTTCACACCAATTCAGCAAAATTGTGCTCTCTCCACTTCCTTTTGGTCATTTAAGCTTTCTGCTTTTTAGCCACTTTTCAGCAGTTTTTTTGGTCTAAATTCAGCTTTTTTCAGATAATTTACACTTTTTCTGCCTTTTTCAGCCTAATTGGGCAAACGTGTTATCTCTGCTTTCTTCTGCTAATTTAAGCTTGTTCTAACTTTTCAGCTACCATTTTGCATATTTTAAATTATTTTCAGATAAAGTCAAGTTTTTGTGGTAATTTCTGCAGCTTTCAGCTTAATTAACTTCAGAACCAGAATCAGAATAAGCTTTATAATCATTGTACCGGAATACAGTGAGATTGTGTTCGTACAGTCGTCCGAAAGGTGGGTGGAGTGCACGTTGCTGCTGCTCCTGAAAGCACAGCCCCTTATCCTTTTTAGATAAAAAAAAAAAGCCATGAGGAGCGGATAGTGGTATTATAAAAAAGATCTCTTCACACCTCGTCCTTATCAGGACACGATTTGAGACATCAAAACACTCTACCGGCAGCACATTTATAAACACATTACATAAACATATACGAGATGGTGAGATTTGTCCATGAGGCACTTCCAGATAGATCATAGTCCTGAGAAGATGATGGTGTCAGTCAGTACAGCTCTGATAAGCCTTCGCAGAAGTTCTCTGGGGGGCGCAATACAGTGCTTTTTCTTAGTTTACATATATCCCAGGAGAAATGTGATAAGTCAGCCTGCTTCGAGGCCAAACGGGGGCGTCAGATTCAGATAAGCCACAATTGTTGACTGTTGTTTCTCGTCAGCCTTGAGTCCTGCTGGTACTTTGGATCCAAAATGGCCAGATTCGTGGCCATTCCACTGGTCTGTGCTTATTAGCTCCCTCCAAGGTCGTCCCCAACATGCTGGCCTGTCCCAGAAGCAGCAGGTGGCCTGTGATTCTCGCAAATCGCTTCCATCTTATGGTTTAGCTTGTAAATCAGCTGATTTTGAGTACTTGAAGCACGAACCAAACCTTCACGCAGGGTCTGCAGCTTTGCCATGGCCGAAACTGCTGCCGCTGTCTTCTTCAACAGCCGATAACAGAGATGTCTGCCAGTGCCAAAAAGCAGAAACCCTGCTATAATGATTCTAATTATATGAACATCTTCAGCGTCCTCCTGAGACAAAACAGAAAGACACATCAGCGTCCAAACTCCCCACGGATTCATGACGTATCCTGCCGTGTGTGTCTCAGCGGGGCATGAGGGTTCTCCAGGACCAAGTCGCTTTGCTGAAAAGATTTTATTGATTGTGTTGAAAGTCCAGCTGACCAGATCCATGACAGTAGTTTTAGAAGATGTGTAAATAGGAGCTCTGATACACAAGACAGAGAGCAAAAAAGCAGGAGGAGGACGGGAAAAGGAAGAAAAGACATCCGCCTTGCACAAGAGCGAGTGAGGAAATGTCCATTTCTGTATGCTAATTTCAGCTTGTTATTCCCATTTCAAGTTATTTTTGCTACTTTCAATTGTTTTTCCCACTATTTCAGCTACTATTTAGCGGTTTTATACTAAATTAATCTTTTTCAGCCAATTCCACATTTTTTTGGGCTCATTTCAGCTCTTTCTGCTTCCTTCTGGTAGTTTAGCTATTTTTTTTGTTGTTGTTGTTGCAAATTTAAGCTTTTGAAAATCTAATTTCCTTTTTTTGGCTAATTTCTGATTATTGAAACCTAATTTAGCAAATATGTGTTCTGTCTGCTTTCTTCTGCCAACATAGGTTTGTTTTTCCATTTCAGCTACATTTCAGCATGTTTTTAGCTAATTTCAGCGGTTTGTCAGCAAGTTCTTCTGCAATAAGCATTCACACTGCATTTTCGTAGGAAATGCAATTTTTCAAGTTATTATTATCATAATTATAAAGATTTAAAGACTTGGGGCGGCAGCTTGAACTTGTGCTATTCCACATTTACCGGACTGTACGGTAAAACATCACGATGACTGTTCTACTGACGTTCAGGGTTAAAACTCATCTAGAACAAAGGTCTTCAATTAAAATTCAGATTAATAATTCAGTTTTATCTCAAACAACTCCAAAATGTAAAACATATTTTACACGGCCTATCCAGGTTAGTGTCATTAAAAATTAAACTTTTGAAGGAGCATATCTCCCGCTGCCTTTCATGCCACAGTTTTAGACAAAGATCCTCTTGTTTAGATAGTCGAAGCAGTGAAACCATGAAAATAACATTCTGCACATTTGCATTTAAATGTGCAAATCTTCATCCGCCAGCAGAAGCTGGAATGTCTTTGTCTTTATCTTCCATTTCCTCTTCGTAGAGTCTGAGGTTTTTACCTTCTTGTTTGAATTTACTTCCTGTTCAGATCTTTTTTAACGCTTCATGCCTCCTCTTGCACTAATACACACAACAAGCCGGCTGCCAGGCTGTAATTACAGAGGATGGATGGTTGGGGAAAAGGATGCTCGGAGCATCAAACAGCCGATAGACGGCTCTACTTCACAACTCTTTATTTCTACAGCAGCTAAAGGCACAAGTTCAGCTGGTTCGCCTTCTTTGTTCGGTGCAGAGAAATAAACTGTTGTGCCCAGTTGATTGGTGGCTTCTGGCTGCAGGGAACGACTCTGTCTTTTTGTTACTTCTTTACTTATTAATGCCTTTCTTCTAGAGGTAAGAAATATTTCCCCCTTCTTCAATTTCCTTTAACTTTTAAATTATTCTGATGGCGGTGCGGATGCAAATGGCATCAATCTGATTTACTCAGCATCTGGCTCTGGGTCGAAACTGCACAAAGAGCTAAAGTAACGACGTGTCCGGGTGCTTCTCTTGGAGTTGTAAAGTTTTATTAAAACACCGGTGGGCAGTCTTGTGTGAAGTGTGCTCATTAACAATGAGTGAAATGTAACAAACCACCTTTAACATGACTCATCGGAGCTTCTCGTCAATTCCCTGCAGCTGGAACGACACTGACCACAGTAAGTCGTGTCCTGGTCCTAAAACAGAGCTGCTCGGTAGATCAGAGGAGATTATGTTTACGTTGCAGCAGGAAGTTCTCCACGTGCACTGATGTCAGGCTAAACGCCGGTTCAAACTGTGTAATCGTGCAGTCGTTTGTCTTGATTGTAACTTTGTTGATCTTATGTTGGACTGGCTACAGCGAGAGACACGTGCAGACTCTATGGAGGTTCCTTCTCCTTCCCCACAATACAAGATTTTATTCTTCTTACTGGATCTGCTCTGATCTGCTTCTGGATGAGCTGCGACTGTCGAGTAGCCTCAGCCCTCAGGGGCAGGAGTTGAGGTATCTGGGCGTCTTCTACCTGGATGGTAGGATGGAGCGGGAGATGGACTGATGGACTGAGGTCTTGTCCTCAGTAATGAGGGCGTTGCTTCAGTCGGTTGTGGTGAAGAAAGAGTTGAGCAAAGACAAAGCTCTTACTGGTCTGTCTAGGTTCCAATCCTCACCTGCGGTCATGATGTTTGGATTATGACTGAGATAACAGGATCCTGGATACAACGACCAGAATGAGCTTCCTTTGTAGAGCGACTGGGCTCAGACTTGGAGACAGGGTGAGGAGCTCCGTCACATGGGAAGAGCTCAAAGTAGTTGTCTACTCGAACACTCTCTTTGTTTAAGTTTACAAAAGCATTGGATGTGGCCATTTTGCATCTGTGTCTGCTGCGTTGTTTGCCTGACATCCAGGACGTTGTGACGTCATCTCTGATCAACGATATTAAGACGCTTCATTTACGGACACCAAAGTTCATGCTCAATAATCCAGGTATAAAATCCTCCTTTATGGAGTTTGTCTGGGCACGTTCCACTGTTCAGACGGCCAGGGACTGACCAGAACTCGCTGAGGGATCGTGTATCTTCTCTGACCTGGGAGCACCTCGGGGTCTCCCAGTAGGAGAAGGTGACGCTGGGAGAGGAGCTCTGGGTTTCTCTCCTGGACCTGTTGCCTTTGCAACGCAACTACGGATAAGTGGTAGAAGATGACGATGGAGAAACTGCCAACATTGTGAGGAAATCTCCAAATTGTTCCCGAGGGTCAGGACAGGCTCTCATGATGCTGAAACGCTGAACCTGAAATGTTCACGGAGTCGTAGCGCGTGGCTTGAATCCTTCTTAATTCAGTTTCCACAGCTCATGAAGTGGGAGTAATGGGAGGCCTTAGGGAGTGTTTGAAGACCTTGGAAACCAATTTATCATTGACGACAACAAGGAGAATACATCATGATCAAATGGAGACATAATTGGGACACTTTTTAGACTAAACTGAGACAATTACCGGTACGAACATCATTTTCAGGGATGCTGAACTCAAATGTCAGTTTTTCCACAGATACAGACAAATGCAAATGTTTCCTAAGTACAAACGTAATTTGATTCAAAGTGAAATGTGTGTAAATAATTAAAGGGCTGCCTCTTGTAGCGCTATAACCAAATTTATTGGAATATTTCTGAAACTAATTTAGTTGTAGCCATTTTTATTGCGCTACAGTCTATTAGCCATGGCGGCCATATTAACTGACTCAATGTTAAATCAGTTGTAGCTGTACATCCAGTGTTCCATTAAAATCCATTCACTGGTTCATAAGATATTTTCCTGACAAACACACAGAGGCAATTACAAGATCACTGCCCTTCTTCCAGCTACATGTTGCAGTTTAACAAACCCTCATGTAACAGTGCAACACAATACTTCTGCTTTATATAATTATATCTGTCACAGCAGCCTGATGGCTCCTCACACACACTCACACACACCGTGTTGTTGTAAATCACGGCCATGACAGATTGGTGTTGCCGAGGGGAAAATATATAGCAATTTAAACATCACACTCTCCCAGTGAGTAATGGGAACGCCGGACGACTGACAGGAAAACAAGAAGCGGGAGAAAAGGCAGAAAAACAGCCAACGGAGCTGAACTTCACCGTCTGACAAACTGTGTGTCTGCACGCATCCGTCTCCACGTCTGCTTATTTATTTTGATCCACTTATCTGCGTGTATTTGTCACTTTGTGTTACGGATTAGATTTGCAAAGAGGACGAACTTGACTTGCAGATTCACTTTGAACCAGCAGCAAAGGAATAAAAACACAAACGAGATTAAGACGAACAAAACAGCATGAAACGTTAAATTGTTGGTCAGTTTAACACATTGACAGAAACTCTTAACTCCTAATCCTACATACTTAGTATGTTTAACACAGCAGTTACTTTAAGTTAGTTTCTCGCAGTGAAGGACAGTTCTTTGTTTAATTTATATTTTTTAGAGATTAGCTTAGCTTAGGGCTGGACGATACGGCCAAAACTTTTATCACGATATATTTCTTCATCTCGATCGATAACGATATAATTCGATATCGATATAAACGATATAAAAGCCTCAGAAAAACTGTACAAATAAATTAATGTTCACCTTTTATTTGTATTTAGCTTTCAAAGAAATTTGAAATCACCGTCAAACAAACATAAAACTCTCAACTTTGTCAAAATTGATAGTTTTAACTTTAAACAACATAACCCTAACGAGCTGGGGGTGATGTTTCAGGGACACGTTGGCTCAAACTTTATTGAGCTTCATCTTCTGACTCTCAGCAGATTCTATCGAGTGGAACAAGTTAGATGTTCCCACCGCTAGCTGGAACGACCCTCCGGCACATTTCGCAGCACTGAAACCTGCAGTTTATTGGATCTTAGGATAGCCGAACCACTTCCACACCGCCGAAATAGTCTTTCGTCTTTTATCAGTGATGACATCTGCTTTCTCTTCTCTTGTGAAAGTTTGCTCAGTCACATTCTGACGGTCATGGCCGCTCATTTTGAAGCGAAAACTTAACGTGTGTTGGAGATTAGCCTAGCCTAGCCTAGCCTGCTACCACTACCGCCTTCTGGACTCGAGCTCCATATAACATCTACGTCACCACACACTTAGGTAGTTGTGTTGCACCTCTTTCTGTTCGGGTTGAAGCTGAAGCGGCCGCGTCAACCTAAACAGAAAAAGAAACGTGTCAATGAAATGCTGTACTCCTATTGAAATATTGAAAATGTGCTTAAAACTCATATCACGTGATTGAATAAAAGTATATTGTGACATATTGAATTATTGTCCAGTCCTAGCTTAGCTTCATGGTTGCTCCTGCCAAGCAGGATTAAAGTCCACAAGGCTGCGGGTCCTGATGGCATCCCTGAACGTGTTCTTAGAGCGTGTTCTGGGGAGCTGGCAGGAGTACTGACAGACATATTCAACCTGTCCTTGGCCCGTGCTGTGGTACCGACCTGCTTCAAAACCACCTCCATCGTCCCGATACCCAAAAACTCCAAACCATCAAGATTCAACGACTACCGTCCGGTAGCCCTCACCTTCATCATCTCAAAGTGTTTTGAGCAGCTGGTTCTAGTACACCTCAAATCCTGTCTCCCCCCCACCCTGGACCCCCACCAATGTGCATACCGCCAGAACAGGAGCACAGAGGATGCAGTCTCCATAGCACTGCACTCTGTTCTCTCACACCTGGACAACAAAAACGCCTCTGCCCGGATGCTGTTCATAGATTTTAGTTCAGCATTCAACACAGTCATCTCCTCAAAACTCATCACAAAACTTACAGGCATCAATTCCCTCATGGGCAACTGGTTACTGGACTTTCTGACCAACCGACCCCAACATGTCCGGCTGGATAACCACTGCTCATCTACCATCACGATAAGCACCGGTGTACCACAAGGCTGTGTGATGAGTCCCTTCCTCTACTCCCTCTTCGCCCATGACTGCAAACCTGTCAATGGTTCCAATACCAACCTTAAGTTTGCAGATGACACCACGGTGATCGGCCTCATCAAAGACAATGATGAGACCGCTTATAGGGAGGAGGTGGTTCGTCTGGCTGAGTGGTGTGACACCAACAACCTGCTGCTCAACACTGAAAAGACTAAGGAGCTCATCGTGGACTTCAGGAGGAACACTGGCCCACATACACCCATTAACATCAAGGGGACGGTGGTGGAGCGTGTGAACAGCTTCAAGTTCCTGGGTGTCCATATCTCCCAGGATCTCACCTGGACGACCAGCTGTTCCTTTTCTGAGGACTCTTGAGGAAGAACCACTTGTCCTCAGACATCCTGGTGAACTTTTACCGCTGCACCATTGAGAACACCTGACCAACTGCATCACAGTCTGGTACGGGAACTGCTCTGCCTCAGACCAGGAGGCACTGCAAAGGGTGGTGAAAGTTGCCCAACACATCATCGGAGCACCACTTCCTGCCATAAAGGACAGCTACAGGAAGCAGTGTCTGAAAAGGGCTGGAAAAATCATAAAAGACTTCAGCCACCCAGCACACAGACTCTTCACCCTCCAGCCCTCTGGGAGGCGCAACAGGAGCCTCTGGACTAAAACCACCAGGTACCGGAACAGCTTCTTCCCCACAGCTGTCACACTCCTGAACTCTGCCTCTTGACATCTGAACAACAACGGTCTGTATTCTCATACACACAACAACAACACATGGACTGTACCACCACCACCTGCACTTTCATCTGTTAGCCCACTACTGTACAAACTGAACCCATAATCTACTACCTACTGTTCATAAGTACTCACATACTTCATACATCCATCCATTATCGTTTACCCGCTTCTTCCATTTTGAGTCACGGGGGTCGCCGGTGCCCACGTCCAGCAATCACTGTGCGAGGGGCGGGGACACCCTGGACGGGTCGCAAGTCCATCACAGGGACACATAGAGACAAACAACCATTCACTCTCTCACTCTCACCTAGGGACAATTTAGAGTTACCAATCAGTCTAACATGCATGTTTTTGGTCTGTGGGAGGAAACCGGAGTACCCGGAGAAAACCCACGCATGCACAGAGAGAACATGCAAACTCCACCCAGAAAGGCCCCTGGACTGGGATTTGAACCAGGGACCTGCTCGCTGAGAGGCAGCAGCTCTACCAGTTGTGCCACCGTGCTGCACTCACATACTTATATATATATTTTTTTCTTTATATAGTTTGTTTATACCCCTTCATATTTATAACCTGTTCATAGTCTGTACACTCACAACCTGTATATATTTATACTTATAGCATATTCAAAGCAGATATATATATATATATATATATATATATACATACATACACACACACTTTTTTTTTTTGCTAAGCCCTTCTGTTTGGATGCAAACTGCATTTTGTTGCTTTGTACTTGTGACATGTGCAATGACAATAAAGTTGAATTATATTCTATTCTAAATAAACAAGCCCCGCTCCATTTGCTGTGTACTGTTGGGGGTGGACAAAGCTCAAAAATTTCAGCCATTATATCGGTTACTGGTGTTCACCTTCCCCTCCCAATATCGGTGATAGCCAAATTTCACTGTTGGATGGGTCCTAGTAAAAAATAAAAAACAATCGCCAAGTTTTCATGTGAGTAATTTTGCTGTGGAAACCCCTGAGGAACTGAGCAGCCAGACAAAAAAAAACTAAACAAGTTGCTTCAATTAACTAATTATATTTAATATAAAAAGTACAAAAACTTAGGTTTCTTTTGGTAGAATCTGTGAAAATTACCAGTGAAACTACTGACGTAAGCTTTAAAATCATCTTTCAAATATCCCGAACAATTCCCCCAAATCACGAAACTCTACGGTCGTATCAAGAATCAACGTTACGGCCTCCTGTTGGATTTAATACGCCACACGCTTTCCTTACATCGTCGCCCCGATGATCAATGTTTAACTTTAGAGGGACTTCCTTTATCTGGCTGGAGAGAGGTTCTGTGTCCACAGTCTAACCGTGCACACAATGCGAGCGCACACCTGGAGACAGCGTGGTTTCTGAGAGCAACATCTGTAAAATCCTTTTCATGGCCTCTGCACGGCTGGACAGTTTAATACGAACACGGTTCCTGTCCTCTAATAACAAGAGCAACAATAATGCAGCGTTTTATTTATAATTCAGGTCTTTATTTCTAAAAGCCGTTTTCACCGGCAGTGAATCATGGAGCCGGAACAACGAGGTGTCCAAACCCAACGGAGAGGAGCTTTTAAAAAAGCCCACAGAGAAACGGGATTAACCTTTCATCACACAACCGGAGCCGAAGGGAAACAATAAAACTGTATTAATGTGGATCCTGTTCAATTAGATCCTCGCCTTTCACTTATTGTGAAGATTCATAAAAAAAAAAGCTCTGCATAAAATATAAAAACCAGAGAGCAGAGATAAAACAACTAAACACTGTCAGGGTTTTATTCTGGTTATTTTCTGTGTATTTGTGTTTCAATGTGTTTGAGATTCATATTTCTCTAACTTAAATTTAATATCCTTTCTTTTGATGTGCACAGAGGTCATCCTGGGTTATTTCGTTAACGTTTTGTTCTTTGGTACTTTTTGCAACCGATTCTCTCGCATTATTATAATTTGGTTAATCTTTGTGGTCATGATTTCTTGTAAATACTTTTTTTTTGCAGTTGCATCTATTTTTATTTATTTATTTATTTTAGATTTACTCTGTGGTGTTTGTGTTTCCACCGCTTTAGTCAAACACAAAATAAAAAAAATAAATAAAGAGTCAAAACAAAACTTGGCTTATTTATTTGATTTCAGGGATTTGAAGAATAAAAACTGCAAACAGCCAAGCCGAGGCTAACTTACCTTTAAAGCTGAACTGTTTAGTTAAATCTACTCAGACTCCTTGGACAGTTTTATTGTCAGCATTAATTCTTCATTTTATTATATTTTTTAAAGTTTTATTTTAATAATTTATACTTTCAATTTAGCTTAAAAATCCAAACCGTGTTCAGAAGTCTTTGAAGCCATTACCGTTAGCATAATGCTAAAGCTACGTATGCTATATTTCTTCTATGGGAGGAGCTTTTCGTGCTAACTCCATGTACGCTGACATGGCGCAGGTTTGAAAAGTCTTAAAGGTTGTTTACTATTGTTTATTTGTATCACTATATATTACATTACTACAGCCACTTTTACCTATTACATGACACAACGGCATGCCATACTACTCGAGCGCCATCTAGCGGCTGAAAATGGTAGTGTTTAATATTTTCAGTCAGAATAAATGAAAACGGTCATATCTCAGTGGTTTATAAATATGAGAAAAATTCATAAATAAGTTGATTCGGTGTACAAGTCGCAGGACATGTAAATTATTTAAAAAACTGCGACTTACCGGCTGAAAAATATGGTAATTTGTTTTAACTTTGTCCGTTTTTTGGGGGGGGATTATATGCTGAGGGCTGAGAAAAGCAAACCAACAAAAATCCAACAATCATAATCCAGCCTGAAGCACAGATTAAACAATGTTGCAAGGATGATTAAACAATTTTAACAATCTTCTAAAAAGTAACAGTTTGAAAGCTCCTTTGAAAGAAGACTGGTATTTTTCTAAACGTTAAAAACACAACAATGTAACAAGTGTTAAAAACATTTGTACAAACTGTGGTTTGAGTTTTTCTCCAACAAATAAAACCCAAACGGTGCTTTAAGAAACGTCTGACGGCAGCTGTGTTTTGAAGCGGGAGCTGATTCTCTGAGCTTCGGGGATGGTTTTATTTTTAGCCCAAACTAAACGGGATAAATGTGAGCGTCAGCAGGTTTGGGTTTGGCTCCAGGGCAAGATTTAAACTCGTCTCTCGGTAACACGTTAAGGCTCAAACACTGACCCGCTGTAGCGCAGTTTGATCCAAAAACACTTGTTTACACGTCATTTTCTAACAACCGCCTGCCTTAAAGCTCACAGCTGGATCTGCCTCAGTCATCAGACTTTATGTTTCATCTCCTCCCGACTGGCCTGTGTGGACGTTCTGATCCGCTCTCGGCTGCACCGGTCTTCCACAAGTCCAAACTCAGCAGTAGGAGGACAAATAGGAGGACAACAGGCCGAGAGAGGAAGAGAGCAGAATAAACAGAGGGAGAAGCTCAACAGAGATTCAATCAATCTATCAGGAAGCCCCCCCACAATAAATAAATAAATAAATAATAAAATAAAAAAGAGAAAGAGGACTTGAATAGGGTTAAGATGAGCTGATAATATCAAAGAAGAATCACGTTCTGCCGTGACCTCCATTAGCCTCCTGGAGGTCTTCCTCCTGATGGATCTGGATCAGATGGCCACCAGGAGGGTAACAACGTCACAGAAAGAAACATTTCTTCACGTCTTCATTAAGTTTTCCTTCTGCAGCAAATTAAAACGTCCAAGAAACAAAAACGGAAAAGAATTAATGAGAAAATGTGGAGTTCAGCAGAAAGGAGGCACAGATTTGGTTATAAATACTGAAGGAACTGATCAAATACTCCATTAAATTGTTTCTAAAGTTTTATACCGGTTCCTTTAAATCAAATAAATTAAAGACCTGAATATTCAGCCATGATGTAAAAGTTATTTTCCTCGATAGGTACGATTAACTTTAATGTTCAGATCAAAGGCACATGTATCTAATTTATGAGCTTCTATTCTCAAATGTTGAGTAATAAAACTGAATTTAAGATCTTAAACGTTCTAATTAATAAGAATGTAAAGTCATAATGAAACCACGATGGCAAGAAGTTTAGACAAAGTCAAAGATGACAAAACCAGAAGAAAAAAGGATTAGATATCATTGCAACTATATAGAATATAAACTTTGTCTTTATATATTTTGTGTAACCCAAATTTGATTGTCCATTAATTTAATATTTTTGTCTTGTGTTGAGACTTTAATATGATTGTTCTTGATTTGTATTTATGCCCCCATCCTGACCAGGTCTCCCTGTAAGACGAGTAAAGACTGGTAAGATAAAAAATAATAATTTCCTCAATAAAAGTATGCAAAGTTCAAAATGATTGGGCGCCAATATATAGCATTACAAATATTTACAAAGTCAAATTGAACAAGTCTAATTTGACTTAACCTTTTCCAAATTTTAATAAATTATCTTTTTTTAACAGAAGATAATTTTAAAAACAAGTAGATAGAAATATCAGAAAAAAGTTTGCTGTAATGCAGATAAACGGTACTTCCTGTGAGCCACAGTGAGCCCAATTAAATAAAACAAGTGCTATGTTTGTCATTCTTGCAAGATAAAAACCGACGGTTTGAGAAAAAACTAGATATTTTAAGATATTTTACAATAAATTTTAGTCACATACATGCTAAGTTAGAGATCTAGACACTGCGAGCCAACATAAATGATACCCCGTGATTCACCGTTAGCCAAACGAAGCTAACTTGTGGTCCACTTAAGATCCAGCTCAGCTTGAGCCGGGATAATATCTGCCAATTATGGCTTTCACACACATTTCCAACCTTGGCTTTAAAGCAATTAATGGTACTGTACTTCATAATATTCACTATTAGCTGCACAAGGCTAATTATGACATAAATTAAAGTTATAATGCAAAAAAATCCCCCCCCATAAAAAAAAAAACATATCCTACATTAACAGATCCATACTATATTCTGCTGATTCTGTCATCTAAAGTCACCGATCTGATTTTTAATGCAAACAACCCTCACACGATTTACCGTTAGCCAATTACAGCTAATCTGTGCTAAGTTTGACATCTGCTCAAGACACGGACATGCCTGGTACCTCATGTGATTTACCGTTAGCTGCATGAGGCTAACTTCTGATAATGTTGGCATCAACTTAAAACATAAATTAAAGTTTTAGTGATTAAAAAACAAAAACAATGAACAACAAACAACCCATACTCTTTATGTAGTTTACCGTTAGCCTATTCAGGTTGAATCTGGCCTCAACCTATAACGATGTTAGTATTTTATACATAAATACTTCATGTAGCTGAATCCGGTTAATTTCAAATTTAGAATTTAAACAAACCACAGACATGGGCTTCAGTATTAATAAATAGGAACTTAAGTAATTTACCGTTAGCCGAATATGGCTAACTTAGACGTTGATGTTCATACAAAGCTCAGACAAAAGAATAACATCTTACCACACTTCATACATAGTCAGATAAGCAGTAATTACCATTTATGACGTGAATTAGTTCATTTTGTGCTTAAAAAAAGCACCGGGTCAGTGTGTAATAACAGAGGGTTGTGTTTGAGAGATCAGTATCACTCCGGTTGACAGGAAAACCCACTCTGAGAGTTAACGGACCTCACAAACGCTGCTCTTATCGTGTGTCATCTTGTTCTGGTAAAGAGCTTCTTCTCGTCTTATCGGCTTAAACCTCAAATCACTCAGACAGCTATCAGCGGCACACAGATGAAAGTGCTTTTATTCTTTCATACGAATTAAAAAGAAAATCACAGCGAGGACGTCATTAATCTCTTTTAAAATCAAAGTCCTTCGACACCCTTTTCCCCAGTATTTGCAGTAAAATAAATTTTAACGACATTGTGCGTGAGTGTTTGTGGTGGACACTGCTTTGATGATTTCCGTGATGCGGATTGAATATTTAGATATAAATACGGTATACCGGATACTCTGGAAGACGTGGCTAAAGCCTAAAGCGGTTGGCGACTAGTAAAAGGCACAAAATGTTGACCTTTACAAGGAATCACACTGACTGGGTAGTTGCAACAAGTTTGTGTACGTAACCGTGAAACAATGTGACATTTCTAAATGGCAAATGTTTTGGTCAGCATTTAGTCAAAGTTATATTTGCAGTATTACCACCATGAGGAACTCAGAGCAAAAAGTGATATTTACTTACAATGAAGTATTTACAGGAAGCACTGGGAGGATCTGCAAAGGAGGGAGACAGGTAAGTGTGGTTTCAGGTAATGTGGTGGTGAAATTAGTCAGAATAATTATCTTACAGGTTCTTTGTGGTCCGATGGCGCTGAGAGGAGGGTGGAGGATCCCAGGTACGTATGATGGTAAAGATGGAGGTGATGAAGTAAGAAGTACCATAGTGGATTGTAGGGAGGAAGGTGAGCAGGATGGTCTTTGTCTGAAGGAAGTGGCACCGGGAGTTGCAGGATTAAGCTAAACTTGGAGGCTCAGTGGAAACCAGGTAAGTCCAGGATCAGACCTCAGGTAAGAAGAACTAGGAGAACGGTATGTATAAATCTTTAGACCAAAGTTCATGCTCAATAATCCAGGTAAAAATCTAACAATGTTCAGTCAGGTCATCTGGACAGTCTCTTTTTTTGCTGAGACGTTTCGTCCTTCATCCAAAGGACTTCATCAATCTGAGGAGCAAGCCACCAAACAAATCGATGCACAGAAACAACATACATAATTTTTACACATCCTTTATGACTGTCTATTGTTGTTGTTGTTGTCCACAGTTTTCATCACTCTTTGTTAAGAATTTGTCTCGATTTATTTCTGAGTCAGAACGTGCAGGAAATGTGAAACAACCTTTTATTATTTACATAAATTATGAATATGAAAAAGATACTGACTCAGTTTTTAAATGTTGTCTTTACTGAACTCTTTAAAAATAAGTGTCAATAAACACTGGTTGAATTTAGAACATGAATATCATGGGTGATGCTTGATTTGTGTTTAAATTCCCAGCGATGCTAATCGCTCTAGCTTTTAAAAGGTGTTTTTAATGTTACGTTAGCATACATGCTAACTGTTGGTCAGCAGCCTGTGAATAATTGGGTTATCTTGATGCTATGCACTTATTAGCCATGGAAATGTGTAAATCATTGTTCATTTTTGCTAAATAAGCCAGTCACTGAAGTTTCAGTTTTATGGAGATGCACTGATAATCATTTAAAAAACAAATCGCAGCCCTCTGAATCGTAATCGAAAAAGATTCCCAAACACTTTGTGACTAAACTGAAACGGAACAATGCGTGTGTACACGAACGCGTCGTGAGATTTCAGGTGTACGCTCAAATATTCTTTAGTGATTTTGCATCTTGAACTCGTCGCTAACATTCGCGACTGAGGATTTTAGACGCCTGCGACGACTATGGATAGTTTAAGATAAAACGTCACAGACACCTCTGAAATTATAGCAACACGAATGTGATACCCAACTCATGAGTTCAAGTTCAAGAATCCCCACGGGACAATTTGCTTCAGTCAGTAAGGACACAAAACATCCATACTAGACATTAAGACATTAAAGTAACAGAAATCATCACTGTTCGTTGAGAGGCCGGATCTCTACAGGGATGAATGAGTTGTTCAGTCTGTTTGTTCCACATCTGGGCAGCAGAAACCTGCGTCCAGATGGAAGACACCTGAACTCACCATGGAGTGGTGATCGGGATCTGCCAGAATCAGCCTGGTCTTGTTCACTGACCTCACTTTGTGTAGGTCAGTGAGGTTCAGTAAGTCAGTGAGGTTCTGTAGGTCAGTGAGGTTCTGTAGGTCAGTGAGGT
>NC_056519.1:2809543-2810953 GCF_014905685.2 Nematolebias whitei | reverse complement strand
GAGGTTCTGTAGGTCAGTGAGGTTCTGTAGGTCAGTGAGGTTCTGTAAGTCAGTGAGGTTCTGTAGGTCAGTGAGGTTCTGTAGGTCAGTGAGGTTCTGTAGGGCTACACCAGCAGTTTTGCTGCACATCCTGACAATCCCCAAGAGTTTAGTCCTGTTTTTTTCTAAAAGTCCAAACCAAACCATAGGATATTGAGGAACCTCTCAAATGATTTTAGGTATTCTGGAAACCTCCTCGTGAACTGTGTTTACGATTCGTCCCAAAGCGTTGCAACTCAGTGACTACCAGCTGAAAGACAGGCAGCATCGCTGAGATGTAAGCGCTAACAGAAAAAGAAAAATTACTGGATATATAAATTCTAAAGTTAACAAAAGTTGTTTTTCAAGTAAAACCACGACTCTATTGAAATTATTGGCGACTAAATAAATTTTAAACGTTTGGTGAAATTTTGAAGTGTGACCTGATGTGAAAAGGACTTTAGAGCACTAGAAGCGTTAAATAATCCAAATTCAAGCGTGCACTCGTCACTGTGCTCCAGTTTGCATGCGTTCCTTGAAAGCCCCTCTTTCTGTCTCTAATGAGTGGTTTCAGTCTCTCGCCGAACTGTAATAAAACGTTCGTGAGACGAAAAGCGAAACCCTCCATTCTGCAGTTGTCACTCCGCAACAGGCCCCGGCGAACGAGTGTGACAGATATTAGCATATCAATGGAGCTCACCTCCTTCCACCCACTCGTCCTCCATCTCTTTATGTCGGGTTGTAATTGTGGCTGATAATAACACAGGCTCCTCTTATCAACACACACACACAGACGTACAGCGGGAACAAAACAAATTGAGTCGGTTCAGTGGAAGGAGACATCGAGGAGGCTGCGGGATGATAAACAGCCCAGCGGGCACCGTGCCCTCTCAGCTTCCTCCTCCAGATATAAACTCAGAAATGAAAATCTCAAATAAGAAAGTGAACTTTGTAGCTTCTTGACTCTGCACGGTTCACTGACTCTCTAACTTAAAAAACAACCTGTCCTGAAACTGACGCCACAACAAAAATTATTCATGATGATATTACCGTACTTCCTATAAACAAATCAGTTTTCTTCATCCATTCTTGATTTATTTATCCTTTATCCTCTGATGTCTGAGGGTGATCATGTATTAGCAGTGCCTGTGTGATCTTGATTGATGAGGGTTTTGGTGACAGCTGAGACCATTTTGAAGCAGGAGTAAAGAAGAAGTTCAGGCTGCACACAGCTCCACCGACAGGATGGAAAAGAGAAAACGGGGCCGGCAGAAACAAAACGCTGTTGGTTTATTTCACTACATGTATGAAAAAATGAGTGAACGTCACACTCCCCTACCTCCTGACTGGTGAACGTCACACTCCCCTACCTCCTGACTGGTGAACGTCACA
>NC_056519.1:2802340-2809143 GCF_014905685.2 Nematolebias whitei | reverse complement strand
CTGACTGGTGAACGTCACACTCCTCTACCTCCTGACTGGTGAACGTCACGCTCCTCTACCTCCTGACTGGTGAACGTCACACTCCTCTACCTCCTGACTGGTGAACGTCACAGTCGTCTACCTCCTGACTGGTGAACATCATGCTGCTTCAAACAGATTCATATTTTTCATAACTACAAGACGTACACGGTACTGGACTGATGCTGGTAACACGTTTCTGTCTACAACTCCTTAACCTTTGAAGTCAGCTCAACTCAAGATGGCTGCCACAGCCAACTAATGCCAGGAAACAAAACCATCTACAACCCAATCAAATCTACAGATAAAGAGCTGAAGTCTGGTTTGATGTTAGCTGAAAGTTGTAACAGTGAAATGCCATTGTATCCAAGTATCAAGATTTAAACATGATCAGCACTAAATATTTATTATTTTTAATTATTTATTTGCGTACCGGGACATCCTACTGAATCCACCAGGGGACACTGCAGCACCCTGCGCACCCCTACTTCTTACAGCCTTTTTTATACTAATTTACATTTTTAGCACATTAAGAGTTGTGATAAAAAGACTGTCCATGCAGTCGAGATCATTCATATTTAACGTTTGCAGTTCAAACAGAAGATTTTAAAGGATTCATAATTAAATGTATAAAATTACCCATCATTTTAGTCATGCTGGATTCTGTTCAAGAGAAAAGCACAAGCAAAATAATAAATTTAACCTAAAGAAACCACAGATAATCCTGTCAGTTCCTGGTTTTAGAGGCGAACATCTGTCTGAAACATGGCTGTGATTAATGAACTGCGTTTACTGCGAACACACCTGATGTTTGCCAGCTCCGACACAAATCGCTCTGGAACTGAAACTTTGTTCAAGCTGCAGTCGTCGTGACGCCCTGGGCAGGAACGTCCAGCTGCAGACAGGCGGGTGTACAGATGTCACATGAATGCCTGCTGGGTGTTTGAGGCCTCAGGCTGCAGACGCTCAATCATCCATCAGCTCTGACTGCCGGGATAATTACTACACACATCGTCATTTTTTTATGTTTTCTCCTCTTGTCCTGATGAAACAACCGATTCCCTCGGAACATTTCTCTTCCCCCTCTTGTCAGCGGTTTTCCTCCTTGCTCCTGATTAACTCTGAAATGAATTCCTATTGACCGATCCTTAACGTCCGCTCACTCAAAGTCTCTCTGTACAAACTAAACATCAATTAATTAAATGTCAGCAAAGTAATTAAAAGACCATAAAGTTCAGCTGCAGCAAACACACAGGTCATCGGCACGGACGGTATCAGGAAATCAGAAATAAAACCAAATAAATCTCATTAAAACAGGAAAATGATTGATTCTTGAAATGACACGTCTGCCAGGTTATGAGACAGACACGCATCTTAAAGAAAGATGGACGGACGGACGGTCAGCTTGTCTGGGTCCAAGGCCATGGTTCCAGATCAGCAACAGATGGAGCGTTCCCTCCGGGTCCGAGGAGTCCAAGTATCTGGTCCTCTTTTTCCTGTGTGGTAGGGTGGAGCGAGAGATAGATCAATGGATCAGGCCTCGTCTTCAGTAACGAGGGCGTTGCTTTGGTTGGTCGTAGTGAAGAAAGAGTCTAAAGGCAAAGCTCTGGATTTACTGGTCCGCCTATGTTCCAGCTATCAACTGTGGTCATGAGGTTTGGATCAGGGTGGAAAGAACCAGGTCCTGGATCCAAGAAACTGAAATTAACTTACTTCAAAGGGAAGGTCGGCTCCGCCTTAGAGGTAGGAGGAGCTCTGTCATACGGGGGAGCTGGGAGTACAGTTGCTGCTCCTCCACATTGAAAGGAGTCAGTTGAGGTGGTTCATCTGATCAGGACGCCACCCTTTAGGTCCTTACGATATACTGGGAAAGACCGCGGTGCTGACCCTGAACTCTCTGGACGGATTACATATCTTCTCTGGATAAGAAATGGGGGTGGGGCGTCTGTTTCTCTCCTGAACTTGTTGCCTTTGCAACCCGACCACAGATAGGTGTGAGACGACGGAGCAGTTTGATCATGATGAGTTGTTAAAAGGACCAAAAACAAAAGATGGAGCAGCGTTCGTTTGAAGAGCTGCCACCTCCCAAATCAACGGTTTAGACAAACATCCCTCGATCTTTCAGGCAGGAAGTGATACATTTTTAACCTTCTGGGAGTTTCATTAAAGTACGTTTTATGGTTGATGAGATATTTTGCTGACACCAGCAAAAACACGATTTCCAGCCGTTCAGGGCAGCGAGGACGAAGTGAAAGAAAACGCCTGGATTTGTTGACTGTCGTTATTGTAAATGTCTTCTGTCGGTTTGAGGACTGCGATCGTCGATAACACGCCGAGTTTAATGGAGGACAGAGAAATGGAGGTCAGAGAGGAGAGGGAAGAGTTACTCATTTTCTGATAAGGTGCCTAATCCACTGTAACCATGGTGACGGCCTTAAATCACTCTGTAGATAAAGCCTTATTCAGTAAAAGCCTAAAATAATAAAAGTGTTCAGCTTTGTGTTTCTGAGCAGCGTGAATCTGTAAATAAATTATACGTCTGCTTCGCTCGGCGTTACTGAACCCCGTTTGACTTGATGTCTACTTCCTGTTAGTGAGGCTGAAGCTCAGAGAAAACGTCAACGTTCGTTTTTATTGATCTCAGCGGGACAAAAAGACCAGAGATCAACAGAAACAGTCTGATGCAGCCGCTCCGCAAACCTAAAACTTTTTTAAATGTATTTTACATCAAATCAAAGAACTTTTGTTGAAACTTTCAGCTTTATGAGCTCAAAGTTGCTTTGATTTGAACGGCATGTTTATATTCATGTCCACATCAATTTATTCATCATTTTATAACCCAGATAAAAGGAAATGAACATTTAATAAACCCAATGATGGTTCGAGTCTTTTTATTTGCTGTAAAGAGCATTTTTTAGCTGCCGTGTTGGACAGAAGAACAACTCCCGCAGCCCTCCAGGAAAAAAACACGACATTATCGGATCTGTTATTGTTTAGATTTTTATGAGACGCTGATTGTGATGCTCTTTAATGTTTATAGCTGTAGAAGTTCACCCAGTGATCACTTTCTGAGAGTTCCATCATGACATTTTGCTAACAGACCAACAATATGAGCAGTCTTGAGTTTTTGCACCTGTCCTTCCTGTAGGTGGAGCTGTGGGCAGGCTGAACCTATAAACTGATAATTAAACAAGTGGGCGATCACATGAAGATCCACCTTTCATAGCAGCTGACAGCATGAACCACAAAGAGACTGGAGAAGTTTAAAATCTGAAAACTCTACTTTGATCTTAGCCCCGCCCGGACTAGCAGTTAGCTCGTCAGCATACTCCGAGTTAAACCAGGTGATTTTATTCTGCTTTAAATTATATAATTCTGGAGCCTTGCAAACTGAAACGGGGCTGTGTTCTTGTTCCTGTTATAAAGTCTAGTTTGATACAGGTTGGCCTCTACCAGAGAGATCGCTTCAGTCAAGTCCTAGGACAGGATCTCAAGGCGCAGATGTGGAGAGAAGGAGATCTGCTTGGGAACCTCAGGAGACCCTCACACCAAACACTTTAATCTAGGTCTGGGACGCCTTCCGGTTGGTTCTGATATGACTGAGGTACCACAGCAGCTGTTTCATCACTAAGCTTTCAAAAAAGGTAGTACCAGAGCCATAATGGGCAACATATAAAAGGGCTTGCAGCTCGAGGATATGATGTAGTGATGGCAGCTTATCTGTGTGACCACACAGCCTCAGAATTTAGAATGGGAGATTTCCAACACACAATAGATGCATAAAAGCACTTCAAGTCATCTCTGTTAGGTTACACTCCATACTTCCTTTGGTTCCACAATGCTGGATTTGTTGATGAGAGCTCACGCCCCGCTGAGACGCACGCGGCAGGATACGTCATGGATCTGTGGGGAGTTTGGGAGCTGATGTGTCTTTCTGTATTGTTTCAGAAGGATGCTGAAGCTGTTTATTTAATTGGAACCATGATAGCAGGGTCTCTGCTTCTTGGCATCGGTGGATTCCTGTTATTGGCTACTGAAGACGGCGACAGCAGTTTGTGTGAGTCTGTGTGAAGGTTTGGTTCGTGCTTCAAGTACTCAAAATCAGCTGCTTTACGAGCTAAACCGTAAGATGAAAGTGATTTGTGAGAATCGCAGGCCACCTGCGTCTTCTGGGACTCACCAGCATGTTGGGGACGACCTTGGAGGGGGCTCATAAGCACCGACCAGTGGAATGCCCACTAATCTGGCCATTTTGGGATTGAAAGTACCAGCAGGACTCGAGGCTGACGAGAAAGAAAAAAAAACAGTCTGCCTGAAAAAAAATCAACAATTTTGACTTATGTGAATCTGACTCCCCTGTTTGACCTCGAAAGCAGGTCGACTATCAAATGCTTCCTGGGATATGTGTAAAGAAAGGAAAAGCTTTGTCTATCGCAACTCCCACGAGAACTTTTGTGACGGCTCATCAGAGCTGTACCCGCTGACACCTAAACCTATCAGGACAATGAACTATGTGGAAGTGATTCATGGACAAATCTCACCGTCTTGTCGTCAAATGTATACGTGTCTATAAATGTGCTGATGGCAGTTTTTTTTAAACATTTTCTTGTAATACCACTATTCTATCCTCATGGCCTTTCCCCCTTTTCTATTTAAAAGAATAAGGGTCCGCGTTCTCAAGGAGCAACAGCAACGTGCACTCCACCCATCTTTCGGACGACTGTACGAACAAACTGTATCTCACTGTATTTCAATACAATGATAAAACTTATTCTGATTCTGACATCTTCACAGGACGGGCTGCTCGACTGGTGAACTCTGAACGAGCAGCGGCAGCTTGAAGACGGTCAGATCTCAGACCATTGGCGTGAAGCCGCTGTCATCTCTTCTTTTTGCCGATGTTGCGGTTGTGTTGGTGTCTTTAAACCAGGGTCTTCAGGAATCACTGGAGCAGCCGGGACAAGAGTTAGCTCCGTTAAAACCTGACCCCCCCGGGTTGTGACCGTTCACGACAGACTGTAAACTGCATTCGCAAAGGAGGTTCCAAACATCTCAACGTTTGCAAGGGTTCTCGATTTTCTGGCGAGAGTTGTTGGGTCTCATGAGCCCAACCTTCTGTTAAAACCGAACTACCTCAGGTTAGACTTCATGATTCTAGAGCTAGACTCTGAGACCAGTGCTGGCTGAAAACATTCTGTTTGTTGATGCGTTTCATTATTTAGCCTCGCGGGAGAAAGGATGAAAAAAGGCCGTACTGTGAGGAGCTTGAATTGCTGCAAGTTGGTCTTACGTTTAGAGGAATAATGTCCAAGAATCAAATAATTTACGAGGAACTGAGACGTTTGTTTGCTTCAAATGAACACCCCTGCTGCCAACAGATCCTCTCGTGTCAGGATCATTAAAACCGGACCACCTTGAAGAAAGCCCGGCTTTGTTGACGTGGCTGTTTATCCAGAGTTTGTTTGTATTTACTTTATTGTTCTCCGACGTTACAAATCTGCAGTGACTTCTCAGAAAAGCTTCTTTTTTAAGCAGAAAGAGATTTGTGCTCTCGGTGTGTCGTCAGTGGATTATTTCCTCTCTGACAGCAGAACAACAGAAACACAGAGAACGTCACGCCGGCTCCTTTTCTGCTTCCATCCTTCTGTTCTGTCGTTTCTTTCCCTTCCTAATCCCACTTTGTTTCTTTTTCCACTTTTCCTTTCAAAATGACTGAAAGCTGAGAGGATTTTCCTCGAGACCAAACACTCGACATATTTTACTATTTTAATTATTTTTTGTTCGACTTCGTTTATAGACACCAAAGCTGGACTTGGTGACGTGTTAAAGTTTAAATATTTAATCGTAGTAGTTTTAAATTCCTCCTTCCAGGTGATGTGTTGAGGACGACTCTCGGCTACTGCCGCACCAAACATCAGCTTAACGTTTAAAACTGACAGCTGCGGCTAATCTTATGTTTGCTAATGGTGATTAGCTGTAGCAGCATTATTGATCGGGGTGACTCCAAAAGTTCATCAGCTCGAAATGTTCATCTAATCATTTCGAACAGTTTCAATAAGTCACCTGATGGTTCTTGAGATATTTTGCTAACAGACTAAATGAGCTTGCAGCCTGGGAGTTGTTTCCTCGTCTCTTCCTGTAGGTGGAGCTGTGGGCAGGTATCCATGAACCACGATGAGACTGGAGATGTTTCAGAACAACCCACTTCAGTCCCGGCTTCGTTCAGACTAGCCATTAGCTCATCAGTCCAGTCAGAACTAAATGTTTTTCCAAATGGGTACAAAATGATTTCCACAAAACTCTTCTACAAGAGATCTGAGCTTCTGCTTGAAGAACAGGAGGCGTCTGTTTAAAGGAAGTAAACGTTGTTTAAAAGTTCACAGAACAGGAAGAACAACCGGAGGTTTCATTATGACTTTTATTTTAGTTTAATTAAAATAGTTTATCTAAATGTAGCTTTGACTCGTCTGTGTTGAACAAGAAAGAAAAAGTATTTTGTCGTTTCTCTTCCTGATCTCCGGTTGTTTATCGTTTCCACCTCGCTCTCGGTTCTTCACCAGCTCCTCTACGGCTGACTTTATTTCCTGCCGGAGTAAAATGGCCGATCGACCATCCTCCGTTTTTATTTTCATTCATGAAAACACAGAAGTTCTCCTCCGTCTCTGTCCGGCGCTCCCTCTCTATCATCAGTTTACCTCATTTCTCTCTGTCACCATTTTTCACAGTCTCATTAATCTCACCACACACACACACACACACACACACACACACACACACACACACAC
>NC_056519.1:2801501-2802240 GCF_014905685.2 Nematolebias whitei | reverse complement strand
CACACACACACACACACACACACACACACACACACACACATACACGTTTCCATAACTTCTGAGGACGTTATTGAATTTCACCTTATTTAAAATGTTAAAATGTAAATAATAATAATAATAAATATAATAAATAATTAGAACCAGAAAAAAGATGGACGCACTTCGTAATTTATCCTAAAAGTAATTATAAAAAAAAAGAAAAAAACATTTAAAAATCTATTTTCTCACGGTTTGTCCCCACAACACGAGGTAAACAGGTCGGCTGACCCTCCACGTTATGATTTCCCATGATGCAGTGGGAGCAGCAGCGGGCTCATCCATCACTGTGGACAAAGTTTAGATGATGTGGAACCCACAGCGAGCCCAGAGCTCCGGAGGTTCACATCTCGTCTAACTTCTCCGGCTGCAGTTTGTCGTGGAATAACTCTGGAAGTGTCAGATTACGCCGAGCGGCTCCCGCTCACCTGCGGGACTCCTCGCGTCCGTTACGGAAACATCAAAGTGTTTCCGTCGTAATTATTGAAATCAGGAGAAGTTTTGGGTGGATTCTCCTGAAATAATCCTCAGGCAGCTGCAGGATGAGCTCCTGCAGAGGAAGGCAAACAAACGAACAAGAAGTCGCAGCGTAATCTGGAGGCCAACAAGTGTGACATTTGTAATCTGGAGGCCAACAAACGTGGCATTTGTAATCTGGAGGCCAACAAGCGTGACATTTGTAATCTGGAGGCCAACAAACGTG
>NC_056519.1:2784721-2801491 GCF_014905685.2 Nematolebias whitei | reverse complement strand
AATCTGGAGGCCAACAAACGTGACATTTGTAATCTGGAGGCCAACAAGCGTGACATTTGTAATCTGGAGGCCAACAAGCGTGACATTTGTAATCTGGAGGCCAACAAAAGTGACATTTGCTCGTTGTTTCCACGCCTGACTGTCGAGGCCGTATCAGGGGACCAACACGCCTCCTGGTCTGGAGCTCTTGAGGAGCTGCTTGAATCTGAACCTTGTGCTTCTGCTGCTCACGTCATGAACATGTAAACTCTGCAGCTGCAGGAACGTTCTGTCATCTGAAGGTTTTACGCATCAGGACATAAAAAAAAATAAATCGGCCACTGATTCCATCGTGTCGTTTGTTCAAGTGGGACCAACTCTAGAAAACCAGGAGCTGCTGCTCTGGAGGTGTGTGTTAGCACAATGCCAAGATGGAAAGACATCAGCAATGACCTCAGGGAAGCAGCTGTTGCTGTCCATCAATCTAGGAAGGGCCAAAGTTATCTGGAGTCCAACGTTCTACAGAGAAAGGTTAAGAAGAAGACTTCTGGACCAGAACCAGACCAGGGGACAATGTTTACCCAGAACGCACTGCAGCAGACAGCTCCTCCCAGCTGTCAGCATGGAGGTGGAGGCTGATGGTTTGGGGTCCTGTCAGTCACTCAGTGGACCAGAACTTCTGGAGTCCAACAGCTGAAGCTTGGACCAGACTGGGTCCAACAGGACCATGATCCAGAGCACAGCAGCTGATCTACAACAGAACGGGTCAGAAAGAACAGAACCAAGGTGCTGCAGTGGTCCAAACTATCTAGAACCTCAACTGGACTGAGATGCTGTGGTGGACCTTCAGAAAACTGAGCAGAACAAATGATGGTAAGACAAGTGGGCCAGAACTTCTCCAGAACCATGAGACTGAAACAGAAAACATCTGAGAGTTCTGCTGCTGAAGGAGGTTCTGGAAGCTGCTGAGGTAAGAACTGATCATTTGTTTCATGGTAAACTGTTTTTATTTGGTCTTCTTAAGTAAAATCCTCAAACTTGGACTTTGGTCCTCCTCAGGACTGTGGAAACCAGGGTGCGTTCAGGGACATCTGTCAGGCCGTGATGGAGGATGTCAGGAAAAGACAAGACGGAGCACCAGAACGTACGGAGGAGGGACAGAGGAAACACCACAGCAGCTTCAAGGCAGCGGTTGTCCCAAAGAAAATTCCTCTAGAAGAAACCGTGTTCATGCTCACCGTTGTTGAATGGTTGAGCAGCTTTTTACGCCACATCACTGTTAAACTGGTCAAACAACATCTCCAGTTCTTGGAGCGCACAAACCATTTCATGTATTTCCTCCGTTTACCTCCGTCTCCCAACAGGCGCCCTTCAAGGAACAAACCCGGAGATGTTTGTCAGAACCCTATCAGTGTGACTCAGGCGTTCCCAAACTGTCTCGGTGACTGCTTCTGTAACGCTGAACGTTGTTCAGGGACACCGTGTAATTTGGTAGCTCATGTTCTGTTTGTTTCCAACAGCCTGGCGTGTTTATTAGCATATAGAGTAGAAGGTAAGATCCCCTCACGAGTGGACACCAGAGACGACCGTGGAGACGCATTTTAATGCCACTCGTCTGCTTGAGAAGGAACGCACGTGGACACGCATGTTAATGTCAGCTCAGACGTTCGTACAGTTACTATCTCAGCAAATCGTAACTACCGTTGGCTCCGGTAGATTCTTCACGTTTCGGCTTTTCCTCTTCAGGGGTCGCTACAGCGAGTCATCCTCCTCTGTCCTCCCTCCATGTCCTCTCTAACTGCATCCATACGTCTCCTCTTTGTCTTTTCCTGGCAGCTGCATTTCTAACATCCTGTAACAGGCGCTTAACTGCCGTTTGTTTCTTATTGCCATGGCAACCCAGAAGTTGGCAAGTCACCGTTTTCCCGTGGTAAGAACATAGTTACTTCTTTGCACAATGTTCTATATTCAGGTAAATCAAATGTTTGCAACATGTTTCTTAGAATGTGGGTTTAGTGAGTTTAAGTGATTTGTTTGAAACGTATAACAGAGAACCGGAAGCTGAAAGCGAAATAACAGAAGAGCGCGGAGGCTCCCTCATATTTCTGCAACCGCTTTTTAAGTGGCGAACACAGTAATGTTAATAACTGAACACAGTAATGTTAATAACTGAACACAGTAATGTTAATAACTGTAAAGTTACATTGTTAAGCCATGTATACGATAATATTGAGAGAGAAAATAAATCAGCATATGTTGTTTTTATGTATTTAGTATTTATGGTTAAAGATGTATTGTATTTCTTTTTATATAGTTTTCACAGCGTTCCGTGGTTCTAGAGTGGAATAAGGAAACTGGACATCAGTATGAAGCGTGGATTTTTGAGACCAGTGCAGTTACACATTCTTCTACCAGTATACCCACTGTCCCTCCTCTGGACATGTCCAAACCACTGTCCCTCCTCTGGACATGTCCAAACCATCTCAGTGTGTCCTCTCTAACTTTATCTCCCAGTTGTTCAACCTGTGCTGTACCTCTGATGATCTCATTCCTGATCTTCTCCATCCTTGTCTCTCCTAAGGAGAACCTCAACAGCTTCATTTCTTCCACTTCCAGTTCTGTTTTTCAAGTGCATCTCTGGCTCCGGTAGAATCTATCCAGGTAAAGTGTGTCGGGAAGTACTTTTGATACTTAAAGGCTGACCATTTCTTGAAACGATGCATACCGCCGTGAGTTTTAACCTGAAATCATCACAAGGATTAAAGTTGCAGCCGTTTGTCAAAATTGATGGACGTTGTGAACAATCGCAGTATTGATATTTTATGGGATGTGTTGGTGTGCTTGTATGTGTCGTATGAAACACGGCTCATGACAGCAGAAGGACAGGATCGTCCCTTGGCACCTACAGTTGGCTGTCCGCAGCGACGAGGAGCTCGGCAGACTGCTGGGAGGAGTGGCCATCGCTCTGGGAGGAGTTCTACCCAGCATTCAGGAGGTCCTACAGCCCGGAGGAACAGAGAGGTCAGCCGAGTCTGGGTGGACGGATCGGACGGCATCTGCAGCCAGTTTCTTAGGATCCACTGTGGGATGGACCTTTACAAGAGATCCTTCCTGTCTACAGCATCAGCATCTATAACATCTCTTAATGAAATGAGGATAACGAGTTACAACAAATAATTTCCCTTTGGGATTAATAAAGTATTTTTGAATTTGAATGTTGTTCTGGTCATGTTTTGACGAATGCCCATCTAGGTTTTAAAGTTTTTTGCCAACAGTCGAGCCTGTCCGGGTTGTCTTCTATCATGATTGTAAAAGTGATTCGATGAGAAAGTTACGTACCTTGACTTTGGATGGTTTGGGATCCTTGGTTCTTGGTCTACCATTTGCATTTCGATCAACCTGGGGTCGTATTTCCTCTTGCGTCCATGCGCAGGGAGGTTGGCTACACTACCATGAGCTTTATACTTTCAAATAATATCAGCTGGTCAGAGAAACTTAAAGATGTTTGGAAATGGCTCATCTCTAACATGGATGTCTGTAAACTTTTAACTAAATAATTTTCAAGAGGAATCATTGTTTTTTACAAGCTGTAAGTTTACCAACATGTTTTTTTATTCATAACCTTTCCACAGAATCCCACTTTAAAAGTTCTGTAAAATCACTGAATACTTATAGTAGGCAAAATGACTTGAAGGCCCTCACGTTGTTTCATTAGTTATTTAAACAGAAACAAAACAAATCTCAGTGAAGGTTCATTATTATTTTAATGCCACCCAACACAAGAGACCAAAGCACTGTAAACAGGAAGTAGGACTAAAGTGTTGCCTGCAACTTCCTGTTTCCTTTTCATTATGATCCAAGGCCATAATCATCGTCAGCATTGTCAAAAACACCATGTTTACCCACAAAAACGTCAAACTCCACATCGTTTTTAAACAGCGCGTCTGTCTAATTTACAGTGTTACTGTACACGTAGTGTGCTTTATGTTTGTAAACCAAATTTCCCTGACTGGACATTAACAGTTCATAATAAACTGACTAATCAGCACATTAATGATGCCAATTAGCTTTTCACAAATGGACCAATTTTTCCCTGACCAAACTGGAATCGATTCTAATTATCAGGGTTTGAATTAAGACTGGCACAGATACCGTCAGTGTCCTCACTGGTCTTACAGTCATCATCATCTTCATCACACATTTGCACTTTACTGGACACTGAATGTACAGAAGCAGGCAGGCCCATTGATTCATATATGGCTCAATTATTAACATTAAAACTGGATCGAACAGAAACAGTATCTCCAACTGAACAGAAGTTCCACACTGAAGTCCTCTTTCTAGAACGTTCCACGGTTCAGTCCGATGGTGGCGTCTTTTTAAATCCAGTGCAACGGAAAAACTGTCGCAGTCAGAGCAAAGACTGTTCAATCCAAGCCAGTTCCTTAGATCGATCAGCTGCAACACTTTTCATTACGAGTCCACAGAATCCAAAGAGGACTTTGATAAACAACCGGATATGTCCCAACGGTGGACTGTTCAGTCCACTTGGCTGTTGGGCTTTAAAATCTATAACTCTGGTGTTTGTTGACTTAACAAAAAAAAAAAAAAGTGATTATAATCCCAAAAAATAGACGTCTCGTGAAGAATAGAGTTCTTACAACGCAACAAAACCCCACAACCTCTCAAGGTCCATCAGGTATAAACTTTGTCCATACATTCCTAAAGTTACAGCGTCGCACTGTAAAGTCCATCGTGCCGTCCATCTTGATCTCCGTGTAGGAAAAGTCATCTGATAATCCATTAGTCAACAAAAGACAAACTTGATTTAAAAGGTCACATCGTCTGCATATAAACCCATTTTTTTCCAACTCAAGAGGACTCTGCTGTCTGTCTGTCCATTTCTTTGAGGCAGCTCATTCATTTGTCCGTGTTGGGACAGAAAATGTGTTTTTCTTGCGATTAACAGCTGAAGCTGTTGTACTTCACCCAACAACCTTCCTGTTTTGTGCTTTATGAAAACATACTTCTGTACTTCGAATGTGGTCATTCCTTTAAAAGAACAAAATGTCAAAGGACCATTCACTTTTAATTCATGCCTTTGGTTTATCATTCATACCAAGAACTACAGGCGTCCTGATGTTTTCTTGCTTGTAGGACAGTTTTATGGCTATCAGTTCAAACCAATGATGAGATTTCAGGGCACGTCCAACAAACTTTACATTATGTTCTTGTAATGTCTTTTTTACATAGAATAAGTCAGAAAATCATTGTAATTTACGTTTACTTGCTTCACTGGGGGTAAATGTTTTTTTAAATTTGTTCATTTAAAGTGACTCCTGTTAAAAAGTAAAGAAAAAAAATAATTCAATATCAGAAAAATGTTTTTCTTGTGCTCAGCAACGATTCATTCGAGGAACAAACCAAAACTGCCGTTCTACCGTTTTCCAAGGGTAACTCAGAATGGGAGTCTACGGGTTGAGTCTCGATGAGCTCCGACTGTTGGAAAACTAATGAAACTTCGTCACAATTTCTTTTAACATGTTCAATAACTGAGTAGGTTGAGAAACTTCCAAATTTAAAACCTTTTGGGGAGTCTTCATAAAATCAGTTGGAAAACTAGTTGGCAGCAGTTACAGTTCAATGAGAAACTGACGTAAATGGACTGAAGGTGCGGAGCAACTAGCTATGGAGCTGCTTCAGAAGAAACATCAGGCACCGATACATTATCACCAACATTACTCAGATTCAACTGAACGTTCTGAAGTCCTGTTGGATTGAGAATCTGCCCAATTTTGATTATCTAGACTTCTGCAACTGCTTACGGGTAATTCATAAACTCTTTCTTACAGTCTTTTCCATTGAAGACCAAACTGGGCTGAATGAGTCATCAAATATTCCTCAGTGAACAAGTGGCAGGTACATCCAACAGAAAACCAGTACTGTACGGTGTATTAAAAAGCTGTTGCGGATTTAAGTGGAAAATTTCATATTTTTAACAGGAATCACACAAGGAACAAACAAAAGCTGCCGTTCAATGAAACAAGTTGTGGGATTCTCTGACAAACACTGAATGGGCTTTAGAAGCAGAAACAGTTAACACTGCATGCTAACTAGCATGTGGCTAACTGCTGTAATGTATACAGGTGCATCGCAAAAAATTAGATCATCATGAAAAAGTTCAGGTTTTTGTCAGTCATTTCAGAAAGTGAACTTTATTATATAGACTCACTATACACAGATTTAAATACTTCAAGCCTTTGTTTCTTGTAATTTTAATGGTTATGGCTTACCGATAATGAAACAACTAAATTTGGTGACTCAGAAAAAAAAAAAAAAAAAAATCAAGACTTATTCATCATATTTAAATTTTTTGAGATGCACCTCTAGATGTTATAGACCCGTATTTATGGGGTCTAATACCAACCACCAACAAACTCCAGGGTTAAAGACGGTACTTTCGGACTTTGTTTCTACTTCCAGCAGGAAGAGACAAATAAACAACTGAGGCGGCCATTTTGAAACAATCATATCTGTTTATGTAAAATAAATTAGAGCTGGACCCAAGATGCATGAATTCACTTCTCGTTGGGTTTTAGGAGGTTCCTGTATGGGCAGGCAGATTGAAGCTAGTGGGTGTCCGAGTATAAAGACATCCAAACTTTTGGTGTTCCCTTTTGAAGCACTACATCTGGCCGGGCTTCTAGAAAAGTTGCTTGTGAAGCTTTAAAAATTTTGCATTTTCAGTTAATAAGTTTTAAAATGACACCTTGTGTTTTGTAGATCTCAAGTGGAAAATACTCAGAAAACAAGGGGTTAATTTAACGGATATGATAACAGCAGGAACACCTTGGGCTTTTTGCTTCGTTTGAAAGTCTCACTTCTTCTAAATCTGATTTGTTCTTTAATGCTCTTACAGGTAATTCTGTTTAAATTTATAAACTGACATGCGCGAGACCAGAAAAGGCAACTTTCATGTTCAAATGATCAGTTTTCAGGACAAGTTAGTCAAATCTGTATAACAGATTAAACTGTTGTTTGATTTCATCAACTCTTTTATGTTTGAGCAAATCTTAGTTTTTTTTTTCGTCCTTCTTTTTGAAATCTCGCTCAAACGTTTTCCAGCTCGGCTCATTAAAAACCGAACGCGACATCGCCACTCTTCAGAGGACAATTATTGTTTCCCACATGTGGAGCTCCCAAAGGTGTAGAGCTAAACGTTCAAACTACAATCAACTTTCTGTACCCAGAGGATGTTTCTGAAGCTTTAATTATTTTGTAACAGCTGGGGGTTTTGAAGATGACAAAAACAAAGCTGATCTTTAAAGTCAAACTGAGGCGGTTTGAATCCTGTGACGAGTTAATGAGTCTGAATGAACCGAGTCCTCACAGAGACAATTACAGCAGCGTTCAGAGATCAACACGCTGCTGATTAATGAAAGAATCCTCTTTAACTTCAGATCCGGGCCCCAGAACGAGCAGCAGAAAAATAAATGGAGGGTCTTTAACTCGCAGCTGGTTTTTGTTGTGAACGCAAAGACTGAATCTATACAGACAAAAAAGCTGCAAACTACAATTAGGATTTATGGTTTTAAGTTGAAATTTTCAATTATCATGAGTGAGTCTCTGCATTTGTACAGATTTTTTATGAATCCAGATGTTAAAGAAGCTATGAGCTCCAGCAAAGCCCAGTCTGCTCTGATTGGTCAGATCCAGTGGCCTTATCAGGCTCCACCCATTTTAGTAGATGTCCAAATTTTTTTCTTTTCTTTTTTTCTATTTTATTGGACATGGAATTACAAGAAAACCCCAAATTTAAACTTTAATATTAGATACGCTCATCAAAATGTTATATCCCTCTACATAACTCAGATGAAGAAGTTTAACTATTAACAGCTTTAAAAAAAAAAAAAACATTAGCAGCAAATTTAAAATCTGATTTTTGTTTTAAACACCAAAAACTAATTTCAACATGTTGAGTCTTTAATGGAATCAGCTGTAGGTAGGTAAACTATTTAAGCCGTAGCTACACTACTTCAGGTCATTTTTATTGTTTTATACGTTTTATTATCTTCTAGACATTCTGACAAATAAATTAAATGTCCACACTAACAATATTATTTTTTACCCCAAATTATGGTGCATCTCAAAAACTGCTGGGACAGAATGATCGTGAGCAAGTGCAAAATAAAACTTTGCTAATAAAACTCCATGTATGTTTGGTCAAGAGGTGCAAACTCAGCACAAACTTTTAGTTTAAAAAATAATATGTGGAGTTGTGTAGATGGGGTCTTGGTTCTTTTGAAGGAACACGTCTTTTCAGTTTAAACTCATCAGAACGGACCCATTTTAGACCCACGGCTCTGAATGGTTGACCTGAACACTCGTTCTGCCAAAAGAAGTGAAACACGCACACCCAGGTTGGTTTGGTTCCCAAAGCTGAGTCAGAAAACTTTTAAAACCCCAGACTGAAATGTTGGTAGAAAAACTCCCGTACGGCTTCATTACCTTCCACATCACGTCAGCTTCACGTTTCATTAATTTAACTAAAAGGTCAGAGATTATAAATTGAAAATAAAGTGATCACATTATCAGGGTTTCTTTGAAACTTAAAGGCTGAATAGTTGCTGTTAATTTAACTGCAGTTGGTGTTTTTTACGGTGACACAAACACTGGGGAGGTGTCGAGGCTAACTCAGTCGTGACTGAATCGACTCGTTAGCTCACACCGTGAGCACTCTCTCAGCAGGGTTTGATCAGAACGTCCATCAGCAGTGAATACATTTCTTTTTACAACAAAACCAGGTCAGAAACCGTCTGATGAGCCAGTTTTCCCGCTGTCGTTTTTGTTCCGACCCTCTCCGTTAGCTAGTAGTGCGTTAGCTTAGCAGCCAGTTAGCAGTCGCTTCACCCCGGCGAAGAGGCAGAGCGTTAGCCGAAGGTGGCGCTCGGAGGTTTGCGTAGCCACTGGAAGAACGGCCGACGGTGCAGACGGTGCCAGCGCACGTTGCCCTCGACGATCTCCAGCGCTCGCGGCAGCGCAGGCCCCGCCCCGACGGCGCCGGACTCGATAAACTCCTTCAACTGGATGAATACAAGCGGGGGTTTGATGGAGGGAGTGGATGGAGGAAATCAAACAGAAATATGTGAACAAGCAGAACCTTCGACCTTCAGGGTTGTGAATCAATTTTTAAAAGACTTTTTCACAAATACTTGCTTTTTGTTCTTATTGCTTTAATTTTAATTTGCCTTAATTGTAAAGAACTTTCGTCAGCTTTTGTTGTTTTGATGTGCTAGAGAAATAAATTGACCAATGTCTGAGAAAACTATTTAGTAAAGTTACAAACTTAAATAAATACAAGTTGAATAAACAAAAACTTTACAGTAAAGATGAAGCTTTTACAGTGATTTTAGAATCACACGCACCCATCAGGGGTTCGGTTTGGTTAAAAACGTGTTGGTCGATCCTGTTCCCATCTACATTTTTTAATGTTTAGAATATTTTCATTATAAAACTGTCAGGGGATTTTTGGTCAAGGTTTATGGATGTTTTTTAACTCCAATGGCTGCCCATGAACCATGTGTTTGAGTTAACAGAGTTCTCTCTCAGAGAGCTGAATGATCCTGCATGTGCAGCTGGGTGGTCGAGGTCATCGGTGTCTGCCTGTGAGCGCTGATAAGTTATAAAAACAATTATCGCAAGTGTTGAAGTGATGGAGGATAACAAAACAATTATTTAGGTGAACTCATTAAAGAGAACGTGCGTTCAGTTCCTTTGACCTTAAAACTCTCGGTGGAACACGACAGCGTCTGTTTCCTTCAGAAAACAACAGTCCAGCACGAAAAGGTCGTATTTAAGTTTTATAAATTATTAATTCAAAACTTTGTAATCAGAACCAGCGATGCAAGAACTTTAGAATAAAAACGAAAATACCAAAACTAAATGTTTTAAACGAGAGTCTTTTGAATAAAAAAATAGTTTGTGTTTGAGGCGAGGAGCAGAGAATTAATTTAAACTTTTAGACGTCAGAGAGAAGTCGGTGTTTGTAGTTTGACGGGTTCAGTGGAGCATCCCTTCAGTTTCTGTTGTTCGGTCCAAACTCGTTTCTTTTTCTCCACGGCTTCACTTTCTATTCCTTTACTCTTCTCTCCTCCGTCCTCCTTTACGGGAGTCACCGGAAACGTTTGTTGTGAAATAAAAACCGTGTCAATCTTCTTTGTTGCAGTTTTTGTGTTCAGGCGTCCGCTGGGAAATAACGAGGCTTTCAGGCAGACAAACCAACAGAAGCTCAAAGAACATAAAGGGACAGAGTTTCACCCAGAGACACCTTTAACTCTCCTGCTTTGATGCGAGCTCTGATTTTCACTCAGTGAAGCCTCGTTCCTCCATCCTGATCCTCATAGAAGCAAAGTGAAATTCACAACCATCAGTCCACATCGACTTATTCAGCACAATCAACCACCGTGACTGTGACGGTGGCAAAAAGGGGCGGCTGTGGCTGAGTTGGGGGTTTGACTCCACCAGCAGTCACATGATGAAGTGTCCCTGGGCAAGACACCAAACCCGTCATTGTCTCCGAAGTGTGTCTCATCGGTGAACGAGTGTGATAAAGCTCTGATTAGTCTTTGTAAAGATATAATGGAGTGCTGTACAAGTTTCATCTATTTCCATTTAAAAACGGGCTGAATTGACGTCCCGGTCTTGATGGTTCCTGATTATTTTATTATTAACCTTTATTTAACCTTTATTTAACCAGACGACCCCACTGAGATCACAGATCTCTTTTGCAAGTGAGGCCTGGGCCTGAATCAGCCGAACCTTAGAATGGTTCCGCTCATACCCGAGTGGCAGGAGTTTCTGTGTCAAGGTTGGTAATAATATATCCGTCTCATTACCTCTTTCTTGTGGGGTCCCACAGGGTTCGATTCTTGGACCCCTTCTGTTCTCACTTTATTTGCTCCCACTGGGGTCCATCCTGAGGAAACATGGCCTTTCGTTCCATTGCTATGCTGATGACTGTCAGATCTACCTGCCTGTGAAACCAGCAAGTGTTTGCTCCATTCACCCGCTGTTAAAATGTCTGGACGACATTAAGGCCTGGATGGCTTCAGATTTCTTAAGTTTTAACAATGAGAAGACTGAAGTCATTGTTTTTAGCCCTAGCTCAACTGCCACCACTGATCCTGTCAACCTGGACTCTCTTCAGCCATAACTGAAGCAGTCTGGTAAAAATCTCGGGATGGTTTTAGACTCTGACTTCAAGTTTGACAAACAAATCAACTCTGTTCTGCAGAAAAGCTTCTTCCAACTCAGACAGGTAGCTAAGCTCAAGCCAGTGTTGTCCAGACCCGACCTTGAGAAACTAGTCCACACCTTTGTCACGACCCGATTGGACTTTTGCAACGCACTCTATGCTGGGATCAGCCAGGCCTCCATTTCACATCTTCAGCTCGTCCAGAATGCTGCTGCTCGGCTTTTAACCGGAACTCGTAGGTCTGAACATATTACTCCAGTTCTGTCCTCCCTTCACTGGCTCCCTGTTCGTACGAGGATAGTCTTTAAAATTCTTCTGTTGACCTTCAAATGCCTAAATGGCCTCACACCCCTTCACCTCTCTGAGCTTCTGGAACCTTACGTTCCCCCTCGGGCCCTGAGATCATCTGATCAGCTGCTTTTGGCTGTTCCAAAAACAAGACTGAAGCTCAGAGGAGATCGGGCTTTTTCAGTCATGGGCCCCAAACTCTGGAACAACCTGCCCCCCAACATCAGGCAGGACACCTCCCTTCAACCTGCCCCCCAACATCAGGCAGACCACCTCCCTTCAACCTGCCCCCCAACATCAGGCAGGACACCTCCCTTCAACCTGCCCCCCAGCATCAGGCAGGCCACCTCCCTTCCTCACTTCAAATCCCTGCTGAAAACTCATCTGTTCTCTCAGACATTTCACACAGTGTAAATTGATCTAGTGTTTTTTAATATGTGACTATGTTTTAAATGCTTTTTATTAATTCTTCAGTTATTATTATTAGTGTATTGTATATATATGTTTATATATTTTTCTCTTTTATTTACCCATTGATTGTTGTTGTTGTTGTTAAGCACTTTGATAACAGGTTCTGTTTTAAATGTGCTCTATAAATAAAGTTGACTTGGCTTGACTAACGTTTTTGGTCTGTGGGAGGAAACTGGAGTACCTGGAGAAACTCCACGCAAGCACAAGAACATGCAAACTCCACACAGAGAACACAGGTCCAACCGGGGATTGAACCCAGGACCTTCTTGCTGTGAGGCAACAGTGCTAACCACTGATCCATCGTGCTGCTGATAAAATGGCTGAGTAAAGTTTCATTAGTTGAAGTGGAATTGAGTTTCAAACCAGCTGAATTAGTCCCTTAAAGACATAGAAACTAACATTTTGCGCAGTAAACAGTTGCTTTAAATGACAGAAGTGGTCGGTTCACATATGTGGCAGCCATCTTGGATTTCGACGTGGCACTTTTCAAAAGGAAACTTTTGTACACCTCGATGTGAACACTCACCAGTTTTAGTTAAGTTTGAACAAACAATTACAAAAGGCAAAACAAACAAATAGAATTCAGATCACAGCAGCTCAATGTTGTGTTTGAATTAAAGTAATAAAAAGTATAAAGTTACTAAATCTACACTTTAATCAAATTAAAGCTGGAAACAGCGAGAACAAACCTGATCTGTAACATGATGGAACAGATAGAAAATGTAACGTTATCTTTTTCTTTCTCATCAGAATAAACAACCTCATGGATCTCCAGACTTTAAATTTGTATTGTTGCCTTTAAGATAAAAAGATTAAAGATCTAAAGCAGTGGTTCCCAACCCAGGTCCTTGAGGAACACCATCCTGCATGTTAATTGTTTCTCTGCTCCAACTCACTTGAATCAGTGACTTATTTACTTCCTCATGTTCTCTAGCTTGTTAATCACCCATTCATTAATTAATTCATTCATTAATTTAAAGCAGGTGTGTCAAAGCAGGGAAATAACACAAACATGCAGCATGGAGTTCCTCAAGGACCAGTGTTGGGAACCATTGTTCTAAAGAAGCTATCCTCATCTAAACTTATGAAATAAAACGACTCAACAACTAAACAAGAACTGTCAATAAAACATAAAAGTTGCCGCTAATAAAAATAGTTTTTCTTTTAATAAACTGATTAAAAGTGACAACATTGGTTTGTTTGAATCATTTGTGTCTGAGAGGACAGGAGGCAGTTTATCAAGATTTATTCATGTTTTTATTTTTGGTCCTTCTTATTTGGTTGCTTATATTTTGTCTTTTTGAATGAGATTTGACCCGCCGACCTCACAGATGATTTACTGAAGAAAACTAAACGAGTCATGAATAAACCAAAAACTAAGTATTAAAAATGTGTTTGTGTCATTCCAAAAATATGTAATTAATATTTTCTGTGCTAAATGAGCAACGTGTGAATATTACAGGCTGGAAAAGGTCCTTCAGGCAGCCTTTAGATGATTGAAGCTGTTTAAACTTTAGATGGATAAGTGGATGAAGCTGTCAGTTTGGATTGAAATAAAGTTGATTAAATGCCAGTCATAACGAGAGCTGTCCGTCTGGCTTCAGCCTCAGCATCTGTTGCAGATCATTGGTCATATCGGAGACAAAGAGGCTGATGTTTTAAATTCTTGTTCGATCGCAGTAGAAATGGAAGCGCTCGGCTTCATCTACCTGTAAACGGACCGGAGCGATCCCCGCAGGAGCTCGGTAATACGTGTGTTTCTGTGTTTTTACCTCGTTGAGTTCTCTCTCGGTGTTGAGGAACTCGGTGACCCCGCTGATGAGTTTGGAGTTCATGAACAAAGCCTCGCCGTACCTGAACAGAGACAGAGACAGCGTGTTCCACCGCTTGGGTCCTGAAACAGTCAAAAGCTGAAGGTGGACGGTCTGGGTGTCTCACCGAGCGTTCAGGACGTCCCACTTGTCCCTGAAGTATTTCCAGGCCAAGTTTCGACCCTGAGGGTTTCGGCCCACGTGGATGATGACGTCGATCACGTCCTGCTCCGGAACCAGGTCCGTGGTTAGAGACAGATTGAGTAACCTGAAGAAAACAAAACACAAAAACAACAAGGTTACAGATAAACATCAACTTTATTAACCTTACCCAGTAAAACCAGAATGAGCTTGAAGATGTTTATTTTAAATTCATTTTTATTTTAAATAAAACTGGATATTTGCATTAGCACTTGCATAGTGATGTCACTGCTAGCATAGCCATTTTAACACTAGCACTCAGGCATTATGCTAACATAATAAAATGATTAAGAGAATTACATCAATGCTAGCCTTATGACGTCATTCTTAGCATAACATAATTAAGACTGGTAGTGTAGTAAAAACTACTGTTCCCATAGTAACCCTGAGGTTGGCATATTATCAGCATAGTAATGTGAACATTAATATAGCGACATTACCGTTGGCAGACCGACATAACTTTAGCATAGTTAGTAACACTAATGCTAGCAAGGTAAACACTGCTGAAATGGTAACACCATAGCAACTTTACCGTTAGCATACAACATTTACTGCAGCATAGTAGCACCAATGTTGGAATACAAACACCAAGGTAGCAACATTAGCATTAGCATTTGGGGAGTGGTGGCGCACAGGTTAAAGAAGATGGGCCTGTGATCGGAAAGTCGCAGGTTCAACTCCCGGTACAGACAACATCAAAATGTGGGTGGAAAAGTTGAAACACCCACACCTGCCTCCACCCTCATTTGCCCCACTCTGGGTCCCTGAGCAAGGCACTTAACCCCCATCTGCTCCCAAACAAGTCTCTCTTGAAAATGAGTTATCGCAGCTCAATAAGACTTCCTGTATATAAAGGGTAAAAAAATAAAATAAATTAAATTGTAACATAGCATTAGCATGGTAACATTAAGTTTAGCGTTGGAACACCCGAGATAAACGAGGGACTACTGTTTATTATACCAGGAATATTTATTATTGTCAAATATTTACCAGTAAACCTTAATGTCAGAATTTTAACAAAGACTAAAATATCCAGATATGTCAGGAGGTAATTAACATATTTAAATAAATCTAAGACTTCACTAGAAACATCAACCAAAAAAAAAAATAAATACTAGATGGATTTAATAAAAAAAATCTGTAGGCTTTAATAACTTCTCTAACAATCTGATATATAAACAGAAATACAAAATAAAGAAATACATGAGTTACATATTTACATTCAAATATACATTTTATGCTTAAATATGTAAATCAAGTATCAAATTATGTTTTACGTGAATTAAAATTATTTTTTTAAATAAGATGATGCAAAAGAACAAATGACTCATCTCTAAACTAACGCATGACATAAAAATAAAAATAAAGTTCAGGACCTAAAATCAGTTTCTCAGAGTTTGAAATAACAATTGTTGTAAATCAGCAGCATTTTGTAGAAAATTATTATTTTTTTCCTTTTAACCTTCTGCAGAGGAAACAATCTGTTTAGAAGTGCACCAAAAATTAATTTTAAGCCAATCGGTTTGTTCAAAAAGGAGAAACACCAAAAACGATCTGAGTTGTGGAAACTGAGCGGTTCAGCCGTAAAAACAACAAAGGTGAACGTTCGAAGCGGAGCTGTGCGGGTCCAGCAGGAAAGGTCAGGGTGTTTAACACAAATTAGTATTTTGTTCCGTGTTGCTGGTCGCCCCACCGGTGCCTGTTTCTGTCAAACCACCACTCGCTCCCTGACAGCACTGACGGCAGGCAGAGTAATCCGATTACTCCGGGCTGCAGGTGATACTTTCAAAAACACAATAAAGAAAAATGTTTTTCAGACGCGGGACTGAAAAAAGTTTAGTCATCAAAAGTAGCTCCGGTTCACTTTCTGTTTTTATTGCTGTGATTTTCTGTGTGTGTGTGTGTGCACGTGTGTGTGCATGTGTGTGTGTGTGAGCCGCCGTTTCAATAAAAACCCCAAATCAATTTTCTCTTTTCCCACAATCCCTCTGTGCTGAAAGCATTTCCTCTGTGGCCAATCAGTGTGTTTCAGAGCTTCGGTTGCTCTTTTCGTGCGTGTGCAGCTGATCGGAGAACAGTTTAACCGCGGCTCAGAAATCGATACGTGCACACACGTGCAACCGTCACCGCAGCGCCTCCAGAACGCACCGCTGCCGTTAACCCTCCATAAAAGGCTCCCATGTTCCCTCTGACCCACTCAGCAGGTCCATTTTTCATCGTGTTGGGGTTCTGCTGTCTCACAGCGCCACAGGAATCAATTCGCAGAGCAGAACCTCCCGTTCAGAAATCATTAAGTCACTTTACAGTTTCGTCAACGTCGTGCTGAAATACAGCCGAGACCAACTCCACTGTAAATAACCTACTCACAGTTTCTCAAATAAAGTCACAGAACGGAGACTAAAGCTAATTTTCAGAGCTCTGCTGATCAATAATTCATGTTAAGACTCAGATGTGAACGTTGTTCTGTCACTTTAACGGCATCGATTTGGTTCTGCAGCGCCAACGTTCCTGCAGTTCACAGGAACTGATGGTGACGCTGCACAGCAAACAAACACAAACGTTCTTATTTAAACATGTTCGAACACGTTTCAGTTGGTTTCTATTTGTGAACACCTGGAAATTACAGTGCAGACCGGTACGTACCCTGCAAAGGCCCATTATATACCCTGCAAAGGCCCAGTAGGTACCCTACAAAGTCCCAGTACGTACCCTGCAAATTCCCAGTACGTAACATGCAAAGGCCCAGTACGTACCCTGCAAAGGCCC
>NC_056519.1:2784528-2784711 GCF_014905685.2 Nematolebias whitei | reverse complement strand
GTACCCTGCAAAGGCCCAGTACGTAACATGCAAAGGCCCAGTACGTAACATGCAAAGGCCCAGAACGTAACATGCAAAGACCCAGTACGTACCCTGCAAAGTCCCAGTAGGTACCCTGCAAAGTCCCAGTAGGTATCCTGCAAAGGCCTAGTACGTACCGTGCAAAGGCCTAGTACGTACCCT
>NC_056519.1:2784138-2784518 GCF_014905685.2 Nematolebias whitei | reverse complement strand
AGGCCCAGTAAGTACCCTGCAAAGACCTAGTAAGTACCCTGCAAAGGTCCAGTACGTACTGCGCAAAGGCCCAGTAAGTACCCTGCAAAGGCCTAGTATGTACTGTGCAAAGGCCCAGTAGGTACCCTGCAAAGGCCCAGTAAGTACCCTGCAAAGACCTAGTAAGTACCCTGCAAAGGCCTAGTATGTACTGTGCAAAGGCCCAGTAGGTACCCTGCAAAGGCCCAGTAAGTACCCTGCAAAGGCCCAGTACGTACCCTGCAAAGGCCCAGTACGTAACATACAAAGGCCCAGTAAGTACCCTGCAAAGGCCCAGTAAGTACCCTGCCAAGACCCAGTACAAAACATGCAAAGGCCCAGTAAGTACCCTGCAAAGGCCC
>NC_056519.1:2781975-2784128 GCF_014905685.2 Nematolebias whitei | reverse complement strand
AAGGCCCAGTAAGTACCCTGCAAAGGCCCAGTAAGTACCCTGCAAAGACCCAGTAAGTACCCTGCAAAGCCCAAGTAAGTACCCTGCAAAGCCCAAGTAAGTACCCTGCAAAGTCTCTGTAAGTACCCTGCAAAGGCCCAGTAAGTACCCTGCAAAGCCCAAGTAAGTACCCTGCAAAGTCTCAGTAAGTATGCTGCAAAGTCTCAGTAAGTACCCTGCAAAGGCCCAGTAAGTACCCTGCAAAGGCCCAGTACATACCCTGTACATTCTTGCTAAGTAACTTGTAAGTACTTTATACATACCCTACAAGTTTTTGGTACATATCCCGTTAATGCCCAGAACACAAGTGCTCAGTTTGTACACCCTAATAGCCCGGTACTTACCTTATTAGTGCCAGTATGTATCTGTATGCATATATTACTTAGTATTTGTACAGTTGTACTGCTTGAACATAATTAAGAACCAGTCAGTTGTAGTTTCTTGGACAAGCTCTGTTTAAACTAAAGTGAATTACTATAGTTTGTTATAAAATGCTAAACTTACAGTGAAGAATAATAAAATATAGATTTACAGCAGCCGTGTTCAGAGCAGCAGTTTAATCTGAACCTGACCGACTGCAACACTTGGTGACAAACTGACAACATCCATGAGAGAGGCTCTAAAATATGTTGAAATGTCTGCCGAGGCTTTTGATTTCCTCACGCGAGTCGTCGGGTGCTGCTCCGATGTTGCACGAATTTAAACACTTTTGAAAATGTGCAAAACAGATTATATTTAAAAACAACGAGAATCAAAAACAATGCTGATCATTTGCAGGAATGTCAGTTTATTTGCAGATGTACACGTCAATGTTAAGAATCAATTAGTTGTGATTGTAAGTGAAAGAATGTTTATGTTATAAAACGTTTGTGTCTCCAACATGAAACAAGTTAAATCTAGTCAAACGTGTTGGACAGAAACTATTTATCAAAACTTAATCTGTAAAATGTGAATTATTCATAAATTTCCCCAGATTCAAATTTTAAAACATCATTATCACTTTAAGTTGGTTTCTGGTGTCAGAAGCAGCTAGCTCAATTCTTTTATAATTGACTTTTTTTATGAGATTGCCGTCTTCTGCAGGTAAGATACTCACTCCTCATTAGCACTTCAAACCCCACAAACTCTGCCTGTAAAACTGTTTGTTCAACATCAGAGACCAAACGTTTCCATATGTGACGTTACAGATTAGAAAAGTGGAGCTAAACGAGAACTGACGTAATGAATCGTATTTATTATTTCCTGTTTGGTGCTGACTGTTAAACGGACGCAGACGGAGCGGACCGATGCGCACCTGTTGAGGAGGAAGGTGTTGTCTGAGCAGGTCAGGGCCTCCAGCAGGATCTTCTTCTCTGAAACAGCGGTGGTGGAGTGAAACTTCATCCAGATGAACTCCCACACGTCCTCGTCCATCAGGCTGACCCCAGTGCAGTAAACGATGTCACGGATGTTTGGAGGAATCCTGCGGGGACAAGGACACAGAGTCAAGCAGAGTGGACCGACTCGTCTCTGACGCAGGGAGGAGGCGAAGAGTTCGACACGTTGAAGCTGATCAGTGTCTGAAACATTATGAAACGAAAAGCTCCGATAAGACACGTCCTCGGGATTAACCGGGACTCTCAGGATGGGGATTCTGCTGCCATTAAAAACCTTTCCTGCCTCCGCTGCAGAAACACTTACAGACACGTTCTGCTGCAGAGACGTTCCACCTGCATGAGAACCTGCATAGTTCATGAGAACGTTTCAATCAGGGAAGGAAAAAGAACCTCGTCCGTCATTTAGTTCCAGGTTTCATCTTTTAGACGAAACACCAAACATCCATGGAACACACACCACCTGCAGTTTTACATTTGATGGCATCTGTGTGTGTGTGTCTGTGTGTGTCTGTGTCTGTGTGTGTCTCTCTGTGTGTGTCTGTGTGTATGTGTCTGTTTGTGTGTCTGTGTGTGTCTGTGTCTCTGTGTGTGTGTCTGTGTGTGTCTCTGTGTGTGTGTGTGTGTGTGTCTCTCTGTGTGTGTCTGTGTCTCTGTGTGTGTGTCTCTGTGTGTCTCTGTGTGTGTGTGTGTGTGTGTGTCTCTCTGTGTGTGTCTGTGTGTGTGTCTCTGTGTGTGTGT
>NC_056519.1:2777114-2781575 GCF_014905685.2 Nematolebias whitei | reverse complement strand
TCTGCGTCTGTGTGTGTGTGTGTCTCTGTGTGTGTGTCTCTGTGTGTGTTATGTTGTGTTGCGGCAGGAGAAATCACTTTAGAGACGCTCCACTTCGGTGCCGACTGTGACCGACTCGCTCCGCGGCTCGTTGTGGACTCTTCAGGTCTACTCGAGTCTTCGCCGCCGCTCAGAGGGCGATCATGTTTATCAAGTCCAGGAGGGAGTTCCATAAACTTGTTCCCCACATTCCAACAGGTTTGACTCAAACTGCTGTAACTCTGAGTTCTCTACAGGAAGTGATGTCATAGTGAAACTGATGAAAGGCGGCGGGCGATGTGCATTCCTTCAAGGTCTCTGATACCAACAGCTGCTGGTCCCAGTAAAAAGGAGCGAACTGGTTTTTCTCTTCAGTAACTCCTGCAGGCTGTCGTTCAGCAGCTCCTCTCTGAACCACCTGCACACGAAGCTTCGTGTCCCCGAGATGTTTCTCCTGAAACGCCTCTCCTTCCTCCACATCAAACTCCCACCCTGACGGTAAACACGCCTCGCCACCGTCTGCTGTCCCGCCTGCAGCAGCAGGTCTCCTCAGACCCGTTCTTCATGACAAACCGGACAGGTTCACCTCCAGAAACTGCTCCGATCATCATGATGCTGCCACCGCCGTGCTTCGCTGTGGGGATGGAGCAGCGTGACGACGAGCGCCGCTGGTTCGTGTCAGACACCGTTTCTCTCCGGTGACCCAAAAAGCTTCATTTCAGCTCAGTTCTCCGGCAGAATCACGGCTGCTGCTCCTCCCTGAGCTCACACTGTTGGACACTCAGTCCCATTCTCAACAAACGTCCACGTCGGGTTGAGACGTCAAAATCCAAGATGGCTGCTGCCATATGTTTATGTAAACTGACCACCCCATCATGAGGAAACTACGCTTTCTAGTTTTATTTTACTTAAAAGTATATTTCCTCAAACGATTGGAGTGACCAAAGATTAATCTGAGGGAGCTCCTGAAACATCCGTGGTTTGAGTGGAGGGACTTTTGGAAAAGCAAAAAAATATATTTTAAAATGTACCTTCAGAAGTTGCACCTAATCAGTTCTACAGGAAATAATCCAGCGACGGAGGAGAAAAGGGGGGTTAATTGGGGCCACTGGCTCCCTACAAGCCTCATCCATCCATTTCTCACCAAGATAACTAGAAAATGGGATCTTTAAAGCCATTTGGATGATTAATTTACATTACGGCCCCACTGGGCCACGATTAGTATTCCAGAGGGACGGAGCAGCTCAAATATTAGCGGCTCTCCTCGGTGATTACAGGCTCATTGTCCCGAGCGTTGGAGGAGATTTGGGTTTAGAGCCAGGTGGGACTTAGGTCTTCGGTTCGGCTCGTTTAGATCACGGCCTCGTCTCGTTTGTAACAAAGCTGCTACTTTATCAGTCCTCTCAGATTTACATGAATACAAATCTAACGTGTAATCAGTCCGATGCCGAGTGTTCTGTAGATTTGTAAAGTCGGGTCAGATGAAGTCTTAAACACAGAGACACTCATGATGCGGCGTCTCCTGAAGGGATTAAAACGCCTGAATAGAGCATGACAAATTAAAAAGTCACCCCCGGGGGGATTAATCCGACTTGAATGTGGATTTATCCGCCTCCTCTCCATCACTGTGGACCAAACATTAACGAACGTTGATGAAGTGACGAACTTTGAGGATCTCTCATTGAAACATGTTGGACTGTTCTTGTTGCTGAAGCTCATGGTCTCCTCAGCTCGGGTCTCCCTTGGGGTTCAAAACAAAATCAGATCCTTACAATACAAGTACAGTCCATTATATACCAAGTAACGCCCATTATATACCAGTAACGCCCATTATATACCAGTAACGCCCATTATATACCAAGTAACGCCCATTATATACAAGTACAGTCCATTATCCATATAATCCATGATCGGATTTAGATCTAGTTTTTCATTGATGCTGATTCTGTTTATGCTTTTGTTATTATTCTTATTTTTTTTTTTTTTTTTTTTATTCTTATTTAACACAAGGTCATCAGATCTAATTTAGTATTTCATTGTTTCCAATTATGTTTTCTGTTTTATATTTTTATTCCATGTGCTGTAAATATATCTTGTTACTTTTTATTTGATGTTGTGATATTTTTGTTAAGCACTTTGGTAACAGTTTCTATTTTAAATGTGTTCTATAAATAAATCTGACTTGACATTATATACAAGTACTGACCATTATATACAAGTACTGTCCATTATATACAAGTACTGTCCATTATATACAAGTACTGTCCATTATATACAAGTACTGTCCACTATATACAAGTACTTTCCATTATATACAAGTACTGTCCATTATATACAAGTACTTTCCATTATATACAAGTACTGTCCATTTCCATTCAAATAAAACTTGATTCTTTCTATAATCTGTCTTTATAATAAATTATCTATAATCAAAGAACAATAAAAACATCCCAATAAATTAAACGTGTCGTTGCCTTAAATGTCTACTCCTGTGAGAAGTGCTCTAAAACAAAGTTTGATGGATGTGATCTGAGGGTAGGAACTTTTCCGAACAATAAAAACCAGGAAATAATAAAACGAGCGTTTTAAAGGAAACGGTCTCGAACAGTAAACGGTTTGTTGTTTCAGTTGAATTAAAAAAACACGTACGGGATGAAAGCGCCCAGCTTTAAATAAACCGAAGTGTAAGAATCTTAAAACAGTTTTTATTCGAGTCTTTTCTTTCTGTTGTTGTTTGGAGGTTTTTAATTTAAGGAAGCTGCTCATCAGCAGCTCCCTGCTGGTCCCAGCAGAGCAGCAGCAGCTGCTTTCGTTTCATTTGCTCTTTGAAATCTAATTCTGCAGATCTCGTCAGGAGCCCCGAGGGAGCCGGCGAGTCGAGGAGCACGGGACCAAAAGACACGCCGTGGAAAAGAAAAGAACGGTTAATCAGAAAGATGGATGATGGGCTGAAGGTACCTGCTGCTGCTCCTTGTTGTTGTTTACCTCCACAGGTTGGAAACATCAGAGGAGCGTTTGTTGAAGCGTGTAAACTCCAGGATCTAAATGATTCAAGTTACACCGTCTCCTCCTTCGTGCTGCATTCAAGGACCGACATCGTCCCAAAAAACGATTTCGGAAAGTATCGAAGCCTAAAAGGGCCAAAACTGAGTCCATCTCCATCTTCTGCAGCTCATCTGTCGTCAGGTCGAGGAGGCAGCAGGTCCAGGAGAGGAACCCAGACCTCCTCCTGTCCAGCTCCTCCTGCAGGGACCCCGAGGTGCTCCCAGACCAGACGGGATATTTATTTGTATTCATTCACCATCATCAAAGGTGATACCAATGTATTTGAATGTTTGTCAGTAAAATATCTCCTGACCCAGTGGCTGGACGTTGGAGTGGTAGTGGCTGAGAGTCGTACCTGTTCTTGTTGCTGGAGATCCAGTCAGAGATGTAGGCCACGGCCTGCCGGTGGCACTGCTTGTTCCCGAAGCTGCAGGCCAACATGATGAGCTCCCTCTGCAGCTCTCTGCACACAAACACAACCCAGCTGACTGAAGCAGGTTCTGGTTCTGCTGGACCACACGAGTCCAGCAGAGACGGAGGAAGCGCTGACTCCTCCTCCACACGTGACCGTCCGAACACGAGAGGATGGATGGATTCAGAAAGTTCCACCAAAACCCTCAAGGCTCTTCATCTCCACACAAGATGTTTGTTTCCGACTCAGACGTGAACGGAGGTTCATAAAAATGTTCGCCTTTAATTAAACATTAGTTTAAAGTTGTTGTGGATTTTCTCTGATCCTCACAGATTCAATAAATCTATAAACTCTAAATCTGGTCACAAGTGGAGCTGAAGCTTCTAGAAGATCTGAACGGGTACAGGTCTATTCACTTCCTGTTAGTGATCATGACTGACTGGTACTTTCTCTGACTCATTGGACTGACCAACGTGTCCCTGTCCACCACTGCCCCTGTCCACCACTGTCCCTGTCCCCCACTGTCCCTGTACACCTGCGTCCCTGTCCACAGTGAGACCAGCTCTCTAGATTACCATGGACTTCAAGCTGGACTGAAGCCTGCAGCTGTCCACATGGACAAGTGTCTTCTGGAGTCCAGGTAGGACTGCTCCAACTGTCAGGCATGGTGGTGGTAGCATCATGCTGTGGTACAAAGTGAGGAGGACTACCTCCACATTCTTTAACTCCACCTCAAATCAACAGCTGGACGGTTGGAGCTTGGACAAAGTTGGGTCAAACAGGACGATGGTCCCTAAGACACACCTGCACTGGTTTCTGTTTGGACGAAATATCAGAATTGGTTTCTGATTGGATGAACCATCAGAACTGGGTTCAGAATGGATAAAACATCAGAACTGGTTTCTGATTGGATGAAACACCAGAACTGGTTTCTGATTGGAACTGGTTTCTGATTGGATGAAACATCAGAACTGGTTTCTGAATGG
>NC_056519.1:2771407-2777104 GCF_014905685.2 Nematolebias whitei | reverse complement strand
TTCTGATTGGATGAAACATCAGAACTGGTTTCTGAATGGATGAAACACCAGAACTGGTTTCTGGATGGACGAACCACCAGAACTGGTTTCTGATTAGATGAAACAGCTAATTTGAAGCTTCTGGTATGTCCTTCCCAAAGTCTTGACCTCAATCTGATGAAAGTTTATGGACTTTGAGCAGAAGCTGACAGGAAACCAACCCGTTTAAAAGGTCTGGTCCAATATCAGCCAGAGTGCTACCAGAACCTTGTTGACGGAGACAAGAACCCTGTGGTCCAGGGGACACTTGCTGAGGGACATATAACCAAATATTAGTGGGGTGTATGAATACGTTTGGTACATGGATATAGAGTTATGTACTTTAAAACAGACAGGAAAGAAAATGGAGCTCCATTAATGTGAAATAATTTTATTGATCTTGGAGATAGCCTGCTAACATATAATAAAGCTCTCCATAAACTAGAACAGTGTATTATTGTAATATGTTATTATTTCTATCGTAACGTGTTTTTAGTCTTTCCTCCTATAGAACGTTCACCGTCTGTTTCTACTTCCTGTCCTCTCAAGTCCAGCTGGAAGAAGCAGACGGCCGCTCGTCCTGAGCCTGGTTCTGCTGGAGGTTTCTTCCTGTTAAAAAGGAGTTTTTTCTTTCCACTGTCTCCTTTGTGCTTGCTCAGGATGAGCGACTGACAAAGTGAAGATTCAACATAATCTGCTGCTTCCTTAGATAAAATAACTTGTTTTATTTTTATGTGAATGTTTTAGTTCAGTGCCCTGAGACAACTTCTGTTGTGACTTGGAGTTATAGAAATGAATTGAATTTAATATATTTGAGCTTGTAATGTTTAACATTTCACAACAAATACAAACTTGTTGCGGTTCAAGTGGAAAATCAATGGTTCAAATAAATCATCAAAAGTAACGTTCATGTCCACGACTGGTGGACGTCTGCTCCTGGCTAAGCGTACGTACTCAGTCTGGTACGACGCCTTCAGGATGCTGCCATCAGGTCCAGGACCGTTGGTGGGCCAGCCCATCTGATGGTAGCGTGATGCAACCTGCTTCAGCACGTAATCCTGTCAACACAAACACACACAGGCTGCTGAGAGCTTCGCCGACACGCAGCTGTCCGTCACCGCTAACGAGACAGCCAACGCGGAGCCGGTACTGATTGATCGGGATGCTGATGGATCGGTTGTTTACACTGAACAGCCGGTATTCGTCTGTGCGGTCCAACAGCTTGTCCAGCTGGTACAGCACGCGGCTGGCGGCGTGCCACGGGAGGAAAGACGTCTCCTCCGGCAGGTAGCCAATCAGCTGCAAGGGAACGCCCTGTGGGAGGTACCCCGCCCTGAAAAAACCAGAAACAGGTCAGCATCCGACACCGCCAAGCTTAAAACTCGACAACCACCTGAGAAAAGTACCTGCTGATTAAAACAGCTGCTCTTGAATATTTCATGGAAATATTTTAAATGTTTGTGTTCACTAAAAGTGGCACTAATAACATTTTCACTTTTTTCTCTTATTTTCATGAATGCATCAAAGATTTCCAGGACATTTGAGTAACTGGAACAACGTCCTGCTCATCAAAACAAAGACCTTTAAATTAAAACCTTTTCATATCGTTAAAAACAAATTCCCTCTCGCATCTGATTTTAAGAGCAGTGCAGAATATTTTATTAAAAATCATGCGTTTAATAACTTTGAAGTAGTGAGAGCAACTTAACAATCACCCATGGCCGCAAGAGTGGTCACAGCTTATTTTTCTTCCCTAGAAGCAAGTTTATGTCATGTATTTTTTTATATTTGTAAGAAACTACAAAACAAAATAAAAATGACTTGGAAAAAAGTAAATGTTTAGGGAAAGTTAAGATTTTTGGAATTTTTAAAACTGTAAACCCGTCCTGGTCATTAAAGACCAAAACACACTTTCACATTAAAAGCATTTTATTTACAAAACTTTAAAAAACTCTTATAAGTTTTTATAAAACTCCCTCCTACATCTGATTAAAATTCAAATATTTGTCTCATGAAGAAACAGGCCTGTTTTTAAAGAGAGTCGCAAGACTGGTTACAGCTCGCGACCCCCTCAACGGTTAAATAAATAAATAAAGATAAATAACTTTTTAATTATGTTTGTTTATTTCTGTAGGAATGAGGAGATTGTTGGACGTTTGAATCATGTAAATGTCAGAACGTTCCGAGAACCTTTCAGCTGCAAACAACCTGCTCTGTATTCGTTGAAGCTCCCAGCAGCGAGGGTGAACATGTAACCTCTGGTCCCAGGAACGCTTTTATTTTGAAGTTTTGATGCCGATTCTGTCACCAGAAGACGGAGAATCCTAAAAGGTCCATTCAACAAATAGAAGCAACTTTTCACTCGTTTCTGAAATCGTTTTGCTGCTCAGAGCCGCTCCGTTAGACTCTAATGACCCTCAGGAGGGAGGGGAGGGAGAGTGATCTGCATGTGAGGTCACAAACTAAAATCATTTCTGTTTAAAAGTTTGAATTTCATCACGTTTGTTGGATAAAACTCAGTAAATTAAAAAGAATCACTTGTTTCAAACGCAAAGTAAAAATATTTTATTGTTTGGCGTTTGCTCCTGGTCCTGCCGGACTGAGCGGTGCGTTCAGGGCCACGGAGCCTCGTGAAGTCAGATCCCCTCAGGAAGACCTCGTCTCTCTGCGGACTCCGGGAAACTCGGCCTCTAAATGCCACCGGAGTGATTCAGCAGCGTGGGCTACATCCAGGACCTGAACATTCTCCAGCTTCCTGTGTGCAGTTCAACATTTGTTGTTTTGTTGTTGTTTTTGTTGTGTAAAGCTCACCTGCTCCAGTCCTGCCCAGCGCTCATGAACATTCATGACTGAGCAGAGAAACTTCTCTGACTGAGGTGTCCATCAAGCGGACCCGTGAGAGGAGGTGAGGGGGTCCAGCAGTCTTCCCCTGAAGCGTTTTTATTTTATTTTACTTTATTTTTTTATATTTTTAGGTGCAGACAGACACGCTGCCACAGAGTTAATCTGCTGGAGATAAAACCCTCCAAGTCTCTGAGCAGCAGCGAAAACCCTCGACTCCAAAAAGCCCTCGTATTTCCATAATCTGCCTCGTAGACAGCGGCCAGTCGTTCTCATACCCATCATGCACCTGGGCTCACAGCCATTACCATAATCCACGCGGCCTGCAGAGCCTTCCTGTTCACAATCATCCAAAACACTAACATCATTTTTACATGGATGCACGGAAAGGGACGGCGGTAACCATGGCAACAGCGGCTCTTTTCTCCATTGTCTGCTCTGAACTCGTCCACACACTCGTCGACAAACTTCAAGGTGAAATGTCCCAAAAACCATGAAACAAGCGTCCATTACGATCACTGTGTTAACGATCAGGAAACTCATTTAATTACTCCAAGCTGCAGCACCTGGTGCCTCTGGTGTGACTGGCTCCCAGTCACTCTCATCAAGCTCCACCCCCTCACTGCTCACACTTCCTTTGGCTTTTCACAATAAAGCAGAAATGGAATGCATCAACAAAATGCTATACTTTTCTTGCTTTTAACTTATGTTTGTGCATTTTAAGCAGTTTTTAAGCATTTTACAAAATAAATGAAATACAAGTGTAGCTATATTTACAACATATTTAACGTAAAGTGTTTTTAAATTTTCTTTAAACTGTCACATATTTCATGAATTTAATCAATGCACTAAAATATTTGTCTGGGTTACACTCTTAACAGTTTCCAGTCTTCTCTTACGAAACGAACAGCAACAGAGCAGCAAGTGCACAGTGAAACGCTTCACCCTCTAGTGGGCGTGTCCTTACACTTTAAGGAGAGCTGACACAAAATGGCGACCAGTTTCCTCTGTGACTTTGAGCAGAGGGTCTCGCAGTAAAATCACACAACACAGCGTTCTTTTCACAGATCAGAGAGCAGGTTTCTCTAAAGCTGACCAACGCTTACTTTAACTTTCTACGGGAAAAACAAAAAACTTTCAACGGAACGTAGCGCATGCGTCCGAATACGGCAACACTACGGCAAGCCAGCCGTAGTTAGCTTGTAGCTTCACTACTTAGCTCTCGAAGAAAATACTTGAACACCACTTACGCACAGTTTTCAACTAAAAAAAAGTAACAATTAAATCTGACAACTCTGATTTTACGTCAGACACAGCAGTACTGCAGTGAACCGGTAAAGACAGATCTCTATCGTAAGCTAAACGTCTATCGTTTCTACCGTGTACCGTTTATATCGCACATTCCTAACCTGGACTATAGAAAGTTCACCTGGACCTGGATTCTGTGTCTGTCTCTCATTCCTGTCCTCTCAGACCCAGCCGGTTGAAGCAGATGACCGCTCGTCCTGAGCCTGGTTCTGCTGGAGGTTCCTTCCTATTAAAAGGGAGTTTTTTCTTTCCACTGTCTCCTTTGTGCTCGCTCAGGATGGGAGACTGAGTTGAAGCGAAGATTCAACACAATCTGCAGCTTCCTATACAGAACTTTACTAACCGTCTGTTTTAATGTGAACGTTTCTGTTCAGCGCCCTGAGACAACTTAACTTCTGCTGGACCTGGAGCTACAGGAATAAAGTGAACTGAATCCAGGAGGTTTGAGCAGAACAGCTACAGCTGAGGTTCACATCCTGCAGGAAAACCTGAATATTTCTGCTGGAATAACGTCGTCATGGCCTTCAACAAGCGCTCACCTAATCTGCTCCAACTCAAGTGGTTTAAGGACAATCCACCTCCGCTTTGGTCAGAATGAAACTCATTTATGGAAAATGGAGCGTTTATAAGAAGCTTTGTCCAACCTGTGTGAAACAGTTCCTGAGTAACAGGACCTCACTTCAAAAGATCTGAGCTCAAGTTGAAGGTCAACAGTAATAAAGTGGTGAACTGCCTCAGATAATCACGCCTGCAATAATTATCCGTCTGCTCACTCGGTGCTTTCTTGTATCTTCAGATCGCACCGACTGCTGCTTACTTACAGACTGTGTTCACAGAATGTACCAGGAAGCAACAAGCCTTTAAAAAGGTGCCAACGTGTTAGAAAACTGACTTCACGCCTGCAGAGCTGCTGCTGCCCGTTAACCAACACAGAAATCTATGTCCTGCTGTCAGCCCAGCTCGTTAGAGCTTTGATCGGAGTCAGAACGGTTCAAATGGTTCACGATGAAGAGACACGGTGCTTCAAGAAGCCGATAAACCATCAGTCGGTACGACTCCGATACACAAACACATGTGAAGCCAGTACTCCCATTAATGCCACTTAATAACCCCAAACATATGGACCAACTGCAAAATATGTTGTTTTTAATGGTAAAATATTTCAAATAGAAACACACAATTATTGTTGCTACTTATTGTTAAAGATAATTAATAATAAATGTGAATATAAGATAATAAAAAATGTGAAACTGGTTATTATGCTTTGATGGCAAGATATTTTTAACAGATCAAACATGTGACCCGTCACGTTCAACCGAGGTTTAAGTCGTAAAGTGACATGTTGACAAACATGAAAGTTCAAGAAAAGAAGGTTACATCGTGTCACCTGGACGGTCTCTAAAGAACTCGTCCTGGACGTGCTTCATGTCAACATGCGTCTTTGAACGTGCACAAGGGAACTCCACAGCAGACTGGTTCAAAGTCCACAGCAGACTGGTTGAAGCTCCACAGCAGACTGGTTGAAGCTCC
>NC_056519.1:2761061-2771397 GCF_014905685.2 Nematolebias whitei | reverse complement strand
CCACAGCAGACTGGTTGAAGCTCCACAGCAGACTGGTTGAAGCTCCACAGCAGACTGGTTGAAGCTCCACAGCAGACTGGTTGAAAGTCCACAGCAGACTGGTTGAAGCTCCACAGCAGACTGGTTGAAGCACGTCCAGGACGAGCTATTTAGAGACAGGTCTTGGTGGCCGGCCTCAGACTCACGAAGTCCGTCGCATGAAAAAACCAAACGTTTCTCCCGAGAACGGACCGTCCAGGTGACACGATGTAACCTTTTTTTAATGTGATTCATTTACCGGAATGATTGAGTTCACAAAGCTTTTATTGTGATAGTTGTAAATATAATGAATAATTTATCCAGGGGTAACTTGAATGAAATGTTTGAAATAAAATCTTTGGTGTTTTGACCAACAACAAACTACGATTCTGAGCAGAAAAGACTTAAATGTCTGTGACTTTAGTTAAACAGCTGATGGTTTGAGGTTTCCTCTTTCAGAGTAAATCAAGAAATCCTCATTAAAAAATACAAAATATGATTTAGAGACATTTTCCAGGAGTTATCCTGAAGAGAAGAGCAAATCCTCTGGAACCGCTCATGACATGAGGATGTTGTGAAATTCAAAACGCAGCTTTTAAAGTCGAGAATCTGAAAATGTGTCCAGTTTCACCAGATCTGACTCAACTCCTGATCTGATGTGACGTACTGGGTCACGCAGGTTAAATTATAAATATTTAGCTCCAAGAGCCACAGAAGTGATGTTAACAAATAAACTTTACTGCTTGCAGAAAACGCCTGTAGTACAAGTACACGTATAATTTAAAGTATTCTGCTGGTGGTTGTGTAATTAACGCTGTGACCTCTTGGAAAAACCGGCGACAATTCTTCATAACCCTAAAGTTTAATGCAGATAAATGAAGGGCAGTGACGATATCAGAAGTTCTGATTTTAAATTTCCCTCCCAGTCGTGGTCTCCACGTGGGTCGCCCCCCCGCGCTGCCGTCCTAACGAGCTCATTAGCTCTTTAACATCGTTAAGGGCCAGTTAATTGTTTGTTCATTAGCTGTTAGCGAGGCTGAGTGGAGATGCTGTGATCGTGCACGCAGACGCACAAAGGGAGGCGACATCCATCACCGTTAGAGCGCAGAGTCAAAGAGACTCGGCCATTTATTACGGCTGGAGCGGCTCCGCACAAACACACGCCGACACAGAGCGGCGCTCGGGATCGCTCCCGTTTCACCCGAACCGCGAGCAGGAGGCGAGTCAGTGGGGCTGAAATTAATCCTGAGATTAAATATCTCCAAGCGTAATCAACCCAGCGTGCAGAACGCTGAAATAACACCTCTGTAAACAAGATGCAGTCTTTTTGTCACCTAAAGGAGCCAGGCCAGCAGTTTCCTTCAGCTTGTGGCTCCAAACCCCGTCTTTAGATCAGACTCCGGTAAAATCAATCAGCTGATTAATAACCAGATGATCAGAACCTGACCCACTCCAAGCACCGGAAAAATAAACATTTAACTTGCCAAGACAACCAGCAACAATCAGATGTGTTAACGAGTGACGATAGACCCGAGACGGTTTCGACATTTGGATCAATAAACAGTTGAAACACAAATTCAGGCGACAAACGCAGAAATCATAACCCGTAAAAACGACTCGACTAATAAAACGAGTAACTCACGTCCTCCGATAAGAACGTTAGAAAACACGATCTCAATCCATAAAGGAAGAGCATCATGAATCAACAAAAGGTTTCTGTCGCAGGCGATGAAGAAAAGCTTAATGAACGTCTGAGAAGTTGATTTTAGGCGTTTTAAGAAGTTTAATTCAGAGTCGTCTGGTTGTGACGACGCTGCTCATTTGACAAATAATGTTTAACGTCATATTTAAATCCCAGACTAAATTTAAATGCTAATAATATTATTTTGTTGTGATGACACTCAGAAACTTGCAATGTGAAAAGATCAGAGAAAATATATTTTGTACTGAACTGATTTGTTGCATGAATCTAACCTTTTTTTTTATTCCACGCTCTTTCAGTCTTATTTAATATTTTCACTCAGAGCATTTTCTGAAGTACAAAGATTTATTTTAAATGTACAATGCACACGATATATAAACAGAGAGCAGGAACAAAGCTGACAATCTTTTTATTGTCCATATCTCAGCATTTAGGGTTTAAATAGATACAAAATGTTTTGTTAGATACAACTATGTACCATTTAGATTAAAATGGAAAAGGCTGCAGAAGTTTTATGTGACTGAACTTCAGTGACGTTACGTCTGAGTTCGTGAGCCTAAAAACCTCAGGGCATTTTATTCTTTGTTTTTAATTTAAGTGTCAGAAAACAGCCATAGATTGTGATTTTTTCTCTACATAAAAAACACATTTACAGATTCATGAGCATTGTGTGTCCAGGAGTACATCTTGCTAAAATATCGATGTGAATTTTTGCATCCAGCACTTAAAAAAGTTAAATTTTCTGCTGATTGTGTACAAAGCCTCAGAGTCGCTGATGATTTTAATGTTGACAAGCTACAATGTTAAAGTCTCAAATTACAGAAGACTTCCAGATTTCCCCCCCTGCGCTTTAGAAAGTGTATCGTAAAAATCTGTTCAGCATATTCAATAGTATTAATCGCAACCGTTGACTCCGGTACTTGAAATCCAAAAAACCGGAGTCAACGGTTGTATGACACACAAAATACTAATCGCTAATTCATTGAAATGTAAAATGTTCAATTGGAAATATAAAACTTTTATTTATGTGATATACAGGTGCTGGTCATAAAATTAGAACATCATGAAAAAGTTGATTTATTTCAGAAATTCTGTTCAGAAAGTGAAACTTGAATATTATATTTATTTATTACACACAGCCTAACATATTTCAAATGTTTATTTATTTTAATGTTGATGATTATAACTGACAACTAATGAAAACCCCAAATTCAGTATCTCAGAAAATTAGAATATTGTGAAAAGGTTCAACATTGAAGACACCTGGTGTCACACTCTGATCAGCTGATTAACTGAAAACACCTGCAAAGACCTTTAAATGGTCTCAGTCTAGTTCTGTAGCTGCACAATCATGGAGAAGACTGCTGACTTGACAGTTGTCCAAAAGACGATCATTGACACCTGGTACAAGGAGGACAAGACACAAAAGGTCATTGCTAAAGAGGCTGGCTGTTCATAGAGCTCTGTGTCCAAGCAGATTAATAGAGAGGTGAAGGGAAGGAAAAGATGTGGTAGATAAAAAGTGTACAAGCAACAGAGATAACTGCACCCTGGAGAGGATGGTGAAACAAAACTTATTCCAAAATGTGTGGGGGATTCACAAAGAATGGACTGCAGCTGGAGTCAGTGCTTCAAGAACCACCACGCACAGACGTATGCAAGACATGGGTTTCAGCTGTCGCATTCCTTGTGTGAAGTCACTCTTGAACAAGAGACAGCGTCAGAAGTGTCTCTCCTGGGACTGCTGCTGAGTGGTGCAAAGTTATGTTCTCTGATGAAAGTAAATTGTGCATTTCCTTTAGAAATCAAGGTCCCAGAGTCTGAAGAAAGAGAGGAGAGACAGAATCCATGTTGCTTGAGGTCCAGTGTCAAGTTTCCACAGCCAGTGATGGTTTGGGGCCATGTCATCTGCTGGTGTTGGTCCACTGTGTTTTCTGAGGTTCAAGGTCAACACAGCCGTCTACCAGGAAGTTTTAGAGACTTCCTGCTTCCTGCTGTTGACCAACTTTATGGAGATGCAGATTTCATTTTCCAACAGGACTTGGCACCACACAGTGCAAAAGCTACCAGTACCTGGTTTAAGGACCATGGTATCCTTGTTCTTAATCGGCCAGCAAACTCACCTGACCTTAACCCCATAGAAAATCTATGAGGTATTGTGAAGAGGAAGATGTGATACACCAGAGCCAACAATTCAGAAGAGCTGAAGGCCACGATCAGAACAACCTGGACTCTCAGAACACCTGAGCAGAGACACAGACTGATCCACTCCATGCCACGACGCATTGCTGCAGTAATCCAGACAAAAGGAGCAACAACTAAGTATTGATGCTGTACAGGCTCATACTTTTCAGTTGGACAACATTTCTAAAAATCCTGTTTTTTAATTGGTCTTACGTAATATTCTATTTTTCTGAGATACTGAATTTGGGGTTTTCATTAGTTGTCAGTTATAATCATCAACATTACAAGAAATAAACATTTGAATCAGTCTGTGTGTAATGAATGAATATAATATACAAGTTTCAGTTTTTGAATGGAATTACTGAAATAAATCAACTTTTCATGATATTCTAATTTTATGACCAGCACCTGTACTTTGTCAAGTACAGACAGATACATTTTGAACAGCTTGTTTTTATTTGAAGCTTTCAAAAAGCTTTGAAAATCTAAGAAAAAAAAAAAAAGCCAGATGTTCAGAATTATCTTTTCTGTAGTTGAGGAAAAAATATCACAGGAACAAAGCTTTAATATTTTTAAAATTATAATTTAATTTTCTTTGGTCAAGAGTGGGATCCATCACACGACCGATGACTTTGGTTTGTGCAAACCAAAAACCCGGAGTCAGACGTTGCATGACGGACATATTAAACAACTTTTTGCTAAACAAATCTACCACAGCTGAAGTAGAAGTCTTAACTGTAGCTGGAGATTTTAAATAGCTTGTTTTAAGGATCGTTTTACGGTTGAACAATAGGCCTAAGCTGCTCTGAATGTCTGAATAAAATAATAAGTGTGTGTACAGGGTCTTGGAGTCTCCGGTATTTTACTTTCATGAGAAAGGAAGTGATAACCTCCACTAAAAACATCCATAAATTCAGAGTTTTTCCTTTTTTCTTTGTACTCGTATCACAGAAATATGGTAATTTAAGCTACTAAGTTGTACATTTTACACTTCATTGAATTAATTATGAGGATTTTGTCCTCTCTGGACTATCGCAACGGTGAAAGTTTTCGTGTACCCACAAAGTAATTTCTTATACGTGTCATTTATTTTTATTAAATAACAGCTTAGCTTGTTTTTGAACTCCTCGTGGAGCAACTCTGCAGAGTAAAAAAACCCTAAACGCTGTTATCTCGAGCATTTTATCGGAGCGCAGCGATGATCAGTTCCTGCAGTGACAGATTCAGGCTGAAGTGAGTTTCTTCAGCTGTCAGAGCGCATATTAATGGATATGTAGTTTCTCTTTCTGTACAGATGGAAACTCCTCAGCGCACGTCTCCAGAGGATGACAGCACAGTTGTGTCGAGCCGCTGCTCATTCAACATGACAGAGCGCAGATGGCTGAGCGAGGATCCAGAGAACAGAGACGGGGGTAGATTGAGTTATAGAGCTGGTGTCACAGTAGATTTTGGTTACAGTGCTCAAAAAGCTTGGGGCTAAACGCATCGCTGTGAGAAACGGCTCGTCTCGCGTGTAGCTGCTGCCTTCTAACCGACTGCTCGTTCATCAGAGGGCTCAGGTTGTTGAGTTTCTGTTCACGCTGCAGACAGATCTGCTCTGAATGCAGAGCTGAACGCAGTTTGAAGATACGATGCTGAGAGTAAACGTACCGAGTAGTCCTTCTGTCGGGGTTTGAGACCCGAGAGTCCATCTGCTGTTAGGAAAATAATCCTCAAAACACAAAGAATTGATGTTTATAGTGATGTATTTGTGTTCCACTCTTCACAAGCAAACACTGAAATGTATCTTTAAGAATTACTGGACCACCACTTTGATTACAATTTTAGAACAAAAACTAATTTAACAATTCAGCTATAAAAAAACTGAATTTTAAATTAAATGTCAGATACTTTAAAACCCTGAATAAATGGTTTAACCCATGAATAAGTGAATTGATTTATTCACATGAATGATCATTATTGAAATTAGCATAAATTATTATGTATTTATTCAATAAAAAATATCCCAGTGTTCAAAACATCTTTGCTCAGAACTCAGAAAAAACTTGGGCAATAAATCATTTTCTATTTAAATGTTTTTCTTGTTCTCACGACATCGCTTCAGTTTGAAGTGCTGCAATTTATTCCAATAGTACAAAAAGTTTATATTAATAGGAGCGTACTGGTAGTTGTACCAAACCATCACAATCCAAATGTTTGAGGTGGGTTCAGCTACTCGACTGGACGCTCACCTGGCCAGGCTGAAGGCATCATCGATGAGCCCTGCTCGGTTTCCAACTGAGATCACCTAAAGAGGAAAATCAATAAAATAGGAATAAAAACTTGAACGATCAATCAAATTAAAAACAAAAATATCCAGACAAACAGAGAATCAGACAGGTTTACTTGAGGGTTGGTGTGGAGCTGCTGAATCAGCAGTTTCCAGTTGTGGAGGTCGTAGTTGACGCGGAAGTATCCGGTCTGGTTGACGTTACCCAACAACCAGGTGTTGTCGTCCATCTGACCAGTCCGGTGGGTTTCTGAACCAAAACATCAAATGTGTGCTCAGTCTGGTCATTCCATTTATTAAAACTTACAAACAAACCTAAAACGAAATCAAAGATATTCACGTATGCAGACGACACCCTGCTGTTCATTTAGATTTGTAGGATATTTACACGTTATTAATTCTTATAGATAAGCTATGTTTTATTAAAACAATCACTGGCGGGGGGGGGATGACATTCTACACAGCAATAATCCCAAAAATATATATTCTATTTTATTAGTTTATTGATATATTTTATGATTTTCACAGTCCTGGGTGACAGAAAATCTACATCAACATTTAGACTATTTTAGTTTCCTTTGGAATAAGAAAGATGGGCAGCAATTTAAAACTGGAGGTCCTTTTTAGTTAAAGGCCAAGAATTAAAGGAAAACAGTAGAAGCTTGTTGTCTGCATTTGTCAAACACAACATCACATCATCTGCAAAGACAAAGACTGATTTATTTTGTGTGGTTGTAGATTGTTGAATACTTTGTTGTTTTTTTTTGTAGAAATTATTTTCATGGCTTTTTGTTTTCTTTTAACTTTTACGATCAGCAGAGATGCCTTGGTCAAAATACAATACTTTATAAGTAACTGCTGAAAACTAAAGATTATTAAAATTTACTGGAGATTTGACAGGAAAGACCAACTTTACAGCCTTTTTATTGGTATTTTTTAAAAATAAATCTGTACTATTAATGGTACAAAATACACAAATATTTATAAATTTGTACAGAATAAAAATTTCTTGAAATTTATTGTAGTCAACATTTCTTCAAACTGAGATTGTTATAAAAGCTATCTACAACAAGTAGGATATTTATCATAACCTTTCCAAAGGACTCTACTTCAGAAAATGTGAACTAACACTTTACATCATGGAGCTTTTCTCACATCACGTGTCGGGATAATTACCAGAGCTGAAGTCGAACAGCTCCGATCTAAAATCTAAATGTCACATCTGAGTCCAACAAGCAGAGGGCGAGCAGTAAAAAGTAAATCAGTTCCATAAAACCTGACAGATGTGCTCCACATTCTGCGTGGCTGTGGATCAGCAGCATCACGGCGTCTCGGAGGAGAACAGAACTCGTTCTGATGAAACTAAAGCTTTGGTTTGTTTCCCACTCTGTACAACAACAAGCCGGGCCCACTCCCTCGTCCTGGATTTAAACCAATCATCCCTTTCTCCGCACAACTTACACAATACAGTCCCTAAATTCTCAACTCTGAGTTCACCGCCTTCAGGTGTTAATGAAAGAACCGGAGCGAGTCTGACTTTCAAAGGACAAAACACGACTTTTATTCTTGGAGAACAGAACCAGCACGAGCCTTTTTATTTTCTATAAAACCCAACATAAGCAGTTCAGGATTGATTTTTCAAAATGTTGTGTTCAACAAAACACAATCAGCTTTTGTCTGTAAAATCCCCCGGAGGGTCTGATTCCACAAAAACACGAGTCAAAACAACAGAAAGTTTATTAGGAGAGATTTGTTGCTTATTTCAAAGCAGCACAAAACCCTATGAGGGGATTTTATTCCCAATAAAAGTACCCCCCCCCCCCCCTTCAAAATAAATTAAAAAAGTTAAAGAACAAAACAAGAAACTATCGGTTAGATCAGGGGTTCCCAACCCTGGTCCTTGAGGAACACCATCCTGCATGTTTTAGTTGCTTCTCTGCTCCGACACACCTGATTTTAATAAATGGGTGATGCACAGGGTTCTGCAGAACATGAGGAAGTAATTAAGTCTCTGAACCAGGTGTGCTGGAGCAGGGAAACTAAAACATGCAGGATGGTGTTCCTCAAGGACCAGGGTTGGGAACCACTGCTTTAGATGACAGCGAAATCTTTGACCAACAGCTTGGATGATTCCCGCCACATCTCCATCATTAAAACTCGTCACACACGTGGAGTCTGCCTCGTTAATTAATTGGCTCGCTTGCTCTGTTAACAAATCCTCCCCAGGTAACAGGTCGTTAACTCCAAGTACAAGATAATTAAGTCACAGGTGGAAAATAAGCCTTTATGGAGCTGCTGGGTGCGTGGCGGCTCGCTTCAACAACTCTACCTGTCCTGTTGTTGATCCAGATGAGGCTCTCCGAGCAGACGGACGATGAGTTTCCCACGGCGACGGTCAGTGGAACCTGCCACTGCAAACTGCACACAGGGAGAGTGATGTTAGTGACGGCAGTGGGACTGGACCGGGTCTGATTGCCTCTGTTATCAGAGAGCGATGGTCAGTGACGACCTGTGGGCATCTGTCAGCTGGAAATGAGGCGAGCGACACTTTGTGTGCTGCAGAAAAAGGAGCCGAGGGCGTCGGCACACGTGGGTCAAGTGACAACAGCTGAAGGTTATTGTCTCGTTCTGTGACTCAGAGGTTCTGTTCAGAAAAATAATGAAAGAAAAGAAAAACCCTTCAAAGTGACGAGCTGAATGTTTTTCTCATCAGAACGATCACTTCCTGCCTCGATGAATTCTGTAAACTTTAAATCTCCGGAAAAACAATTAGATGATCGCTCATCTGCTCGGTGAGCTTTAACGGGGTTGTTTTTCCTCTCCGTTTTAAAATTTGACATTTAGGAGGTAAATGGAATTTAAATCGACAAAATCATCTCGGAGTAACGCGGCAAAGAGAAGCAGTTCAGAAATATAAAAACCTTTACCGGATTAAACAGCCAGAGCCAGAGGAAACCTGGTTTGTCTGATTCTTTGAAACTGAGGAAGAAACATGTCCACTGGACAAGATGTTCCACCCGCTATTTGAATTATTTGACAGAAATCAAAACTTTGAATGAAGAAACAGCATTTCATTTAATCTAGACCAAATAACAGTCTTTTTTTTTGGGAAGTCTAAACCACTGGATTTAGACCAGAACTGAATTCCTCTCAAAGTAGCTGGTCTTGCAGAATTACTGTTAGGGTTCAAGGTTCGTGATTTGTCGTATGCACCACATGTGGTACATGTGGTGGAACCAAATTGTGTACACAGGGTCCCAGTTAGTTGCAATCAAGCCCAAAAAATACGATCTGACCCGACAAATTAACAGTAATTACAGGTCCAAACCCGGAAAACCCAGACATTTTTAATTAGTTATTAACGGTCGGGGACGTGCAGCTGAATAAATGTGTCGGAAGATTCGGAGCCGAGAGGTGTTTGTACTTTCACAGCCATAAAAACATTTAAACCTGTTTCTGCTGAATTCTTCTGAATTACTGAGACGTGTGCCACGGACAGCTCTGACACGTCTGCTTTGGGGTCTCACCTATTTGAGTCGTTGGCTGCGCACGTCCGCTGAGTGCAGCGGCAGAATGAACATCCATTTGGGAGATGGATCACTTCCTGGCAGTACAGTCCCATCTGAAGCTTAACTGAACTTTTTTACTCTTTCAAGGCCGGTCAGTTCGAGGTGAAATGACAGTGTGTGGCTGGTATATGTATGGCAGGCCATGTAAGCATATAATTGGATTGCGGCTGATCCTGACCTAATTAAAAGCCCGAGACCGGCCCGGCCCACCCATTAATCACATTGTAATGGCCCAGGCCTAATTCGGGTCGGTCCGGGCCGGGTTTCAGGTTAGAAATGATAGCTCTAGTTCCAGTTACATCCAACAAAAGTATAAAATGTAAAAGTAAAACAGTAATAAGTTCTAAGATATGAACTAAGAAAAATGTTAACTAAAAATACGCTAAGCACTAGTAGTACAAAAACAATACGCTGAACAGCAGCACAAACAGCCTAACAGAATTACTGTTAGCATGGCAAAATTACCGTTAGCCTGGCAGAATTACCATTAGCCTGGCAGAATTACCATTAGCTTGGCAGAATTACCGTTAGCCTGGCAGAATTACCATTAGCCTGGCAGGCAGAATTACCGTTAGCCTGGCAGGCAGAATTACC
>NC_056519.1:2758633-2761051 GCF_014905685.2 Nematolebias whitei | reverse complement strand
CTGGCAGGCAGAATTACCCTTAGCCTGACAGAATTACCGTTAGCCTGGCATAATTACCGTTAGCCTGGCAGAATTACCGTTAGCCTGGCAAAATTACCGTTAGCCTGGCAAAATTACCATTAGCCTGGCAGAATTACCATTAGCTTGGCAGAATTACCGTTAGCCTGGCAAAATTACCGTTAGCCTGGCAGAATTACTGTTAGCCTGGCAGAATTACCCTTAGCCTGACAGAATTACCGTTAGCCTGGCAGAATTACTGTTAGCCTGACAGAATTCCAGCTAGTCCAGCAGAATTGCTCCATTTAGGTTAAGTAGGAGTTGAGTTGATTTAATTTTGTTTCTTTCTTGCCATCCAGCTCACTGATTTACCGTTAGCGTAGCTGTTTAAAGTACTCAGTCTGGACAAAGTGTTTGCTTTATTTAAATTTTACAATTTCTCTGAATTTATTTCAACCTGCAACATTTAAGTGTTAATAAATTCTCAACTTTTTTTTTCTTTAACCAAATTTCTTGGCAAAACATTTTTAATTCAGAGTTTTATTTGTCAGAGATGTCAGTTGGTATAGCAGCAGATTGTGTTATTGTCCAGGAAAGGTCAAAGATCACTTCGAGCTAACGGTTTTTACTTTTTCTTCTCTAAGCGAGTGAAATATGCCAGAAGTGTAAGTAGGAGGTGGATGTTAGTCGCTTTATTTATCTTTAGCAAACCCACGTAAAGACAAAAGGCAGAAGCAACAATCCATCTTTAGGGTTTGAAATAAAACACAAGGCTCTCGTTTTAATCGGACCTCTTGCTGTATCTGAGGACTAATGACTTGAATAAAACAGTACTTGAAGGGAAATTCTCTTCAAGTCTATTAAAACCCGCAGTTTTTAATTAAACTCGTTTTGATAAAATTGATTCATATTTTAATTAGAGTGGATTTAAATAAGAAGTTGAAAACAATCTGCCTTACACTGAAATCCATTAGAGGTTTGTGTTGATTGTGCGTGTTCAGATTAGGGGTCATTGTTGCCAAAACCCATTTCCACCCGTCTCACAGCCAGCTGTTGCTGCAGGCAGCTGTGGATCGATACCACTCGCAGCCACACATTTCATCTGATAACGGAGTGACAGGAGGGGAACGCACCCATTCGCGTATTCTCCATCACACGCAGCCCAGACAGCAGAATGCGTTTATTAATATTGATGGAAGAGCGCACGTTCCTCGGAGTTGATGGTTTATTCATTAAACACAGGAACCAAGTGATAATCAGCAGGACGGCGAGGACACATTCAAACAAAAAGTTTTAACAGGAGAAACTTCTCGGAGCCCCGTCCCGCCGCTCCGCTCCCTTTGGTGGGAGAAAACGCGCCGACCTCATTCGTGCTTCTTATTTTAGACATGAGAACAGGGACAAGTTGAAAAGGCCTCGAACGTCTCGTCTCTGTCCAGACATGACCCGGTTGATCAAGCCCGGTTCTGCTGGAGTTGATTAATCTACAATCAATCATAAAAATCACAACCAATGATCTGATTCAAGTCAACCAGTATAAGACCAGTACTACGGGCTGTGCTGGTACTGTTCCAACCAAGATGCTCCTCAGGTGGACAGGGTCGGTTCTGTTCAGTCATTAATTGGACCGATCGTCTCGTTTGCTTGTGTCAGTTAGCAGCGGCCGCCATCTTGAAATGACTCCACACCGCCATGGCCTGTAGACGCAGAGACGGATGGAAATGCTTCACGAGACGCGATACGATAAGAGCCACCGACACGCCGCAGCGGGCGATGAAAGCAGCCCGACGTTGCTCCGTTATGGCGCGACATCGGTTTGACTGTAACCATCTGCAACAACCGTACGGTAGATTTAAAGCCGGAGGAGGAAGGTTCGTTAAGCCTCAGGGATAAGAGCGTGATGAACAGCCTCGGACAAGAAGAAGGCAGAAAATGTCTCTTGTTCCTGAGCTGCAGCAACTGGAGGAGTCAGTGTGCCGTAAAGATGAAGACTCGTTCTTTATTCCTCCGGGGACGTGTTCGTCAAGGACTGCAGGGTTTATGACTCATCAGCAGTTAGGTTTGATTTTATTACACGCGTCTTCCTGGGACTTCCCCACATGAAGGGACTAATAACGGACGGAAGACGAACTGTTTGGAGCAGCACGAGCCACCGCACGGTTTGACAACGCAGCTCAGCCGGACTCTGACCCGGTCCGCCGCGCTCAGCCGTGACGCCAAACCAACTAAAAACACAAAGAGCGGTTCTCCAGCAGGGAACACCCGGGGTCCACCGAGGGAGCCTGATCCCAGACCTGCACCTCCTCTGGAGCTGAACGAGACCAGGAGACAGAGGAGGTGTGAAAGATCTGGGGCGGGTCGTAAGCGTCTGCAGAAAGACAGAGACATGGAGGACAGGTAAAGACAAAAGCGTTGAGGACA
>NC_056519.1:2750089-2758233 GCF_014905685.2 Nematolebias whitei | reverse complement strand
GTTTGACCAACGTGGCGTTTGACCAACGTGGCGTTTGACCAACGTGGAGTTTGACCAACGTGGCGTTTGACCAACGTGGCGTTTGACCAACGTGGCGTTTGACCAACGTGGCGTTTGACCAACGTGGCGTTTGACCAACGTGGCGTTTCACCAACGTGGCGTTTCACCAACGTGGCGTTTCACCAACGTGGCGTTTGACCAACGTGGCGTTTCACCAACGTGGAGTTTCACCAACGTGGTGTTTGACCAACGTCAGAGTTTCAGGACGACTCTGGGCCGCGGCGCGGCTGACTGAGAAGACGTCTCTAACCTGAGGTTTGTCCTCACTTCCTCTCCGTACAGGAAGTGCTCCTGGCTGACGGTGATGGAATGAGTCGGCAGCTGCTCCGATTGGTTCTTGCTGATGGTGACCACGGGGTACCCCATCTGCAGCGTCCACCTGTCCATCATCTCCCCGATGTCGATGTCCCGCCCCTCTGAACGCATGGCCTGCAACAAAACGAGAAGCGTGGACGTCCTGATGGACTGAGAGCACGTGCACTGACCTTCAGGTAATTAGAGATCTGGTTGGCCAGCAGCTAATCAAACAGTGTGTGATGAAGGCGCCATCGAAGGTGATTACAGTTCAATTATGTGCAGGACAAATAAGAAAACAAGCCTACAGCAGACACTCAGGTTACCACGGCAACAAGCTTCCTCTGACATCAAATCAGTCCTAACGAGCGTCTCTGGCCTTCGTTAGGACCGCTCAGTAATCACCGGCTTCACAGAGTCAGGCTGCCCCTCCCTCGGTACTGCAGCGAGGGAGGTTCTGCTCTGCCGTAAGACCCGCGGGCCCAGAAGGGGAACCGTGTCCCAGCAAGTGAGTCCTACCTGGGACAGCTTGGTCCACAGGTCGTCTCTGGCTGCGTTGCTGTACATGTGACTCAGCAGATAATCCTGGAACAGAAAGACAAACAGAACTTTGGTGAGTTCAGGGACGAGTAGAGCGGTCTGACAGAAAACTGGCTTTATCAGGACTCTTATTTTGAAAGTCTGAAGCATGAACTGAACGGGTCGGAGCTTTATCAGGACTCTTATTTTGAAAGTCTGAAGCATGAACTGAACGGGTCGGAGCTTTATCAAGACTCTTGTTTTGAAAGTCTGAAGCATGAACTGAACGGGTTGGACCATCAATAGTTCAGTTTGTTTGAAGGTGAGGTTCTCTGGATAGGTTATGGACGTTTAATATCTTACCTGCTGTAGATAGCTTTTTGAAGGACTTCAGTTTGGAAAAACAAGGTTTAGTTCTGACTGGACTGACGAGCTAAAGACTAGTCGGAGCAAAGAGGATGGCCGCCATCTTTAAAACTCTGAGCTCTAAAGGTTCATGGAGGATTTATTTTTTTATCAAACTCCATGAAAGATTTGAGGATTGTTTCACACCAGATGTCCTTCCTGGTCCAACCTGGGCTTGAACCTGCAGCCTCAGGATCATGAAACCACAGCACTGACCACTGAGCTATCGTGTCTCCAACAAGATGACCAAAGTTACAGAAAATAAACTATAAGTAAATCCAATAAAATTAAACCTTAATGAAGTAAAGAAAAACACGAGTGAACTGTTTTACATCATTATTCCCACCATGGACGGTGGGCGATCATGTAACCGCCCGTGAGTCTGTTTGGAGTACATCTGGAGTATTTTTCTTGTTGTTAGCAAAATATTTAATTACCACAGTAGAGATTTTAATGAAACTCTCAGAAAGTACACATCAGATGTCTGTCTACAATCGATGAACTTTTGGAGACAACTCCATTCAAGATGGTTCTGGATGCACACCCAGAAGGAATTTAACATTATTTTTGTCAAAATAACAATAAAACACAAAACGTACGGCGATGTAAAAGTTTGTAACGTTTTGTTTAAAATACGATGAACTTTTAGACACGGGAGTGGTTCCAGATACTTCAACTTGTCTTTCAGACGTGGATACAAATATAACAATCCATCGATTTGCTGTGAAGCCATAACTTTAGAAAATCACATCAGCCGCTCAAAACGGCAGCCATTTTTCAAAATGGCCGACAAAAGTGCTGTATTTTTAAATGGCATTTTAATATGTAGGATTTTATGACGTATAAATGTGGAAAGGAATAATGTTTTATTGTAGGATTTATTTTTCTTGCTAAATCGCTCATTTGCTTATTGAAAGAAACAAAAAATTCAAAATGGCCGCCCTTTTATAAGATTTACACTTTTTTTTTTAAATCCAATCTTTAAAAAATAATTTGCTTTAATGAAAATAACATGCTTTTATGTTGCACATTGGGAAACTGATAAAAATGGCAGCCATTTTGAAATTTCAGGAAAAAAAAACACTTAAAAAAAAAAAGTCACATCAAAGGAACAGTTTTAGGCTCGAGTCCAGATCGTAAATGTTTTGCTGAATCTGGTCACTCATCTGCTCCAACATATCCACTCTGGTTTGAACCGTAACTTCATCAGTCTGCTCAGAATTAAACTGTTTCTACTAACTGAGGGCGTTCTAATGAGCTTTCTGCAACAGGTAAGATATTAACTGTCCATAATGTCTCCACAGAACCTCAGATCAAAGATGTATCCAACTTCCTGTACAGGATGATGCAAGCCTCCTTAAACTAAAACACGATGTGTTCTTCGAGCACGAGTTATAAAAATGGATCAAAACTTGTTTAAAGCTTTTTGGTGTAAATTATTTTACGCAGTCGTCGTCCAAAGAGCCGGATTTTGTTGAGTCTGAGACTCTGGAGGCGTCTTGGAGTGAACTTCTTTATTTTTAAGGGTCTAACAATGGCAGCGGACACTGAAAAGCTTTTAGAACGACACGTCGCAGCAGAGGAGCTGAATTTTTAATCTGCGGGGCCGACGTGTCAGGACGGGGGCGATAAGATCCGCTCAGACTAAGAGGTGTGGAGGAGTCCGGTGTTTTCGGCTCGCTTTGGTCACCTGCCCGTCCTCGGCGCCTCCAGTTTGTTCTCGGAGCCGAGGATTAAAGCTCGTCAAAGCTTCGGCGCATGAAAGGACGTGTGTAATCGCAGCTGGAGACAACGGGACACCTCCAGCTCCTCTCGCCCGCCTCTTTATTTGTCGCCGAGCGCTCCGAGCCCGATGAGGCGAGCACGAGCTCTTTACCGGAACAAGATGACACGATAACGGCGCGCGAGGTGTGTGCGAGTCTGACTCCGCCACCTCGGCTGACACGAACAGATGCACGCAGCGCCCGGCACAAACAGCTTTAAGGGCGTAATTAAAGGCAAGCAGCTGTCAGCGATAACAAGCCGCCTATAAAAAAATACAAGCCGAAGGATTTCATTAGGAAGGATCTGTCGGCGGCAGTCGTGAAAACGAAGGCGACAGATTTACCGTGCTGCAGTTAGAGTTTACAGTCGGGTAATGAGGCCGCGGCTTCCTGCGGATCCACGCAGCCAACACTTCGGCTGTTATTTACATCCAGGCGCCGAGCGCTAACGGCTCCTACTCCAGCCAAGATTACCGGATTCTTCCCACAGAATTAGATGTGAGAAACCCGGTTGTTTGATGCTCGTCTCTTTGTTGCAACTCCAGATAAATATTGAGGTTCTGCGTTTCAGGGACCAGTTTCAGACAGAACCGGTCCAAACTGAGTTCATCCTGAAAACAGAACCACCGTCCTCCTCCCTGAGGCCACAAGGAGTTACTTCCTGTAGTTTTTTACTGATTCTCCGTGCTTCTGTTTGTCAATTCATAGAAATTTATTTTATTTATGGGGTCAACCTGAATCAAGATGGCTGCCACAGCTAATCCATCTGAGTAATAAAAACATCTAGAGTTTTACAAACACAAAGCTAAACTTCAGAGTGGTAGTAGCTGAGAGTCGTCCCTCACAGACTGAGGGCTGGAGGTGGTGAGTGACGTGCAGTCCTCTGAACGCTGCTTCATTTTGTTTGTTTGTTTGTTTGTTTGTGGTAAACTCCACGTGACCGTGAAGGTTTAGTCGTGTTTCACCGAGTGGGACTTTTTGTTGTTGTTGTTTTTATTAATTGTGTCTCTTTTTAAATATTCTGTAGAAAAACAAAATCCATCCATCATCTTTTCCTGCTTCTTCATTTGTGGGTCACTGGTGTCCATGTCCAGAGGCGGGACTTAATGTGAGCCAGATCCTGCAGGAACAGGATCCCGGAACGCTCTTATTTTGACAGGGTGCTTCCTGTAACAGGTTTATTTTTTTTAGATCAGACTGCTCACCTTCATTGCAGCTGAAGATGGTTTAACTCAAAACAAACAGAATCTGGTTTTTAACGCCTAAAACCAGTTCTGAAGCCGGAACCCGGGAACCAGACCTGGTCTCCAGGGTACAGCTGGAGTCAAAGCTCTCAGGTAGAGACAAACAAAAACCACAGGCTGAACTTACGTTGAGTCCTTTCTGGAACAGCGGCTGTCCCATCACGTTGGCCAGCATTCGGATCAGCGCCGCCCCCTACAGGTCACACAAACAAACAAACACAAACAACAACATCAACAAGAGTTTACTGTGAAACACTTCAACCACGCAACAACTACAACATTAAAAAAAACAAGGTCATTAAATGCTTTTAGGGTCAGTTCAGAGCAGTTAAAGTGGATTATGTGGTAAAACTATGAACAGTTAATATCTTACCTGCAGTGCATAACTCTTTGAAGGTTGCTAAGTTTGGAAAATAGTTTAATTTGGATCAGACTGATGAGTAAATGGCTAGTCTACAGCGTCAGGTGTCGCTTCATGAAACATTTTTTTATAAACTGTTTTGTTTTTTTCACCAGCAGAAATATTATGGGCTTCCTGTAGGAAGTGCTACAGCTAGCTGCTGATGCTATCTGAGCTTTAATGAAAATCTAAAATAAAGCTTTCATGTTTTTCCTTTAGATAAACTCTTATTCAACATTCCAGTAATTCATCTCTCTGATGTAAAAAAAACCTACTGACTTCTTTTTAGCATTTATATATATATATATATATATATATATATATATATATATATATTATGGGGTGAGAGTCACTGTCCCTGGTTGATGATGTCATCAGTGCCAGCCAGCTTGGATAGACAAACCAACGTTAGCGTGAAGCGTGATGACATCTTTAATGTCGACTCGCTCACAGATGACGGTGATCCACTTTGTTCTGGGCCGTTATCATCAATCCAGTCAGAAATTATTTAGTCTGAATTGTTCATGACCGTTCCACAGAACCACGATTTAACTGATCGTGAAGTTGGATTCTGACTCGCGGACAAAGCTCGAGTAAAACTGGCTGATTTCAAAAAGGAAAAAAGTTTTGGGAGCGTTCCTTCAACTGAAACGTCTAAAAAAAAAGGCGTTTGTGTAAAACCCTCGTGGAGACAGAAACCATGTCGAGCTACCTTCTTGTAGGCGATCCAGTCGAAGACTCTGTCGATGTCGGTGGCCCGCTCCACCTCCTGGGAGATGGGGTGAGACGAACTCAGACCGTCCAGCAGCATCACTTCGTGGAGGACGTCGGTGAGGAACCGCTGCTTCTCCTGTGAACGCAAACATCTGTCTTCAGCGTCATCACAGAACGTTCTGAGCTCCCGGTGCTGGTTCTGTGGTGGATTTTTATTGTCCACGTTTTCTTTGAATCTTTATTTTTCACCATAATTACTTTTCTCGTTTCACCTCCTCTGCGTTGTCGTGCTGAACTTTAACAAGCCTCGTTTAAAAGAACCTCAAGATGAGGTGAAACCCGGAGACGGTGGCTCTGTCTAATTTCTGGATTACAACGTCCACACCAAAGATTTGTTTTTTAATTTAAAGTGCATCTTGTTAAGTTTTAGATGTTACTTTAGATGAACTGAAACACCTGTCTAAAGACCAGAACCAGGAGGGACGTGACTAATTCTTGGGTCTAAAGTGGTTCAGTCTAATTCATGGAATAAAGTGATTAAATTAATATATATATCAAAGAAACCTGAATATAGATTTGTTTTAAAGGAGAAAACAACCAAATTATTAGATTTATGGGATCTGACGATTTGCTGGTAAACACCACTTTGTCCATGTTGATTTTTAGGCCTGTCAATGTGTTCCTTTTCTTAATCTTCATTTTCTGCCATAGTTTGTGGTTTTCTGCTCCTGCAGGTTAAAAAAAGTTTAAACAAACCAACAAAAACACGTCGAGCAGGACGCGTGCGCTCAAACTTGTTGAAGCAGAAAGTCGTCGGCAAAAAACGCAACTAACCGTAGAAATATGTTCCCGGTGAGTCTCAGCAGAACCATTCAGAGTTCACACGGGTCACAGGAAGTTGGACGTTCCATGACGGATCTGCTGTTTTCACGTCTTTAACACTTTTCACAGAGTCACAGGTTAAAAGGAGGATTTTAAAGTTTTTAACAACAAAATATTTGACTAAAACTAAACGTAGAGCTGTCAACTTTTAATCTTTCTCACGAACAAACTCTTTTTAATCCACAATCTTTGCACATTTTCTCCAGATTAAACATCCAAAAGTATTTTTTTTTGTCTCCTTCCAGCCAGAACTGGTGGTTGTGGTGCAGGGTGCACACCCAAACTCTCACCGACTTCCACTGACTCTGAGGTCAGATTTTAAACTTAAATTGTGTTCAACATGTTCAAATGAACATGCGTGACCATCAGAACCTTTTCTAGAACACATTTTTACAATTGTCTTGATAAAACTCAGTTTTTATTGAGATGAACTGTTTAGTTTGTGTTTCTCTGTTTAGTGCTGCTTTGTGAAGCCCCTCCCCCTCTCTGCTTGCCATGAAAAAGGCGGGAATCACCATGACAACCAGTGACTCAGCAGATTTTATATTACAAAGCTTTTGTTGTTGTTCCTGCCTAGTTTTCCTTTATTTTCCGTCATCTTTCATTTCAGCTTCTATATTGAGGATCATCAGAATTTTGTGTTTACCGTCAAACAACAGAACAGAAGAGGAGGTTTTAACACGGAATTTCAAAATAAAGCTCAAATACACACTTCAAAATAACAGTTGGCTTAGGTTTTTATCAATTTAACATTTAATTACTATTTTTTATATCGTAAACTGGTTTAAGTTTGTTGAATTAATTTAATTATTATTTGTGGGTGTAACTCGGTGTAAACAAACATTTATAACATTTTGAATAAAATCTACAAATTATATAAAAATGTAAAACTGTGTAAAGTGTCGTGTGTTGAATGAAAATAATGTTTTTTTTTTATTTTGACTGATCAGCAGCAGATCGAGCTCCTCCTCAGAGGATTGATGCTGGACGTCAGATTATCTCCTCGTCCGTCAGGAAGTTCTTAACGAGTTAAACAGCTGAAATGCTTCATGAAAATTAAAAACCAAGTGTGACATCAGGTCCAATTAACGAGCACTTCAAATCACCTGGAGGGAGGAGGAGGAGAAGGAGGAGGAGGAGGAGGAGGAGGAGGGGTCCATCTGGTCTTTATGGAGCAGATGGACTCAAACTGAGCCCAAACAAACAGATGCTGCGTTCAGGAGCAGCTGCTGAACTTTAAAACTTTGTCGCCTCCTCCTGCCTCCCATCAACAACTCTCTGTCCCTCCTCCTCACATGGTCTTCACCTCCTCCTCCTATGCTCCTCCTCCTCATGTTTGATCTCATGTCTCATGATCGATCAGCAGATTGTAGATGAAACGTTTTATTGATCCTTCAGGTCAAACTGTTTGTGAGCAGAACAAACTTCGTGAAGTTTCAGTTTTTTATTTTTATTTTTATAAAAACTCTGGATCTTTAACCTTGAACGTTTAATTCAAACTGAACTATTTTATCTTTATAAAAACACAGATTCGTCTTTTGTCGTTTCTTTTTTTAAAACTCGACTGAACCTGTGAAGCAAACATGAAACATAATTAAAAGTTTTATCATTCTTTACACGTTTCTTATTTACTTGATTTTTGTGCGACTTCATTCTGTCATTAAAATTGAAATTATAAAAATGTTTTTTATAAATAAAATTATTTAAAACATGAATGAAACCTCCGTGCTGGAGCTGATGTTATGTTTTAATATCTTACAACATGTGCAGAAGTTGAAAAGTGAAGAGAACAGAAACTAAAATATGAAGTTCTGAGGCCCTGGGGTCACAAGGAGGAGACCCTCCTGCTGCCCTGGGGTCACA
>NC_056519.1:2748353-2750079 GCF_014905685.2 Nematolebias whitei | reverse complement strand
TGCTGCCCTGGGGTCACAACGAGGAGACCCTCCTGCTGCCCTGGGGTGAATATTATTGAGTCATGTCTAATACTTTAAGTGGTTATTTTTAGTTTATGCAGTTTAATTCCTGTTGAAATGAAAATATTTAAAGCTGAAGGAACCACCTGGGCGGATTATTTATCCAGTAATAAAAATAAATTGACACGTTTGGTTTTGGCTTCACGACGCCATTTGTAGGAAAACCTGAGAAATAAAAGGCGTAAACAAATAAAATAAATGTTTTCACGAGGAGCGGGCAGGTTCATCTCGTTACCGGAGACACACGTGCTCCTGGTAGAAGGCCCGGCCGCGTGGAGCCGGAGGAAGCGGGGTTTAAAAACGCCACGTCGCTCACCGACAGGCTGTGTGCCGCGGTGAGATAAGCTGTTTGTGTTTGTGCCACCTTCACGTGTTCTCGGAGTAAACAACAACAACCGCTGCACAGAAACAAAGTCTTACATGGACCGTTTCCTTCATATTTAATACTTCAAACAGACGTTAGGACCTGATGCACGTCATCATGATGTGAAGACGTTCAACCGTTTCTAACGGCAGGAACTCGGTGGTTCCCACTCACCATGTTCCACTTGGGGAACAGGAAGTCCGTGCCGACGTACTCAAAGAAATGAGCGAAGCCTTCCTTCAACCAGACGTCCTCCCACCAGACCGGCGTCACCAGGTCCCCGAACCACTGCAAGAAAAGCACAGAAGAAGAAACGAGGCGTCGTTAACGTTTGTCTTGTTGATCAAACCACAGACGGTTGGATAAAGTCACAACTTTTATTCAAATAGATTCCAGAACGTCTGTAGACCTCCTCTGAGGAACCAAACACCTCCCGACACGAAACGTTTGGGACTGACGTTATTTCCACGCCTGCTCCTCCCGACCGACGGTTTGTTTGAACTCTTGGTGATCAAAGATCAGATCGAAGTTTAAAACATCTCCTCAGTCCTCACCAAACAGACCAGCACTGATCCGTCCACCAAAGACAGGCTCAAGTTCTTTGAGACAAAGAAGAAGCCGGGCAGGAACCAGAACCGTCTTCTCTGGACCGACCTTTAAACTGGGCTGAGGCAGAGAGGACTACTGTCCTGAGGACAGATGGAGACAAATAAAATTATCTTTAGAACCACGAACACAACAACCTCCCAACTAAAGAGGAGAGGGAACATCCGCCTTAAAATACTGCCTCTCTGATGGTATGGGGGTGCATTAGTGCCTCTAGCAAAAAGACAGAACCGCTAGAACCCTCCACCAGACCAGGATGGGACAACATACCATATAAAACATCCAACATCTGGTCTCCTCAGGTCCTCTAAAACATCCAACATCTGGTCTCCTCAGGTCCTCTAAAACATCCAATATCTGGTCTCCTCAGGTCCTCAAAAACATCCAACATCTGGTCTCCTAAGGTCTTCTAAAACATCAAACATCTTGTCTCCTAAGGTCCTCTAAAACATCCAACATCTGGTCTCCTCAGGTCCTCAAAAACATCCAACATCTGGTCTCCTAAGGTCTTCTAAAACATCAAACATCTGGTCTCCTAAGGTCTTCTAAAACATCAAACATCTTGTCTCCTAAGGTCCTCTAAAACATCCAACATCTGGTCTCCTCAGGTCCTCAAAAACATCCAACATCTAGTCTCCTCAGGTCCTCAAAAACATCCAACATCTGGTCTCCTAAGGTCTTCTAAAACATCCAACA
>NC_056519.1:2743413-2748343 GCF_014905685.2 Nematolebias whitei | reverse complement strand
ATCCAACATCTGGTCTCCTCAGGTCCTCTAAAACATCAAACATCTGGTCTTCTCAGGTCTTCTAAAACATCAAACATCTTGTCTCCTAAGATCCTCTAAAACCTCTAACATCTTGTCTCCTCAGGTCCTCTAAAACCTCTAACATCTGGAAGGCATTTTTATGTCTCAACTAGCCTCAAACCAATGAAGCGCAGTGATTTATTTCCCTAACATCGCCGTATCATTGTACCATATCACTTAAAACAGCAGCAAGGCCAACCACAGTGCTGTACAACAAAACAAAGTGAATACAGGATAAAATACGTAAATCCACAGAGGTAAAGATAAGAACTAAACGGCTAAAACAATAAAAACACAGTGAAGTTCAAATCAACTCACACCGGATGGAAAGCCGGGAATAAAAGTGAGTTTTTAAAGGAGACGTAAAAACAGTGAGAGGGGCCTTCCTGACATGCAGTGGTAACTCAGTCCACAGTTTTGGACCTGCAACAGAGAAGGTTCTGTCACCTTTGAGCGTAAAACGAGTGCCTGGAACCAATTAAACCACCTGGTCTGCTGACCTCGGGGAGCGCTGTGGGACATATGGCTGCAGCAGATCAGCGAGCTAAGAGGGGGCAGAACTGTTCAGAGATTTAAAAACATGCAGAAGGATTTTAAAATAAATTCAAAAGTGAACCAGGAGCCAGTGGAGGGAGGCCAGGACTGGAATAATGCGTTCTCCTTTGCCTGTACAAGCTAAAATTGTGCTGCAGCATTTTGAACCAGTTGTAATCGTGTGATGGAGGTCTGACTGATTCCAAACAGAAGAGCATTGCACTAATCAAGCCTGGATGTTATGAAAACATGCATTACTGGTTCAAGATTAGCTTTGGACAGTATGGGCTTCAATTTAGACAGTCACCTAAACTGGGAAAAAAATACAGGATTTAATAATTAATTGTGTTTACATGACTGATTCATTTCATTAGTTTCATGGAAGAGTCCATTTTCACTCCCAGGTTAGTGACAACTTGTTTCTCTAACGGGGCTAGAGAGGAAAGGTCGTGGTTCTTGATTGTGCCATTAGCTGGAAACAGCATGACTTCTGTCGTCTTATCATTAAAATGTAAGAAAGTTAATCCATGATGCCAAGCAAGCAGTCAAGAAGAGGTTGGACTGAGCGTGCACCAGTGTGCTTTACAGAGAAGTAAATTTGACAGTCATCTGTATAAAAATGAAAATGGATGCCGTGTTTACGAAAACTAGCCCCTAGCGGCAGCAAGTATAAAAAAAAGAGAAGAGGTCCGAGAATGGAGCCCTGTGGTTAAGGTTATCATGAATCTTTATCTCCTTCTTTTCCTTTAAATGACTCTGTTCCCCAGTGCAAACAAAACTTGTATGTTGCATCTTTAAACTAAAACCATGAGGTTATCACCAGCAGTTGAATTATATGAAGTACGAAGACAAAAGATGGTAATGTCTTAAATCGTGGTTTTAAAATAAAAAAGACGTTGAAGACAAATTATGTATATATATACAGTATATATATATATATATATATATATATATATATATATATATATATATATATATATATATAAACTGAACCAAATGAAAGCTTGTTTATTAAGTTGCTAATTAACTTTTTTAATTGAGGACCCCCCCAAAAAAACTTCAAATATTCAGTTATGTTCTGTGATATTTTAGGTTTTCAGTCTGAAGCCATGCTTTGTCCGTTTCTTGGTGTTGATTCTAGTTCTGCTCAGTCATTGTTTTACTCAGTTCTGCTCTTATCGCTGCTTCCCGCCCCCCCGCTGCCGGCGTGGGGAGGGACGGCGTTAAACTGGGCCAGATTAGTTGAACTTATAACGTCTCAAGGTATAAATAATGCAGCGGGCAGAATATAATAAGAGCTGGTTCTGGGGGGGGTCGGATACTTTATCTGTCTGACAGTTCAGTGAGACGAGCTGCTGACGGAGCGCTTTAATCAAACGTGGATTAATTAAAGTGAACGAGACGAAAATATACAACCAACAGAAACAGGATCTGGAGTTCTTCCTTTAAACGTTAATCCTTCGGATCAAAGATGAATAATTTCACAGAGATTTGTTTTCTTCCATTAAACGTGACGGTTTATGTTGGTTGCTACCGCTCCAAGTGGGTCAGGAAGTTCCTCGTGTGTTCAGACAAACAGAAGAACTCGTTTTACACCAAAGAGATTTTGGGTTTTGTGGCGACAGACAGAAAATGAATTAATCCTCCGTAGTTCCTCTGTGGTAATTAAAAATGACAACTTGAGTATTTTTTGTCTTCATTAGCTCCTCTGTCTGTTCTGCTCTGGTTCCAGCCTCATTAAAACGCCTCCGGTAGGCCGGTCCTTTCTGAAGGGGGGGGACTTGGGTTTGTGCGGTTCTGCTGTTGTCATGGTTCCACTTGAGTGTCGTAGGTGGGGGGTTTGACAAACAAGAAGCTGAAAAGGAAACGATGCAAAGCTGCAGGGAAAGCAAGAAAAGTCCAACATCAAGAGGAAAAACGACAAGTCGGTTAATTAGTCCTCGTCTCCAGGACCCGTTCAGCTGCGGACCAGAACCATCGTCATACTTTAAGCACAAAGATTCTGACTACTTCTCCTGGATAATCATCACCCACCACCACAAACAGAAGGAGGGAAACTTACAGAAATATTTATTCTGTGTCTGAAACTGACATCAGCCCAATTCAAGATGGCCGCCACAGCTAACCAACACAGAAATGACTGTAACGTAGTTGTATTGAGCCAGCGTTTGGTGTGGTAGTAGCTGAGAGTCATTACTGCACATACTTTAACTGGGATATCTTGTGACTTACATGAAGTTTAATGGTTTTTAAAGGTTTGACCCAAACAGCCGAACAGTTCTTCATCTAAAACGTTGCATCAAAGGTCGCGATGGTGTTGGGTCTGTTAATCCAGGACTACTCTGGAACATCGGAAACTGGTACCGTGGTCAGAGTCTAAAACACGTGGTCGGGGTTAGGGAGTCGTCAGACTGTATCTTACAAGTTCACGTTGGGTCATTTAAAAGGCCTCAGAGAAGAGTTTGGGCTCCATCTTTAGACTTAGATTAGGCGTTTTGAAGAGAAGTTATCCCGTTATATTTTACTTGTACGTGGTCAAGTTGTGGCGGTGCAGGTTCAGGAGGGGAACCCCTGGACCTGTACAGAGTTTATCGCTCAGGAACCACAAAAAAACATTTTTGGTGAAAAATCAGCCAAACTTTAGGTGCTTTCACAAAACATTTCACAAAATCAGACAATGCTCAGTCCGGTCATCTGGACGGGTTCTTTCTTTTGCTGAGACGTTTTGTCCTTCATCCAAAGGACTTCTTCAGTCTGAGGAGCCACAAACCACCCGTTGCTGTAGAGACTACAGGGAACTATGAAGTTTGTACAAACGGTTCGTCTTTATCCAGAGGAAGATGAGTTCAGCTGGATCCAGGATCTGGTTCTTGCAGTCATTATCCATACTTCAAGACCCTGAGGGTTGGAGCGTAGAGCCACCAGTGAATCAAGAATCAAGAAGATTTCATAATGAAGTAAAATATCCTATCTTCTTATCAGATGGTAAAGTATTGTTTAATTTAGAAGACGTAAATGTTTTTAGATTTATAAAGACTAAACTCATGTAAAGATCTAATATTTTGTTCTTTGGACCGTCAGTGGAGAATATCCTCTTGATTGAAGTACTCGATTCAAACTGGAGAGAACAGTTCATTGTTTTCTGCCTAATTTGGTTCAACACCACCACCTTTATTCTTTTCTTCTGTCTTCACGTCGGTTCTGCTGTCCTCCAGAACAAAGCAGATCCGTTTCTTTGATCGTCGTCTCCCCCCCCCCGTCCGGCCCTCGCTGATAAATATTCATCCCTCACTTCAGCGGAAGAACTGAATTTCTGTTTGGACGGAGATCCTCGCAGCGTTACGACCCAAAATGAGTCATGGCTGTCGTTTGGCACAAGAATCGTTTATGACTACACATCTGTGGAACCATGAGGACTCGGTGTCTTCAGCTGTTTGTGGCTCAATGTGAGTTTTATGTCACTGATGACAAAACTCTAACTTCCTGTTCAGTTCATCTTCCTGGGACTGCTGCCCTGCTGGTGATTTAACGATGGAACGTAACCAAACGATGGTAAACAAGTTCTGCAGCTGAGTCTTCCAAGAGTCGTTCTGTCTCTCTAACCAACGGTTTGTTCTCAGTAATTGTCTTTTCTTCATCCAGGAATGGAAATGTCATCTTTGCTTTGATAATAACTCATTTTTATGGTCTTATCTTGGTTGGTGGGTGAATTTTGACTGGCCAGGCCAAATTAACTTCTTGTGGAAGATCATGATTGACTGCAGCGGATAGCTCCTCTTTGTCAGCCTTAAAGAGATGTTTGACGGCCCTCACTGGACTGACCAACACAACTGTCCCCACAAAAGGAAGGTCATTGGTTCAAATGTTCAAGAACTATCAAGTCTCACAAGTGTCCCTGTCCACATTGAAACCAGTTTTATATCACTAAGTACTGCAAGGACCAAGAAAGAAGCTCCGCCTTCAAAAGACATACCTTTCTGTTGGACAGAAACCAAATGTATTCTGGTTTGATGGACACATAAGACAGACTGGACTGTTTGGACACAAGTATAAGAAGTCTGGAGGCATCAAAGGTGAGGCTTTAGGACCTAACGCCAACTGTTAGGCACGGTGGTGGTAGCATTATGTTGTGGAACTAAAGTGGATGGAACAATGAGGGGTGAGGACAACCCCCAATTTTTTCAAACCAACAGCTGGATCTACCTACCTACCGTCCGTCCGTCCGTCCGTCCGTCCGTCCGTCCGTCCGTCCGTCCGTCCGTCCGTCCGTCCGTCCGTCCGTCCGTCCGTCCGTCCGTCCGTCCGTCCGTCCGTCCGTCCGTCCGTCCGTCCGTCC
>NC_056519.1:2739344-2743313 GCF_014905685.2 Nematolebias whitei | reverse complement strand
CGTCCGTCCGTCCGTCCGTCCGTCCGTCCGTCCGTCCGTCCGTCCGTCCGTCCGTCCGTCCGTCCGTCCGTCCATCCATGCGTCCATCTATCCATCCTCTTCATTCGCTTTTTCCTTTTCTGGTCGTGGGTGTCACTGGTGCCCATATTGGATAAAACATTGTAAAAGCCATCCTAAAGTCCCAACCTCAACCTGAATGAACAGTTGTGGACTAAAAGTTGACAAAACAAACAAACAAAAAAATAGTTGAAATGAACTCCACTTCTGCTAGGAAGAAGGTCCAATATCAGCCAGAAGCTCGTTGATGGAGACGAGAACCCTGTGGTCCAGGTGAGACGCGCCAACAGACAATTAACCAAATATCAGTCTGGATCTCGCGTCAGTTAGAAAAAGATCCACAAATAATTCAAACTTGTTTTTCAAAATCCTTGAAACTGTAAGAAACAGAATCATTTCATCCTGTCAAAGAAAACGCTAAAATACATTATTTAAAGCCTGAAACTATTTGATATTCATGAGTGGATGGAAACTTCTGCCAGTTTCTGTATTTTGTGCATCAAGGCACGAGGATAAAACCCGACAGCAGACTTGACTTGAGTCGGTGAGAAGAACCATAAAAAACTTTTAAAAACCTGGACCAACGTATTCAAGATGACTCGTTAGTGCAGCGATGCGTTTCATTAAAGGTTTCCCTGAACAACGGTCGTGTTCCTAACAGTTTCCTTTGACGCTCGGTGCTGAAGGTTCAGGTCTGTGAAGACGATGCTGGAAAACCTTTGATTTGAAACAACAAAGCTGCACAGCTCAGGGCGCAGCCGAGTGTCGTTTCTGATGCTTCCTGTAAATTCAAAAACACCCAGAAGAAGAAGAAAGGATTGTTCTCAAACACTTTGAGCTTTAAGACAAACAAAACAGGGAAATTAGGGACATTAATTAGTCACAACCAGAGTCCACGACAACTCTGTCCTGGATAAATATTTGAACGACAGTAAAAGCTCCTGGACCGAATGATGTTTTACAGCGTTTCCCCTACCGGTACCCAAGGAGGGCGCCCCGCCCTGTCAACAGAACCGAGCGCCCTGCCTACCAAAATGGCCTTCACCCACAACTAGACCCCCAAACCCTCCACCTTTATGGATGGAGTTTGCATGTTCTCTCCGTGCATGCGTGGGTTTTCTCCGGGTACTCCAATTTCCTCCCACAGACCAAAAACATGCATGTTAGACTGACTGGTGACTATGAATTGTTCCTAAGTGTGAGTGAGAGAGTGAATGGTTGTTTGTCTCATTTGTCTCTATGTGTCCCTGTGATTGACTGGAGACCTGTCCAGGGTGTCCCTGTGATGGACTGGAGACCTGTCCAGGGTGTCCATGTGATGGACTGGAGACCTGTCCAGGGTGTCCCTGTGATGGACTGAAGACCTGTCCAGGGTGTCCCCTGCCTTTCGCACAGTGACTGATGGATATAGACACCAGGACCGCTGTGACCCAAAAAGGAAAAAGCACGTAAAGATGATGGATGGATGGATGGATGGGTAATAAATATAATACATTATTTATTTTATCTGCTTTCTTCTTTCCATGTCCCAGAGAGCTGGTGCCTAACTCCAGCAGCAGCCGTGTGAGACAGGGGACAGTGAACCAGTCTCCAGGCCAACTCAGGGATACTAGACTGGTGAAAAACCCACCAATTAGTATTGGCTAGTATTAGTATTGGTATTAGTATTGGTGATTAGTATTAGTACCAAGTCTAATTAGTATTCGCTAGTATAAATATCGGTATTAGTATTGGTGATTAGTATTAGTACCAAGGCTAATTAGTATTAGCTAGTATTAGTATTGGTATTAGTATTGGTGATTAGTATTAGTACCAAGTCTAACTAGTTTTGGCTAGTATTAGTATTGGTTTTAGTACAGGTCTAATTAGTATTGACTGCAACTGTGTTTATTTTTCTTTGCATAAAAGTAAAGATTTCAGCCAAACAATGCATTTCATTGAGGATGATAAAGATACGTTACCAACTCTGGATGTCCTCACACACAGGAAGCTGAATCCGACAAGACTGGTTGCTATAACTACTGACAATGGGGCTAATGTCGTGAAGGCGGTGCAACTGCACACTAACGCTAGCTTGCTAACATGAGAGGCACGTAGCTAATGTCAAGCGGGTTGGAGGATTGAAGAGAATTTGTTATTGTGGTTTTATTTTACAGACCAGTTAAAATAAACTTACCATGCTCTATTCAGCTAAATATGAACACAGTATTGCTCCCTGCTTCAACTGTGATGAAAGTGAAACTTAAGTGAGCGGCCATGATTTGAACGTAGTCTTCATGCGCCCTCTGCTGGATACATTGTTCAATTACAGCTGGTTCCAGCATTTTAGGGCTGAAAATTAGAAATGTTTATATCGATGTATTATGTTATCACCGATACTGATATGTCCCAAAACGTCTATATCGGCCTAAAATATCGGCCCTACTGCTGGCTCTACTGAAGAGTTCAGCTTTTTCCCGAAGAAAAAGAACAATAGACTAATGTTACATTTAACTACATTTAATTTAAATAATGTTGCTCATATTATCCTCATATTAAACTTTGTGGAAAATGTAAAACCTTTTGATTTCAAGATAAAACACGGTTTGTTTTCATGTTTCAGACTGTTGGAGGTTGTAAGAATATTTTGAGAAATATCCGGAGTTTGTTTCTGAGGAAGAAGAAAAAGATCTGTTTTGTTTTCAACCGTGTGAGGCTGCGTGAAGCAGCGGGCTTCCCTCACCAAACGCTTGTTGGTTGGTTAACACGGTTCGCTCCAAGTTTGGTTTTAAATGCCGCTGCAACTTCTCTAATGAGGCTCTCGCCCACACACAGTAAATTTTACGGTTTATTCCTCTCACACGTTAATATTGATCAAACCTTCTGTCCTTCGGAGTAAACGAGCAGAAAAAAAAATCGGAGGAATTTTAGTTTTCGTAGTTTCTTCCAGAGGTTTATTTATTTTTAAAAAAGGGGCTCACAAATGTAAATTTAGCTTCTTGTTTTTTTTCTTCATTTTCTACTTCCTTGGTTGACAGAAACATTTGTTTATATTTTGTCTCATTAGTTGTGAAAGGAAGAAGCGGGTAAAGATAATGGATGGATGGATGGATGGATGGATGGATGGATGGATGGATGGTTGTAAATAAATATTTGGTTGCTTCTTTATTCTTAGCTTTATCTGAAGTTATTTGTAATGCATAATCTTAAAGAAAGAAAACCTTAGCTTCAGCCCCGCCCACTTAATTTGACTGACAGGTCAAATAAAAAAAGATGAACTGCAGCGCAGGACCAACACTTAAAAGAATCGTATAAGATTTGAGATTTGAAATGAACATTTAACAGTTTGACTCTGAGTTTGTGTCACTTTTTGTCTTCCGTACGTCAGAGGCTGCAGCGCAGTTTAATTTAATATCTGATCAGTTATTGAACAGATTGTTACAAAGTGTTAGATCTTTAACAGAGAGGAGAATGTAGAGGTGAGAGGTGAAGACTAACGATGAAGAGGAGTGAGGAAGACAGAAGAGCTGCAGAGACTCTGCTGTCCGTCACGAGCTGCGTCGACATCAAAACATTTTATGATCGAGTCGAGAGTTATTACACGTTTCATATGAATAAAGACACTTTACACATCCATCCAACATCCATCATCTATCCATCCATCCATCCAACATCCATCATCTATCCATCCATCCATCCATCCTATAGCCATCCATCCATCCATCCATCCTTCATCTATCAATCATATATCCATCCATCCATCATATATCCATCCATCCATCATCTATCAATCATCTATCCATCCATCCATCCAACATCCATCATCTATCCATCCATCCATCCATCCATCCAACATCCATCATCTATCCATCCATCCATCCTATAGCCATCCATCCATCCATCCATCCATCCATCCATCCATCCATCCATCCA